>NC_086451.1:286454500-286802000 GCF_028390025.1 Pseudophryne corroboree
TATTGCACGGAATTGCAGATTAAGAGACCCACATAAGGTATATCGACCCCCTAGACAAGAAAACGACAAAAGTTATGACGAACGTAATTGGAATCAGGGATCACATAGGGAAAATTTTGAGCCGCACCTGTAGTCTACAGCCAGTTGAATTAATTGCGAGCCTTGGAAGTAAACCTGAGGTCCCAAGTTGATGTAATTGGTAGGTCATTCCTTGTGGATACAGGGGTGGCCAGGTAAACTCTGTGATTTATCTTTAAATGTTTCCTCTTCATCTCTGACATTCACCAGCAGAACTACAGCTCAAACGTCACATGTCTATTTGGTCTTTTCAGAGGTCTGCCCAACCCCAGTATATCTTACCAACATCATTGTGCCTGGCCATGCACAGAGTGTGGAGAGTGGAAATACTGGTGGGGGAGACTGTGCAGAGATACCGATAGACATGTTGGTGTGACAGCCTGATGATGAACGGAAATCTGACAATTTTTCTCTTTTTATTATTCTCTCTCTTTTTGTTTTTTCATGTTCTACGGATGGTATGTCACACAACAGTTAAACAAATGGTAATGCAAGATTTATGCTCCCTATAGAAAAGTCGCTGATTCGGAAAGAATATCGTATCACTGGAGTATCCGTTTCGGGAAGACTGAGAGGCAGCACTGTTGAGACGACATCTGAGCAAGGAGAACAACAAGACTAGAGGCGGTTATCGTACCAGTTTTCTTTCCCTTCTATTATTTTCTTTACCTCCCATTACCACTCTTTCTATCTCCTCCTGCAAGATGGACTTACCCCAAGAGACTGCGTTCCGGGTTCTCCTGTTGACCCTGTTGTTGACCAGAACAGTCTATTTCGGTGAGAGTACCAGAGAGGTCGAGAAAGGATCTGGAATGGGTTCTGATGACAAGGACGGATTAGTAGAATTCCAAGAGCAACACAGTCACCGAGCAAAGGCGAGTATCAGAAAACGATCTGGTAGTCATGACACTAGGAGACATTGTGAAGGATTGTTAGCTGAGGAGAATTGTATCTGTAGGAATTGTGAAAACATAGTTGAGGACGGGTGCATCCAGAGATGTCAGTCTAGCCTTAATATCAACATGGACCGTCATCCATTGAGTGACTATCACTCATTAGTGGGTAAGGTTTTAAACCAAACGGAATGCTGGGTGTGCTCACAAGTACCTCAAGGTCAGAGCAAGTCAGGACTAGTACCATACCCTTTAACAATAGATGAGGTACTTGAATTAAGGGGTGGGAGACCGGTGGACACGAAATTTAATATTTCTAGGCCTCCTAGTTTGAAGCTCCACCAATATCATGTGTATAGGTCCTTAGTATGTTTTAACATTTCCAATCCCCGAAAGCCGGGAAATTGGGAAGTGACATGGAACAACCAAACCATGGCATTTTCACACAGAGCCGATAGAATGCCCGTAGACTCAGAACTTATACGCCAAATAGCCGACGGTGGGAGATATTTTCGGTATAGGTATACTCTAGGAAGTAGGACCATGCGGGTTGGAGAAGTATCACCAGGATACTGTGTGCATATCATACAGCCTGATACGTGTACTGAACAGATGAGAGAGTTAGGGATAGGATTTTTCACCTGGAAGGTTTGAAATATGGTGATGTCATATTCTGTCCCATATGTTCTCCCCGATGATGCATATTTCATATGCGGGAGGAAGGCGTATAAGTGGCTTGCCCCAAACTCAGAGGGATTGTGTTACATTGGAAGAGTGTTGCCAGAAGTAATGACCATTACCCATGATAAGATGAAAGACGTTCACTGCAATGCTCAAACTCCTTACACTCACACTCACTACGAACACATTGTTAAGAGACACCTTATAGATAGGACAGAGCACGCAGCCTCTGATTTGATCCACAAATCCACCGGGATTCAATTCCTACTCGCGCTAGATATCACCCGTACCGCCAGAGGAATTATAAATTTTAGGTATATTACTGCGCTAGCGAACCTGATAGACAATATCACAGAGATGTATGATGACACCTTCAGGTATACTGGGAGGGAATTGCAAGCTTACAAAATGGAACTGATCCAGCACAGGATGGTTCTCAATTACATCACAGCGGTGACAGGCGGGTATTGTGTCACCCTAGCAACTCAGTATGGTGTGAAGTGTTGTACATATATCACAAACAGCACTGATGACCCAACCGAGGTCATAGATCAAAAGATGGACGATATCTTGCAGTTGAAGTGGGAGTTCCGAAGGAGACACAACCTTACCCTTGCTGCTGTGAGTAATGAACTGACTGGCTGGGTTTCATGGTTGAACCCACGCAATTGGTTCTCTGGTTTAGGAGAATGGGTTCAAAATGTTATCATGAATGTAGGAAAATTTCTCCTTTGTATCCTGGGAGTTGTCATAATGATTGGTTTGATATTTAGATGTGTTCGGATTTTGATGCAGTGCAAGCGCAGTACCAAAGTGATGAGTTTGAGGAGCGAGGGCATTGTTACAACAACTGGTTTAATTTATGACCCATCAATTGAGACAATGCTGTGATAAGACGTGATTCCACGGTCCGTTTCTTTCACCCGTTTCTCCTTTGTTTTTCTCCAAGGTAAAAAGACATACACTCGGAAGAAGATTTTGATGAACATTTCTACAGACCTTTGATGGACATTTCTACAGACCTTTGATGGACATTTCTACAGACCTTTGATGAACATTTCCACAGACTTTGCGAGACACTTTAGAGACTTTAAAAGACTTTGTATGGACACTTGAAAGACTTTGCTTATCACCCACAGCAAGGATACACCTATCCGGACAAGACTTCAACGGACACCCAAGGACAATTGCACACATTATCATATGAATGTATTTGTAACATATTTCTTATCTTCATCTCTACAATCTTCAGGTAGTGACACACATAGTCGACAGGTGATATAGGTACATATATTAGCACTCACATGTTTTCCCCCCCTCCATGTATCATCAACTAATGTGCACCCCATTTGTTGAAACAAGAAGCCGAAAAGAGCTCGGTAGTGTTTGTTGGCCCACTTACAGACCCTTAATACGGGATAAGAAGGATTTAATGTATACATGCCCCCCAGACATTAAGTTCATACATACATGCTTTTACTATCCCACTAGGTCATACATTTCCCACCTTCTCCTCTCCTCCCTCCACCCAATCATTTATAGGTATTTCATTGTATTGTATATTTTTCTGCTTAATTGTTTAGATAGTGGAAGTTATTGTTGACCGCCAAAGGGTGGACTGTCAAAGTCGAAAAATATCATGATGCATATCCCTTGTACTAACCCCTCATGCACATGCACGCTGCTCGTGCACCTGGTCCCCCGTGCGTACACATACCCGCAAGTTGCGTAAGAGACGCTCCAGCGACTCTTGCGCATGATATGTGTATTTACGGCGGAGTTTGTGAGCGTGTAGCGTGCGACACGAAAGTAGCATATTTAACCCAAATAGTGCATTTTGTAGATAATATTCCCCTAGACCATGTCAGCGAGTATGATTAGTTTAAACAGTTCCTGGACAGAGAGATTCCTCTTTGCATGATAGGAAGGGTCAGATAAAGGTTGAAAGGTGGTGTCTAGTATCCAGCTGTAGGGTATTTTAAGGGTAACATGCCGGTGTTAGTTAGGAAAGGATCGCTCGCTCCTGCGTATAGTTATGTACAGAAGTAGATTATGAACATTAACTGTATTTGCTGTAAATTACACATGCGGCGGGAATCCTGAGGATACCTCCCACCAGAGCAGTTGGGGAAAGACACAGCCCACCTGTTCAAATCCACCTATGACCTTTGCTGTAATGTAGAGACACATCCCTGTGTCCAATGAACAATGAGATTACAGGGACCATTGTATTGTGAATGTATGTTGTGTATATAAAGACCACTGTTGCCTGGCCAGCCTCAAGACTCTGAAGGCTTTCTACCTGAATAGCTGAGGACTGGATCCAGGTCGTGCTTGCGAACGATTTCCCACGTATGTATATTCTCTGTAGCCATCATTATTCTCTGTTATTATGTTAGATTTTCTTGTTAGCTTGTAGTGTATAACTTGTATCTGTTTTCCCCTTTTTCTCTGAATAATCCACTGCGGTGTTAGAGCCCTGTGGTTTACCAAAACCTGGTGTTGTGTTTTCACTTTCCTGCAAAGGGCTTTCTTAGCGTCTTAATCGCTCTAACAGCATACACATTGTTAAGGTTTTTAGGCGTTACATCGTTACAGTATTTGACTACTAAGGTTTAGAGTATAAGCACATCCACACATTGTTTTGTTAACAAGGTTTACTGTATATCATTCTGTGAGCGTCCATGCCGCTCGTGATACGCTAATAGCATAGCAGTACGGTACTCAGTACGCCAATAGCGTGCTTGGTACGAAGCGTGAATCCGTGAGCGTACGTGCCGCTTGTGCGTCGCGCCCACGGCTTAGCGTCTGCTACGCTAAGTGCGTACCCATACGGTACTCAGTACGCCAATAGCGTACTTAGTCCGTAGTGTGTGTAATAAATCTAGCGGCCATAGCGGCTCCACGGTAATAGTGTATAGCTTTATGTTTTAAGGTAATATTTGACATTATCAGTTTGTAGGGCTTTCAGTTTCGCTTAAAGTTGTTGTCATTTCCTTCTCCTTGATTTTAAATCAAAATTGTTTCAGTGTCTTCTTAAAACTTTAACAACTCACTCTGGATTTCTGCAGATCAGCATGGCCCGCTCCCCCCAAATCCAAACCCCACCCCCCTCCATTGCTCATTTTTGCCGGCATCAGCAAGTGTGTGTGTGCCCTTGCTGATGCCGGGTCCCAACACTCACGCTGTGTCCCAGGAGGTGTCCACGCTCCATGTGAACACCTTAACTGTTGGTTTATTTATTTGATTCAACTCTGGTGAAAGATTAGCAATTTCTTCATTTCAAGCCAAAATTACTTTTTTATATATTTTCTTCTCTTGCTGGGGTGTAGTATGTGTTGCCGGCAGTCGGGCTCCCAGCGACCAGCATAACGGGACCGGAATCCCGACTGCCGGCATACCGACAGCTGGACGAGCGCAAATGAGCCCCTTGCAGACTTGCTACACTCGCCAAGCTGCGGGCACGGTGGCGCGCTACACTATCTATTGTCCCTCCAGGGGGGTCGTGGGCCCCCAAGAGGGAGAAGAACTGTCAGCATGCTGGCAGTCGGGATTCCGGTGCCGGTATGCTGGTCGCCGGGAGCCCGACCGCCGCCAAAGTGAAGACCACCCCTCTTGCTGAACAGCTAGACAATATTGGTCTGAAACCTTTTGTTGCTCTCCGCCTAACTGCTTCTTTTCAGCACCCTTTTCAGTACATTCTGTTTCAAAACTTTACAATAATTACTTATCCCCTTACAGGCTGATAGTTTTATCTATGCTAGTTGTTCCCAAACTTGATCCAAGGTGATCCAAGACCAATTCAAATTATTTATGGTCAGTGTGATAGGCAAAAACAGTTCTTGTAACTGCCATCATGAAATATGTGTACAAACAAAAGTGAATTCTATCCCTCGCCACATAACAACCTAAAAATTAACATAATTTACTTTAAGATTTTTCTGAATTTCTCAACATGAAACTTTTGGTCTAGGGGGTGCCATGAAAAAATCTAAACTCTAGGGCACCATGGTATAAGAACCACAGGTCTATGCAGAACACAGTTTTAAATAATTAATTTCAGTTTTATTTATCTTTCGAACATTAAGCTACGCTCTGCCTCACTACATTTTCCTCTTATGAAATTTTTAAAGAAGACTTCATTTACAGGCAGATACCATCAGGGAGGCATCTTATTGATTCCAAATTTATTCTGCAGCAGGACAACAACCCCAAACATGCCGGCAATGTCATTAAAAACTATCCTCTGTATAAAGAAGAACAAGGAGTCATGTAAGTGTTGGTATGGCCACCACAGCACCCTGATCCCAACATCATCAAGTCTTTCTGGTATTACATGAAGAGAGAGAAGGCTTTCAGTAACGGTGTGTACACACTGTGAGATCTTTGCTATGCCCGATTTTGCCTATGCGATTTCCCTTGAACTCCTCCATAGCCCAGAAGCACCGGTTTTGACTAAGTGCCAATTTTGACCATACTTTGTACAAGGTAGTACACTAGATATTCAAGACTGACTTGCATGCACAGTCTAGCCCTGTGATACTGACGCCGTGGGACTGCGCATTGATATCTCAAGCTGCCTAATAGGCCCTACACACTGGGCGATATTACTGAAAGATATGAATGATCTCGTTCATTAATGAACGAGATACCGTTCATATCTTTCAGTGTGGAGGCACCAGCGATGCACGATGCGCGGCCCCACGCACGTTCATCGTTGGTGCCCCGTCGCTTGCGCATGCAGGCCAATATGGACAATCTTATCCATATTTGCCTGCACTGCTATGGAGCCCGGTGACGGGGGGGAGTGAAAAAACTTCACTCCCCGCGTCACTTCCCCCTGCTGCTGGGTCACCCATCAGCCGTATCCATAGCTTGGCGGCGGATTGCATAGTGTGTAGGGCCCTTAACACCTTGCTATTTACACTAACTTTCCTTGCGATTTCACTATATAGTCAAAATCGAAAGGATATATCTCGCCGTGTGTACACACCTTTAGCCTATATCAACAGGAGATCTGTGGTTCGTTCTCCAAGATGTTTGGAACAACCTCCCTGACGATTTTCTTCAAAAACTGTGTGCAAGTGTACCTTGAAGAATTGATGCTGTTTTGAAGGCAAAGCGTGGTCATACAAAATATTGATGTGATTTAGATTTCACGTCTGTTCATTCACTTTGCTTTTTGTTAACTGACATAATTATGAACATTTCTATTTTTTTAAAGCATTCTTTCAATATAGATTTTATAGAGAGAGAGAAAGTCAGAGTTATAGAGATGTGTGTACACAAATGTAAGCACCATTTGGCTTATATCAGTGGTGTATGTGTATACATTTCCTGGAGGATACAGCTGCACAATGGAATTAATCATGCGGTAAAATGTTACACAATTGTCAGCAATGCATAGGTTACCCTGACAGTCATCCAGTCATAAACTGAAATTGTTTGGTTCAGAATAGATATCTGCTATTTAAATCTGTTCTCAATCTGAAGTCTCCAAAACCATGGGAGTCATTCCGAGTTGTTCGCTCGTTGCCGATTTTCGCTATACTGCGATTAGTCGCTTACTGCGCATGCACAAGGTTCGCAGAGCGCATGCGCTTAGTTATTTTACACAAAAGTTAGGTATTTTACTCACGGCATAACAAAGCTTTTTCATCGCTGTGCTGATCGTACTGTGATTGACAGGAAGTGGGTGTTTCTGGGCGGAAACTGGCCGTTTTATGGGAGTGTGCAGAAAAACGCAGGCGTTCGAGTTGCAAAACGCAGGAGTGGCTGGAGAAACGGGGGAGTGGTTGGGCAAACGCTGGGTGTGTTTGTGACGTCAAACCAGGAACGAAAAGGACTGAGCTGGTCGCAATGGCTGAGTAATATCTATACAGCCACTATGTTTTAGTAGTACTCAGGAGTCACGTATCGTCTGCTTGGAGCTCAACATTCTATTCCGGCTGCCAGACCCATTCCCCGAGTACCTGTACTGAGGTCTCCCTTATAGGCACTCTAGATGTGATGGTATGTGACCCTTTATGTGTGTGTATGGGCCATACACTTATGGGTGACTCCAGGGTACTGTCACTGTGCGTACTGTGCAGCGTCTTGTGACAGGCGGGTGCTGCTGAGGATGCTACCTGAAAGGAGGAGGAGGAGAGCACCGGGCTGCACAATGCACTTCCAGCTTACCTCCGCCACTGCCTCCAGGTCCGGCGCTGCTGATTATCTGCACCTTGCTCTCCGGCCTCCCCGGCGCTGCCAGGTGAGGTGTAACGGAGAGCACCGGGCACCGCTGCACAGAGCATTTCCAGCTTACCTCCGCCACTGCCTTCAAGCCTGGCGCCGCTGATTAACTGCACCTTGCTCTCCGGCCTTCCCGGCGCTGCCAGCTGAGGGGTAACTGAGAGCACCGGGCGCCAGGGGTGTATCTATTGGCCTGTGCGCCCCTGGCAAAGTAAGGAACTGGTGCCCCCCATGTTACAAATAGGGACAGCGCACAGAGAAAAAGGGTCATGGTCTTGTGGGGAAGAGATATGGCCACACAAAGGTACCCACAATTAAAATTACGCCACACAGTAGTTCCCCTTATTCAAATTACACCACACACTATAGTCCCTTATTCACATTACACCACACACTATAGTCCCTTATTCACATTACACCACACACTATAGCCCCTTATTCACATTACACCACACAGTAGTACCCCTTATACATGTTACGCCACACACAGGAATAAATCCACCACGAGGGAGCAGCAGTCAGCATCGTCGGCAGCTAATATTTGGCATCATTGATCCCTATGTAAAATGGATCTTCAAATGTACATGGGCTCATAAGACCAGAAGCATAAAATAATTAGAACTGCCTTGACTAACTCTTTTTCTAAAATCATATTTACACTTAAAGCCAGTTTTACATAGGTATGAACAGTAACAAAATTCTCACTGCTCCACTAATGCGTTGCAGGTAAACAATGATCGGGACCACCTCCTACTGAAGATGCAATCTAGAACATCTGATAAAGTAGCAATCTGACATGTCATTCTACAGTGCCCACAGGCAAGGGCCTAGCTACCATAGGTGCAGGGACTGCAGTTTCTATCGGGCCCAAAGCTTAAAGAAGCCTGCTTTCCCTTTCACAGTTACATGTGTTATATACATTTTACCCCATTTGGTGATACATAGGGGCCCTTACATCCTTACAAACTTTTGCCTTGGGTCCTAGAAAAATGTGGTATCATATGAACTGGGGAAACTATATGTTGTAATGTGAATTGGGGGTACTATACTGTAACAACAATTCATGACATACACAGTTCTGTCCCATTCACCACCATATATTCCCTTTTCCCTCCCCTCCCCATCTGTGCCACGCTTGATCGATTATACCCCTTTTCCACTAGCTCAAAAAACACGGGTAAATACACGGGGGGCGCACATTTACCCGTGTTTTTTGCTAGTGCAAAAGGGTCCCCCCCACAAAACCCGGATCAAGTGACCCGTGAATCCTACACGGGTAAATACTTGGGTAGGACATGGGAATGATCCGGGTAGGGTTGTAGTGTAAATGGAAGCCGTGTCGATGAGACACGGCTCCCGTTTACATTGTATGGAAGGGCGGTGCTGGAAGATCATGTGATCTCCCAGCGCCGCCCCTGCCGTGTCACTAGCAGCGTCACCAACCCGGTGGGAAAGGGGGCTGTAGCACGGACCGCAGCCGGGTAGCACCTGTGTCAGGCTCCCGGCTGCAACCCGTGCTCATAGGTGGAAAAGGAGTATTAATATTAATCTCAGTATACAGTCTGCAGTGTCTTCTTGTGTTATTTTAAGCCCCGTTATACCGCCTCATCATGTCCCATGGCCGGTACCTGGAAGCTGCCTTTGCTGCTTTGCTTCTAGGGCGGCCCCAGCACTGTCCTACTCCTCCTGCAGTCTCCCCTTATGATGAGCGGAGCCAGAGAAGCCCCCCTAAGCCAGCCTCCTGCGAACTGAGTAACAAAAATCGGACAGCAGCCAGATGCAGCTCCCGGAGGCCTCTGTGGATCACCGTTCTGTGGCCTCCGGAACCTAGCTGAGCACCCGGGTCAGACTACAGCTCCCATGACGACCCCGCATCATGGTTGATAGAAAAGCCAAAATTAGTTCTGCATCGGAACTACGGTACTGTTCTCCTATGTTTCAATTTCCCGCGGGTGATACAGCCGGGCGGCGCCCGCCCCTCCCTCTGTCAGAGCCCCCCTGATAAGTGCCGCTACAACAATCACTCCGTCTCCCAGCTTACCTCCGCCACTGCCTCCAGGTCCGGCGCCGCTAATTATCGGGACCTTGCTCTCCGGCCTCCCCGGCGCTGCAGGCTGCGGGGTAGCGGAGAGCACCGGGCGTCAGGAAGGCTCACATCACCCACAGCAGGACAGGAGTCAGGGGGAATGAAGAGAGGGGATCCTTGTTCTGGTCCTCGTATCTGTGATTGGACCAGCGGATCCAGCCCTGGATCCGCTGTCCAATCACATGTGCCTCGCTGGCAGGGGAAGCCCGTCCCTGTCAACGAGGCACATGTAGAAGTGCCGCTTTCACTACTTTTTTTCAATGGGCTTTTAGAGCCCAGTGCTCAGCCCCGCCCACCCGCTCTATCCCGTTACCGTTATCAACGGGAGGCACTTGCTAACAGTGCCTCCCAAGCTTATTTTATGACTTAAAATGATTAGAATACCATAAAAAAGATACGTATGACATTCTTTTTATAACTGTAATCATTAATGACAGGGGAGGCACTGCCTCCCCTGACTGCACATCCCTGATATAAACATACCTTAAAGTCCTGACATATGCTACCATGTTTCTGTAGGAATAAGAAACGACCAATGACACATAATAAAGCCAAGGTTGATAGATAAAAACCCTCAAGTTGTACGGCCCTCAACGAAAGGACACGGGGCCTAATTCAGACCTGTTCACTGTTATGCGAAATCGCACAGCGGCCGATTATCGAATGATTGCTCATGTGCGACGCCAAACAGCAACAGAATGGTGCATACATTTTGAACGCACGGCGTACGCAAGATGATTGACAGGAAGCGAATGTTTGTGGGTGGCAACTGGACGTTTTCGGGGAGTGTCTGGAAAAACCCAGGCTTTCCCAAGCGGTTTCAGGGAGGGTGTGTGATGTCAGCTCCAGCCCTGATCAGCCTGTTTGTATTCCATTGTAGGAGTAAGTCCTGGGCTACACACAGACTGCACAGTATGGAGAAATCATTTGATGTTGAGTGAGTTGCGAACGGATTTGCAGATGTCCACTGTCTGGCGAAGTTTTCGCACGGCGTACGCATGCATTCACACACTTGCACGAAGTGGCTATCTGATCGCAGACCTCTGCAAAAATGCACAGCAGCGATCAGGTATGAATTAGGCCCTAGGTTTATACCAAGAGACGAGCAAAATGTAGCACTGGTCCTCTAGCCGCTCAATGTAGTATAATACAGATGTAGCCATGGTCATCTTTGCATGTTGCAACACAGCTTGCTGCATAGTACGATGGGCTGTGACTATTTGAATCTGGTGTCCGCTCAATTAATTCCAAATGGAATGAATGGAGCGATCGATGACTGCGAATAGTCACAGCCTGGGATATTGCAGTAAGATGAGCATGGCTACGTGTGTACTTCCATGGAGAGATAAGGCACATAGAGTTTTGAGAAAAAGTAATGATTGGCTACCCTGTCAAAGTAACCCAAACTAGAGCAGAAGAACTGCATGTATTATCAATAAAACTACCTCTGGGAGAAAGCTGATGCATTAAAGAACTGTTAATAAAAATATAAAAAAAAGTCATAATTTCTAGATCAGTCCACCATGGCAGAACAGTGATTAGATACTGTCCTGTGTTACTGCTTGCATATTTCTATTACTCCATTACTGCCAGTTACTAAGTATAGATCTATAGAGAAAGGGTGCGAAGGAGGACAAACCAAAGTCGCAGCCTAATATATCTATAAGGAATATCCAGCCCTTATTTTTACAGTAAAGGCAAGAAACGCAGGCATTTTGTGTACATGGTGCTAAATCCATTTCCCAGAGACCATTGGGACACTGCACTCATCGGTATAGAGGGTGGTCCAGGAGTTAGGCGCTTAGTTTGAACATATAGGGCGGTATTCAATTCTTTCCGCCCCATTCCACACCTGTTCTGTTTCTGCTGTCGGGCATGGTATCATGGTGATACAAATAGATTATAGAAACTACTGGGTGCGCAAATCAGCAGCTAAAAATCAGTGTTTCTCTCCTATGGGGTTCCTTTTACCCTCACCACAAGTGCAAAAAAAAATAGAATATGGAGAGTTCCACTTAACTAGCGCTATATGTGAATTCTGCTTTGTTCCAAATCATTCCATCGTGTTATCCAGAACGAGTTGACGTATAGAATGAAAAAGACATGTATAGTGTAGTACCGTTTTAATTACAATAACACATATACATAACATACATAAAACATTGATAGAATTAATAAGATTTGCAAGAAAATGTGGGATCAATTATTCAACAAAATCCCCTGGAGAGGCAAGTGAGGCAATAGGTAATTACCAGAATTTTAGGGAACTGTGGTTTAGACAGTCCCTATCAGCGCGTGTGTCCCGTAATGGGTGTTCCGGATCAGCCCATCCACCACACAGATTGTCACTGCTGGATCCCGGATAAATACACTCTCCTCACAAGCGTCTTAAGTGGGAAACCGACGCGTTTCAACTCTTAGCTAGAGTCTTTTTCAAGGTTAAGATGAATAATGATCCTGCTTAACAGTTCCCTATTTAAATGTCCCTCCACCAATCAAACTCCGTGATTAACAACAGGAGCAGATTAAATAATCAGTCCTTCCCTGATGACGCTGTACCGGACCTCAGCGTCTATATCCGTGTATAATGGTTGTCCTGACAACATAAACTATATTTGACCTCCTCTACGGCTTCCATTATACTGCATAGCGTCTTTGTTCCGGCTTCCTTGTTGTCCTGGCAACCCGTCCGTTCTCTGTCCTAGCGTAACGTCATTTCCGGTATCGATTATCTGGAAAGCACGATCATATTTCCCAGTGCTCGTTGTGTAAATCCTCGTCCATCCTGATGTTAGTATTCACAAGATTTACGTCACTAACCATGGATTTTATCAATTTAAATACATATATAAATGAAGCATAACGTCACTTCCGGTGACGTGTGGACAGGGATTGATGTTTCTAAAATAATCAAACCATACATAGGATTATTTTCATAATAAAAATATACAGATATATATATATATATATATATATATATATATATGGGAAATAGAAAATAAGAATAGATATTAGCAGCTTATGAATAAAAATCATATCATTATAAACATATGTGGATTTATAACCTTTGCTTTTAAAAATAGTAAAATCCTATAAAAACCATTTGATTTCAAAATCAGAGTTTAGGCCACCAGGCTTGAGTGTTCCTAGATCAAAAATGGCCTTCATTTCGGCTTTTGCTAATTGGGTGGCTTTATCATTTCGCCTCCAGTGACCATTTATATGTCGAATGCCACAAAACATTTTGATTGCCCCTATATTCCTCTGGTGATATGTTAAAAAATGTTCTGACAATGAATGCGTTGTCAGTCCATTTTTAATATTCCGTAAGTGCTCGCTGATGCGAACTTTGAGAGGCCTAGATGTACGCCCTATATACCATAATCCAAAATTGCAATTTACGGCATACACCACATTTGAACTGTTACAAGTAATAAAATCACTTATTTTCCAATTGTTTCCATTAATGGAAACTTCCGTGATTTTACCTGTATCAGATTTTACACCTCTACATCCTAAGCACAATCCACACCTAAAAAAAAAACCTTTAGATTTAATAGTGGACATTGGCTTTTTTGGTGGTTGTGCACTTTTTACCAGTGAAGTTTTTAGGTTAGGGGCTTTCCTGAATATACATTTCGGTTTTGTAGGTAAAAGGTTCCCAATAACTGGGTCTTTTTTTAATATTCCCCAGTGCTTCTTAAGAGATTGTTCTATGTTCTTATACTGACTACTAAATGATGTAGTAAAAGCCCACTCAAATTTATTGATTTCCTTATGGGGCGTTTGTGTTATGATTCCTGACTGGAGGAGATCTTATGGCAGGGATCTGAGTACAGGAAAATAAGCTGGTTGTGGGAGCTGGATAGCCTAGTAACCCCTGGCGCCCTAACTCCGTTGTCTCGCCCGTGTTATCAGAAATCCCCTGCGAGACTATGGTTGCTTGAGCCCATGGCAGCCGCGTTCGAAGGGCGGATTATGTCTGCCCAACCCCGATGCCCCCGCAGGTCTTAATGGGAGACAAGGGGAAGTCCGAGACAGGGTGATAACAAGGGGCCCTCTGACTAAGCAACCAGGCCAGGGGTTACAAGCTAACTAACTAAATCAAAAGGTATGTGCAGACTAGCCGCCAGGAAAAAGGACAACCAAGGATCCACTGATCCGACACTCCTATCCGGCTCCGCCGGACACCAGAGTGGATCTGTGGAAGCGGAATCCTCCGCAAAGCTCCAGAACACAATTAAACAAAATAATAAACAGAAGCGGACAAGCCGCAACACACGGCTGCGCCGCGACTCACGAACACCACCAGATGTTAAAGGTGCTCGGTCAGACTCCAGGAACAGATGGTAACTTCCGAGTACAGGATCTCTGAGGACAGGAGCAACCGAAAAGACCGGGACTAGGAACTCTCTGCAGCAGACACAGGCAAACAGGAAGCTCAGGAACTAGCAGGAACCAAGCTCAGAACTCAAGCAGACTGAAAACCCAGAAATATCACCAGCGTCTGTGAACTGCAATCAGCCAGCATATAACAGAGAGGCCTAATTAATAATCCAGAGCAGCTGGCCTATTGCATGATTCCAGCTGACAAGATGCAATTAGCAGCCAGGTGAGGCTGAACACATGGAACAAGCTGCAATTACACAGACTAACCAGCGGCAGCAGACAAGAGCATACTAAAACAGAGCAACAGGAAATCCAGGCATGCAAGACAACTTAATAAACATAAAATAGAAATGAACCACTACCTGTGGTTCATAACAGTATCCCCTCCTTAAGGGTGAGCTCCGAGCACCCCATGATACCCACGGGGAACATAAACAGAAGTATAACATAAAATACAGAACCAAAATGTAAAACAGGAATGAGCCACAGCCGTGGCTCATAACATTACCCCCCTCTTGAGGAGGGGTCAAAAGACCCCAAAATTCAGACTATCCAGAACAAGGGATACAAAAAAAAACCTGACACATTGGTCTAACAGACACGAAAACAGAAACAAGCTGCAACCACAGCTTGTAACAGTGCCCTCCCCTTGATGGTGGCCACTGGACACAAGACAAGGGAAAAAAAAAATCTTTTTTTTTTTTTTTTATCAAGGCAAGAGTCAAAAAATTATTTCTTTTTCTTCTTCTTCTTTTTACAAAGCTCTTTAGGTCTGACCAAGGTAATTCCCCAAACATTGTCTGAACTGATGGTACCACCCAGCAAGGCTGCGTTCAAATCAGAGACAGGTCTCTTACCCTTGGGAGCTGAACTTTCTGGTAAAGTACTATTATTAGAAGAAGTAGTCAGAAAAGCACATCCTGCAGTCACAACAACGGGCTGAGACTCCTGTGCCGAGTTTACAGTATTTTGTGGACTCTCAGCAGACAAGACGGGTGACTTAGAGGAACCTGAACCAATTTCTTTGGAACCATATCTTTTAATAATTGCATCACTGAATGCTGGGGGATCCTGAAGAATGGGATCTTCAGCTTTCATTAGGCTGGTCGCCCACTCAAAAGGCTCTCCTTTAAAAGAATAAATAAGATAGAGCACAATGTTCTCTGGAGTGATGCCCAGAAATGGTCTAGACAACATGATAATGTAATAGTGTTTGTAAAGCGCCAGAAATTGGGCTAAGTCCCCATCAAAGATTATGGATGTTGAGATATCAGAGTCAGGATCTGTTTCCTTCCCATCTGACTGACTGAAGTGCTTTGCTAGGACCTGGTCACTATTGCCCTTACTTGAGGCTGAGACTCTCTGAACCCCACCCGGGGCAGTGACTTTCTGAACCCCACCCGGGGCAGTGACTTTCTGAACCCCACACGGGGCAGTGACTTTCTGAACCCCACACGGGGCAGTGACTTTCTGAACCCCACACGGGGCAGTGACTTTCTGAACCCCACACGGGGCAGTGACTTTCTGAACCCCACCTGGGGTAGTGACTTTCTGAACCCCACCCGGGGCAGTGACTTTCTGAACCCCACCCGGGGCAGTGGCCTCCGGGAACCCCGCTGGGGCAGTGGCCTCCGGGAACCCCGCTGGGGCCAGCACCTCGGATTCTTTTACTGGGACCGGGTTGTTGGCCTCCCTGACTGGGATCGGGCCACCGGCCTCCCTCTCTGAGTCGATAATTATCGAAAGTTCTCCCGGGACTATGACTTCCGGGACTTTTGCTGAAGCAATAACGTTCAGATCCTCCACTAATGCTATGCTTCTTAAGTTCTTTCCTGGGGAAGCGACTTCTAGACCCTTCTTTGGGGCTGCGTCTCTCGAGACCCCACTTGGGGATATTACTTCAAAGATCCCTTCTGGGGTTTTGCTTCTCGAGTTCCCTTCAAGAACTATGGTTTTAGATACCCTTTCTGGGATTGCGCTTTTCAAATCCCTACCTGGGGTAACAGCTTCTGAGACCCCTTCCGGTACGGACACCTGAACTATAATATTTGATGTCCCTCTATAAGCTAGGGCATCGGGTACCGCTCCAGCACTCTGGGCATCGGGTACCGCTCCAGCATTCTGGGCATCGGGTACCGCTCCAGCACTCTGGGCATCGGGTACCGCTCCAGCACTCTGGGCTACGGGCACCGCTCCAGGACCCTGGGCTACGGGCACCGCTCCAGGACCCTGGGCTACGGGCACCGCTCCAGGACCCTGGGCTACGGGCACCACTCCAGGACCCTGGGCTACGGGCACCACTCCAGGAACCTGGGCATCGGGCACCACTCCAGGAACCTGGGCATCGGGCACCACTCCAGAGACTTGCAACTCCGCTTCCACAGGAACCTCAAGAGAGGAGAGAAACATTCTCTTTTGATTCCTGAATCTATAATGGGGCTCCCTTGCCCAAGGACCCCAATTATAGGACAGAGAGCTTTTTTGTGTGGGTTGTGTGACAAGTACCTCTGCCACAGTAGAGACAGGAGTAGGTCTTGTATCATGACTCAACTTGGCCAGAGGGCAAGACTCGTCACCACACTTTGGCTTGCGCAACTCACAGGTCTGCAGATAATGGCCTAAACCCCCACAATATAGGCATAAGTTTAAGTTTCTGCGACGCAGACGCTCCTCTTCTGAGAGCCTGGGCCGCAGAAAACTTTTAAACCTTTTCTCTTCAATTAAACCAGAGGATTCTCTTGTCACCATACTGTGAACAAGAGTCTCTTTAGAGATAGATGTACTCTCAATGACTTCTGGCAAAATGAGCAAGATTTTAGTCAGAAGGTTTTGCAGTTGCTTTAGGGATTGCTGCCAAACTTGTAGTCGCTCTGGTCTCAAAGCACTGAATACAGAGTTCAGGGCTTCGAGAGATGCCTGCAGGGCTTGCATAGTAGACATAGGAGGATTTAAGACAAGGCAAGACAAGGCAAGACAAGACAAGACTAAATTTTGCTAAACAAATCAAGACTTTTTTTTTTTTTTTTTTTTTAAACACCGGACTGGATTCTAAACACCGGACTGGATTCTAAACACCGGACTGGATTCTAAACACCGGACTGGATTCTAAACACCGGACTGGAATCTGCACACTGAATTCTAGACAGGACTGGATTCTAGACTAGACACTGGACATGGCCAAAAAAGAAAAAAGTTTTATTTCTTTTTTGTGGTATGGCTGGTGATAATGTTATGATTCCCGTACTCCAGACCAGAGGAGATCGTATGGCTGAGGTCAGAGTACTGGGAAGATATGCTGGTTGTGGGAGCTGGATAGCCTAGTAACCCCTGGCGCCCTAACTCCGTTGTCTCGCCCGTGTTATCAGAAATCCCCTGCGAGACTATGGTTGCTTGAGCCCATGGCAGCCGCGTTCGAAGGGCGGATTATGTCTGCCCAACCCCGATGCCCCCGCAGGTCTTAATGGGAGACAAGGGGAAGTCCGAGACAGGGTGATAACAAGGGGCCCTCTGACTAAGCAGCCAGGCCAGGGGTTACAAGCTAACTAACTAAATCAAAAGGTATGTGCGGACTAGCCGCCAGGAAAAAGGACAACCAAGGATCCACTGATCCGACACTCCTATCCGGCTCCGCCGGACACCAGAGTGGATCTGTGGAAGCGGAATCCTCCGCAAAGCTCCAGAACACAATTAAACAAAATAATAAACAGAAGCGGACAAGCCGCAACACACGGCTGCGCCGCGACTCACGAACACCACCAGATGTTAAAGGTGCTCGGTCAGACTCCAGGAACAGATGGTAACTTCCGAGTACAGGATCTCTGAGGACAGGAGCAACCGAAAAGACCGGGACTAGGAACTCTCTGCAGCAGACACAGGCAAACAGGAAGCTCAGGAACTAGCAGGAACCAAGCTCAGAACTCAAGCAGACTGAAAACCCAGAAATATCACCAGCGTCTGTGAACTGCAATCAGCCAGCATATAACAGAGAGGCCTAATTAATAATCCAGAGCAGCTGGCCTATTGCATGATTCCAGCTGACAAGATGCAATTAGCAGCCAGGTGAGGCTGAACACATGGAACAAGCTGCAATTACACAGACTAACCAGCGGCAGCAGACAAGAGCATACTAAAACAGAGCAACAGGAAATCCAGGCATGCAAGACAACTTAATAAACATAAAATAGAAATGAACCACTACCTGTGGTTCATAACAGTTTGGGGATGTAATAGGTCCTTTCTTTCTATAATTGCCACCTTGTTCATGGCATCCTGTACTCTATTATTTTGATATCCTGAAGATAGGAATTTTCCTTTCATTTCATCCGCTTGAGTTTCAAACAATTTTAGTGTAGTACAGTTTCGTTTTAGACGTCTGAATTGTCCCTCTGGTATAGATGCCAGCCAATTAGGATGGTAACAGTGGGAAGCGGATTTCATCTGGAGCCACTGCCCATTCGGAGCGAACCTGGTGTCATGGCGAAGATATATAGATGACGTGTTCTTTATTTGGAGAGGAGGGGAAGAATTGTTAATGGATTTTAAGAATTATTTAAATAATAATACCTTGAATATTCATTTTACTTTTGAGTCAAGTAAGGACAGGATTAATTTTTTAGACGTAACATTATTTATTGAAAACAATAATATTCAAACAATGAATTTTAAAAAACCTACCGACTCTGGGGCATATATAGGTTTCACTAGCTGTCACCATCCTATGAAATGAAAGGAAAGGAAAGGAAAATTCCTATCTTCAGGATATCAAAATGATAGAGTACAGGATGCCATGAACAAGGTGGCAATTATAGAAAGAAAGGACCTATTATATCCCCAAACGCCCGATAAGGAAATCAATAAATTTGAGTGGGCTTTTACTACATCATTTAGTAGTCCGTATAAGAACATAGAACAATCTCTTAAGAAGCACTGGGGAATATTAAAAAAAGACCCAGTTATTGGGAACCTTTTACCTACAAAACCGAAATGTATATTCAGGAAAGCCCCTAACCTAAAAACTTCACTGGTAAAAAGTGCACAACCACCAAAAAAGCCAATGTCCACTATTAAATCTAAAGGGTTTTTTTAGGTGTGGATTGTGCTTAGGATGTAGAGGTGTAAAATCTGATACAGGTAAAATCACGGAAGTTTCCATTAATGGAAACAATTGGAAAATAAGTGATTTTATTACTTGTAACAGTTCAAATGTGGTGTATGCCGTAAATTGCAATTTTGGATTATGGTATATAGGGCGTACATCTAGGCCTCTCAAAGTTCGCATCAGCGAGCACTTACGGAATATTAAAAATGGACTGACAACGCATTCATTGTCAGAACATTTTTTAACATATCACCAGAGGAATATAGGGGCAATCAAAATGTTTTGTGGCATTCGACATAAAAATGGTCACTGGAGGCGAAATGATAAAGCCAACCAATTAGTAAAAGCCGAAATGAAGGCCATTTTTGATCTAGGAACACTCAAGCCTGGTGGCCTAAACTCTGATTTTGAAATCAAATGGTTTTTATAGGATTTTACTATTTTTAAAAGCAAAGGTTATAAATCCACATATGTTTATAATGATAAGATTTTTATTCATAAGCTGCTAATATCTATTCTTATTTTCTATTTCCCATATATATATATATATATATATATATATATATATATCTGTATATTTTTATTATGAAAATACTCCTATGTATGGTTTGATTATTTTAGAAACATCAATCCCTGTCCACACGTCACCGGAAGTGACGTTATGCTTCATTTATATATGTATTTAAATTGATAAAATCCATGGTTAGTGACGTAAATCTTGTGAATACTAACATCAGGATGGACGAGGATTTACAAAACGAGCACTGGGAAATATGATCGTGCTTTCCAGATAATCGATACCGGAAATGACGTTACGCTAGGACAGAGAACGGACGGGTTGCCAGGACAACAAGGAAGCCGGAACAAAGACGCTATGCAGTATAATGGATGCCGTAGAGGAGGTCAAATATAGTTTATGTTGTCAGGACAACCATTATACACGGATATAGACGCTGAGGTCCGGTACAGCGTCATCAGGGAAGGACTGATTATTTAATCTGCTCCTGTTGTTAATCACGGAGTTTGATTGGTGGAGGGACATTTAAATAGGGAACTGTTAAGCGGGATCATTATTCATCTTAACCTTGAAAAAGACTCTAGCTAAGAGTTGAAACGCGTCGGTTTCCCACTTAAGACGCTTGTGAGGAGAGTGTATTTACCCGGGATCCAGCAGTGACAATCTGTGTGGTGGATGGGCTGATCCGGAACACCCATTACGGGACACACGCGCTGATAGGGACTGTCTAAACCACAGTTCCCTAAAATTCTGGTAATTACCTATTGCCTCACTTGCCTCTCCAGGGGATTTTGTTGAATAATTGATCCCACATTTTCTTGCAAATCTTATTAATTCTATCAATGTTTTATGTATGTTATGTATATGTGTTATTGTAATTAAAACGGTACTGCACTATACATATCTTTTTCATTCTATATGTCAACTCGTTCTGGATAACACGATGGAATGATTTGGAACAAAGAAGAATTCACATATAGGGCATGGTATCATCATTTCAGCTCACTACCCCCGGTGTAGTGAGGCACTCTGACCCTTTATACAGCTAAATCTGATTACTATTGGTGCGATATGCTCGATAACGGGGAAAACTTTAGAAAGGAGATTGGGCGTGATATATCATTTGAATACCGCCCATAGAGCAATATTTAATTGTTTAGAGTGCCAGCAGTCAGTAGATTGTGCTCAACAGAGCTATTGAATTGTTGCTTCGTTCAGGCACGATCGGCTAATGGAGCCTGCATTCCAGCTCGCACCCCCAGGGTGGCTTGCTGAAACTGAGCGATCAAACGGGACTTAACGCGTCGCGCCCATTAGTTTGCTTGAGGCTAGCTGGTTTACGCTGCTAAACCCGACCTCTCTGGGCATGACAAGCACAATAATTACCGTATATACTCAAATATATTTTTTGTGCAGAAAAAAACCCCCCTCGGCTTATACTCGAGTGATGTTCGATGCAGGAGCAGAGCGCAGGGAGCAGCCATGAGGGAAGGAGGAGGAGGGAGGGGTACTTGGGAGCCGCAGCAGTGCACTGTAATTGGTGCATCAACCAGTGACGCTGCTGCAGCCATCCTTCTCCCTGATCGCTGAAGCACCGCCGCACCGCCCGCTTCCTCAGCCGCTGCAGAGTTGCCCTTCTGTCCCAAGGCCAGCCACTGCTGCCCGCACCGCCTGCTGCTGCCCGCACTCCACTGCCCCGTCAATCATGGTGAGTAGAGACAGGCTGCGGGGGGGTTTGGGGGCTGGGCATATCTGGCACTATGAAGGCATATCTGGCACTCTGGGGGAATATCTGGCACTAAAAGGGCATATCTGGCACTGTGGGGGCATATGTAGCACTGTGGGGGCATATCTGGCACTGTGGGGGCATATCTGTCACCATGGGGGCATATGTAGCACTGTGGGGGCATATCTGGCACTATGAGGGCATATCTGGCACTGTGGGGGAATATCTGGCACTGTGGGGGCATATCTGGCACTGTGGGGGCATATCTGGCACTATGAGGGCATATCTGGCACTGTGGGGGCATATCTGGCAGTATGAGGGCTGTGTACGGCTAGAGCTGCATTTCCCACCCTAGGCTTATACTCGAGTCAATAAGTTTTCCCAGTTTTTGGGGGTAAAATTAGGTGCCTCGGCTTATATTCGGGTCGACTTATACTCGAGTATATACGGGTAAGCAAAATTGAATATCCCTTCCCTGATCTGCCATCACTTAGACAGGAGATCGGGAAAGGTGAACAACTGAATATCGCCCATAAAGTGAAATAGCCTACAGAATCAAGGCAGAAGGAATGGTTTTCTACAACTGAGATCTATATCCATCTAGTGACCCATCTGAAAATGTCTAGTTTAGTTGATGACTAGCTGATTTTCTGGCTATGATATAGGACCTTATTCAGTAAGGATTGCAATTTCTTCTAAAAATAGGATTTTAATTACCTGCCGGTAAATCCTTTTCTCGTAGTCCGTAGAGGATGCTGGGGTCCATTTTAGTACCATGGGGTATAGACTGTTCCGCAGGAGGCTTCGGCACTTTAAGACTTTTCAACAGTGTGAACTGGCTTCTCCCTCTATGCCCCTCCTCCAGACCTCAGTATAGGAACTGTGCCGGAGGAGACGGACATTCTCGAGAGAGGAATTACTATTAAACTTGTGGCGAGATTCACACCAAAGACAGATGTGGGCGCTGATTAGTTCAAAATTAGCAAGGATAATATTATTAATTTTTTTAAAAATGCTGGCCACCCTTCTGGCTGCCCACAATGGTAGACCTGGGTATCCACCGTACTAAGCAGAAAAAGAAAGGAAATAATGTGGGCGCTCGGAGGGGATAATAGTGCAACAGCTGCTGGTTTTGTAAATGTACAAATTTATTGGTAAAAAGTTATTTCTAAAAATAGACACTGAATGGCTGAATGCCTTAACATTACATATACACAGTTAGAAAAAAATAAAACATGTAAATAAAATAAAGGACTGTGTCCTAAAGCTCTGAACTTGCTGGTAATTATACACAAAGCCTGTTAGATGTTAGTTTTTGCATGCATAAGCCGGCTGTTAATGGCTACAAAGGGTTAAAGCATATTGAGCTCAATTGCAAGTTGAAAAAAAAGAAGCTGGTTAGTACTTGATAGAGCCTGTTAATACTTCACCGATGCAGAGCTGATGTGAAGAATGTTCAATAGTAAAGGCTAGTGATGATGTCAAATGGACTGGGTCCATGTCTGTCTAATGTCCATAGAGCTTACTTGATCCACTGGCTGGCTTAATAGCAGACCACTCAGCGGCAGTTCCCTTAGACAGGTCCTGCTGTTAATGGTGCAGTATGCTGACAGCTATCGCTGGGCCAGGGTGAGGACGGAGACAGAGAGTCCAAAGCGCAAGTCCTGGGTAACGGGACGCTGTAATGCCGCGTTCCACGGCTTCCGGGTTCGGGGCTTCCGGCTGCGTTCCACAGTCGGAGATAGGTCACCTGACGCATTTCTCCGCCTCCAAAGTGGGCAGTTTCATCATCACTAGCCTTTACTATTGAACATTCTTCGCATCAGCTCTGCATCGGTGAAGTATTAACAGGCTCTATCAAGTACTAACCAGCTTCTTTCTTTTCAACTTGCAATTGAGCTCAATATACTTTAACCCTTTGTAGCCATTAACAGCCGGCTTATGCATGCAAAAACTAACATCTAACAGGCTTTGTGTATAATTACCAGCAAGTTCTGAGCTTTAGGACACAGTCCTTTATTTTATTTACATGTTTCATTTTTATCTAACTGTGTATATGTAATGTTGAGGCATTCAGAATGATGAAACCGCCCACTTTGGAGGCGGAGAAATGCGTCAGCTGACCTATCTCTGACTGTGGAACGCAGGTGGAATGCAGCCGGAAGCCCCGAACCCGGAAGCCGCGGAACGCGGCATTACAGCGTCCCCTGTTACCCAGGACTTGCGCTTTGGACTCTCTGTCTCCGTCCTCACCCTGGCCCAGCGATAGCTGTCAGCATAATGCACCATTAACAGCAGGACCTGTCTAAGGGAACCGCCGCTGAGCGGTCTGCTATTAAGCCAGCCAGTGTATCAAGTAAGCTCTATGGACATTAGACAGACGTGGACCCAGTCCATTTGACATCATCACTAGCCTTTACTATTGAACATTCTTCACATCAGCTCTGCATCGGTGAAGTATTAACAGGCTCTATCAAGTACTAACCAGCTTCTTTCTTTGCAACTTGCAATTGAGCTCAATATGCTTTAACCCTTTGTAGCCATTAACAGCTGGCTTATGCATGCAAAAACTAACATCTAACAGGCTTTGTGTATAATTACCAGCAAGTTCTGAGCTTTAGGACACAGTCCTTTATTTTATTTACATGTTTTATTTTTATCTAACTGTGTATATGTAATGTTGAGGCATTCAGCCATTCAGTGTCTATTTTTAGAAATAACTTTTTACCAATAAATTTGTACATTTACAAAACCAGCAGCTGTTGCACTATTATCCCCTCCGAGTGCCTACATTATTTCCTTTCTTTTTGAGATTCACACCAGCTCACACCATCCATAAACAACATGTCGGCTAATATGGCCTTTAACATAAGTCATGCCAACCAGCATGCATAACGCAGCAGCAACAGCTGTTAACATCTGAACACATGAAAAATGTGCAAAAAGATAAACGTAATCAGCAGGAAAAATGAGCACTGGGCGGGCGCCCAGCATCCTCTACGGACTACAAGAAAAGGATTTACCGGCAGGTAATAAAAATCCTATTTTCTCTTATGTGCTAGAGGATGCTGGGGTCCATTTTAGTACCATGGGGATGTACCAAAGCTCCCAGTACGGGCTGGAAAGTGCTAATGTTCGTGCAGAACTGACTGACCAAATCTTAGGCCATCAGCAGCCAATGTGTCAAACTTATAAAACTTAGCAAACGTGTTTGCACCTGACCAAGTAGCAGCTCGGCAGATTTGTAAAGCCGAGACACCCCGGGCAGCCGCCCAGGATGAAACCACTTTCCTTGTAGAGTGGGCTTTTACTGAAGTCGGTAACGGCAATCCTGCCGTGGAATGAGCGTGCTGAATGGTACCCCTGATCCAGCGTGCAATAGTCTGCTTAGAAGCAGGACCCCCAATCTTGTTGGGGTCATAGAGGACAAACAAAGATTCTGTTTTCCTTATCCTAGCCGTTCTTGCAACATAAATCCTCAACGCTCTGACGACATCCAAGGATTTTTAGACGGCTGAGGTGTCAGAAGCCACTGACACCACCACTGGTTGGTTGATATGAAAAGAAGACACAACCTTCGGAAGAAAGTGCTGACGTGTTCTCAGTTCAGCCCTATCTTCATGACTCTTGTGTGAGAGAGCTCCTAACTCAGACACCCATCTGCCTGAGGCCAAGGCCAATAGCATGACCACTTTCCAAGTGAGAAACTTCAACTCTACATCTTGTAGAGGCTCAAACCAGTCCAATTTAAGGAACTGTAACACCACATTAAGATCCCATGGCGCCGCAGGAGGCACAAAGGGAGGTTGGATGCGCAGAACCCCCTTTACGAACGTCTGGACCTCAGGAAGAGAAGCCAATTGTTTCTGAAAGAAAACTGACAAGGCCAAAATCTGAACCTTGATAGATCCTAATCTCAATCCAGCATCCACACCCGCCTGTAGAAATAGGAGAAGACGTCCTAATTGAAATTCCACCGCAGGAGACTTCTTTGATTCACACCAAGATATATATTTTCTCCAAAAACGATGGTAATGTTTGGACGTTACCCCTTTCCTTGCCAAAATAAGTGTGAGAATGACAAGTGGAAGTGGAGGGAACAGATACACCGACTGAAACACCCACAGTGCATCCACTGCTTGTGGGTCTCTCGACCTGGAACAATATGTCGGAAGCTTCTTGTAGAGACGAGATGCCATCATGTCCACTTGTGGAACACCCCAATGACTTGATAAAGGTTATTTACCAAAACGCATTGACACAGGAGTGTGAGTAGCTTCATACTATCCATTTGATGTTCTTTTTTATCTTTTAATATGTTTTAGATATTTTTTGTTAGATGCTGGTCCAACTTTTTAACTTTGTTCATGTATGCTTGATACCATAATTCTTTATGGAATCCATTTTTTGATGGATTTTTAATCCAATAAATCTGTTTTTTTTTTATTGCTATCACGGCTTTGGAGTGCTTTGGCTATCCTTTGAAAAGAGATTTCTTTAAGCCATACAAAGATACCTTTATGGGAGCAGCAACATATTTCAAACCGTGAGTTTGGGTACGCCATATACTGGATAGAACACCCATTTTTAAAGATACCTTGATGTGCTTTTTCCTCTTGCTGTGAGTGCTGGGTATGCTTTACCGATTGTGAAAGCTATATTTTAAATGGTAAAATCACAAGACCGGTTTGCACTCCAGAGAACGAAAGACACATAACTGGATTTTAGAGGAAGCAGGGCACCTTTTGGTTTAAAGATACCTTGATGCGCACAGTTCCCCCTATCCTTTGTGTGAGTGGGGTACGCCTCTATATAGCTTTTCTAAAAATACTTTAGCACCTGTTTCCTGATTATTAAGGATTTACTACACATTGCACTGTTTATGATCTTTTATTATAAACTGGGGTACACGTGCCGAATATATATCTTGAGGGGAAGAATTTAGAACGTCGCCTTGTGAAAAAGAAACCTTGATGCGCTTGCCCCCACCTCTCTTGCTGTGAGTGTTCTGGTACTTCCTTCTAATTACTGTAAGCGGTTCATTCTGTGGAAATATCACCAGAGTGGGGTGCACCCAGAGAGTGAAAGACACCGGTTAAAAATTCGGAGGTGTTTAAGAATACCACCAGTTACATATACCTTGATGTGTTTATCTCTCCTATCCTTTGTGTGAGTGGGGTACGCCCGTGAAGAATCACTAGAAGTCTACATACATATTTATTCAATATTGTTGTATCAGAATATACTACACATTGCACCGTTTATTGTTATTTTTCTTTCATATTTGGATATATGTTTGAGATACACCACGTCACAAGAAGAATCTACAGTACGAAAAACCCTCTACATTTCTCCTAATAAGGGATGTATTGATTTTCTTCTCCTAAGCGCACTGTGTGTTATATAGGTTCAATAATTGTCTTTTTCTGTCTATACCCCAATGACTTGTTACCTCCGTAAAGACTTCTGGGTGGAGGCCCCATTCTCCTGGATGGAGATCTTGTCTGCTGAGGAAGTCTGCTTCCCAGTTGTCCACTCCCAGAATGCAAATTGCCGACAGAGCTTTTGCATGTCTTTCTGCCCAGAGGAGTATCTTTGTCACCTCTGCCATTGCCGCCCTGATTTTCGTTCCGCCTTGACGGTTTATGTAAGCTACTGCCGTTACATTGTCTGACTGGATCTGTATGGGACGACCTTGAAGAAGGTGTGTCGCTTGATGAAGGCTGTTGTACACAGCTCTCAACTCCAGAATGTTTATGTGAAGGCGAGTTTCTTGACTTGACCATCTTCCTTGGAAGCTTTCTCCTTGCGTGACTGCTCCCCATCCTCAGAGACTTGCATCCATGGTCACCAGGATCCTGGCCTGAATCCCGAACCTGCGTCCCTCCAGGAGGTGAGAAATTTGTAGCCACCACAGGAGCGAAATTCTGGCTTTCGCTGCCAAGATTATCCTTTGATGCATGTGGAGATGCGACCCTGACCACTTGTCCAGTAGGTCCCACTGGAAGACCCTGGCATGGAATCGGCCATATTGTAGCGCCTCGTAAGCCGCTACCATTTTCCCCAACAGGCGAATGCATTGATGAATTTATACTGTTCTTGGTCTCAAAAGTTGTTTGACCATGCTCTGGATCTCCTGAGCCTTTTCCACCGGTAGAAATATTCTCTGTACCTCGGTGTCCAGTATCATTCCCAAAAATTATAATCTCATTGTCGGTTCCAACTGGGATTTTGGAAAGTTGATGATCCAACCGTGCTGTTGAAGCACCTTCAGGGATAATGCTATGTTCTGGAGTAGCTTGTCCCTGGATCTCGCTTTTATGAGGAGATCGTCCAAGTATGGAATTATGTTGACTCCTTGTTTGCAAAGGAGAACCATCATCTCCGCCATCACCTTGGTGAATATTCTCGGAGCCGTGGAGAGCCCGAACGGTAATGTCTGGAATTGGTAGTGGCAATCCTGAACCGAAAACCTCAGGTATGCTTGATGTGGCGGGTAAATGGGGACATGCAAGTAAGCATCCTTGATGTCCACTGACACCAGAAATTCCTTTTCTTCCAAGCTGGAAATCACTGCTCTCAAGGATTCCATCTTGAATTTGAATCTTTTCAAATAAAGATTCAGAGATTTTAGGTTTAAAATCGGTCTGACCGAGCCATCCGGCTTCGGTACCACAAACAGGCTTGAATAAAAGCCTTGGTTCCTTTGTTCGGCAGGAACCAAGGCAATTACTTTGTCTTGACATAATTTGTGCATTGCGTTCAGGACATTTGTGTTGTCTTGAGCAGGAACTGGCAAGGCTGATTTGAAAAATCGGCATGGGGAAGGTCTTGAAATTCCAACTTGTAACCATGGGATATTATCTGTAGAATCCAAGGATCCAGGTCTGAGCGAAGCCAGACCTGGCTGAAAAATAGTAGACGTGCCCCCACCCGATCGCACTCCCGCAGGGGAGCCCCAGCGTCATTCTGTGGCTTTTGCAGAAGTAGTTGCTGGCTTCTACTCCTGGGAGCCTGAGGGTGTTGTAGGTTTTCTAACTTTTCCTCTCCCCTCTCCTGTGAAAAAAGGGGTAGTTTTAGCCTTTTTGTACTTGTTGGGCCGAAAGGACTGCATAGTATGAGAATGATATACTTTTTTAGCCGGTGCAGCTGCCGACGGCAGAAATGCTGACTTGCCAGATGTAGTAGTTGATATCATGGCATCTAGTTTCTCTCCAAAGAGGGCCTCACCATTGTAAGGGAGCGCCTCAATATTTCTTTTGGATTCTGCGTCAGCATTCCATTGTCGGATCCAGAGCTCCCTGCGGGCTAAAATTGCCATAGCAGAGGCCCGTGAGCCCAGTAAGCCTACGTCCTTCATAGCCTCAACCAAGTAACCTGCAGAGTCTTTGATATGACCTAAAATTTGCAGCATGTCATCTTTATCGACCGTGTCAATATTAACAATCAAGTTATCTGCCCACTTTTCAACTGCGTTACCTACCCACACAGAAGCAATAGTGGGTCTGAGTAATGTACCTGTAGAAACGTAGATGGACTTTAAAGTCGTCTCTAATTTGCGGTCAGCAGGTTCTTTTAATGAAGCTGACCCCGGGGCAGGTAAAATGATTTTCTTTGGCAACCTAGAGACTGAGGTGTCTATCATTGGGGGTGACTCCCACTTACGCCTATCCTCTTCAGGGAAAGGGTGTGCTACCCGCAACCTTTTAGGGATAGCAATTTGGGGAGCATTGGTGATGGATTTTCCACCATCACAAGGAGGAACAGGCAATGCCACAACACCAGTCATCTGTCTACAGACGGATTTAAGAAACTCTTTGGCCAGAAGGATAGAGGGGTTTATTCTGAGTCCCCTACTGGACAATATAAATATGCAATTAGAGACAGATATAAGAGATGTATAACTGAGTGGTTGAGGAAGTCTTTGTGGACAAGGTAAAGTCCAGTTAGTATTATCAAAGTTTTATTGTGTCAGAGATTAAGATCCAAATAGTTTGCTTCATTTTACCTTTTTATTGTTGGTTTGATTAACTTTCCCATAAAGGTATATCCCATATAAAGATAAATTGACTTTTGTTTTTGAGTACTACGCAGTGGAAGCAACGGTTGCAGCCCATAAGGATATCGAAAGGTGAACTGATCATTCACACGGTGGGTGCACATGGTAGGATAACCAGGGAGAGGCCTTCCCTGGGGATTGTCAGTGATTGGGAGGGGAAAAAGGCACTTAATGGTATTGGTGCGATTTTTAAAAAGCGCAAACTTCCCAGAGGAAGGGACACTGGATCCTGACCAATGGAGAAGATTTGAAGCAAATAACAAAAAAGGGTTTTTCTGACACAGTAAAAATTTGGCAAACTGTCTCAGGAAATTGAGGTTCAATACATCACCCGTATATATATGAGAAAGAATAATGTCATAGGTCTTGGCAACATAATGCCCCTAGAAGAAAACAGACTTTGCACATGCATTGATTTATTAGAGAGAAATATCTAACCCTCTGTTATAATTTTTATATTACATGCACACCGCTGCAAATTACAGGGAAACAGCAATGTGTACATGTAGAGGGAATTGCAGTTTTGCTGCCCCCTCATTTATAAGATGAAAGGTTTTAATGTGGCTCAGGAAAGAGTTAAAGAAACAGTATGCATAAATAATGCTTCTGCGTGAAAGAGCATACTATAATATGTACACACATACGGATGTAAAATGTTTATGACTGCAAATTATATTAATGGGTAATCACGCATACTTATGTAGATCATTTTACATATAAGCAATGTGTATTTTAGTTTTGGTTTAAGAAAAAAGTTCTCAGCTGTTAGGTATTTGGAGACAGTATTATAGTGATTCATTACTACTGTACTTTGTTATTATCTGAAATACTAGAAGTTTCTATAATGAAGTTTTAATGCAGGGGAAAATGAATCTGGCATTACAACCCTAGACATATTGATCAGGAACATTATACACCATGGTTTCAGTCTGATATGTTAAGAATTGTAAATGAATTACCAGATATAAGGAAAAATCCTGCTGAATTTTTTTTTTAAGCAACTGTCACAAGTATATGGTATATACAGACCTTGCTGGATAGATTTAGAGCAAATTATTAGAACAGCAATAGGCTCTGGAAAATATTCCCTTATGGAACAAATGGCTGCCCGAGATACAGCAGGCGGTAGAGAAAGAACATTGCAGACAGGCCAGCAGCGGACAAAAGATATACTAGAGACAGTGGAACAAATCTCTTAGCAAGAGTACAGTGGAGATGTTTCCAAATACAGAAAACCGCACCCAAGACACCAGATATTGTACAAAAAACAGACAATGTACGCAGTACTATGATAAACTAGTGGTTAGACAAGAGGATGAAGGATATCCAGTATGTGACGCTGCAGGAGCAAGAATGTTAAAGACAAAGTTTTTAAATGGTTTAAAGAATGAATTAAGATCTCAGCTTTTCCAGATACAGGTGCTGGAAGGCATTGAGGATGTGGAAAAGGAAAAGAAGGACAAACGCATGTCTACAACTCTTGCAGTGACTGTTCACCTGATACAGGGTCCTTAAAAAACATGGACACCCAGACCCAGGAGTGGACAAGAAGGAAAGCCACACCAAACAAGGAAACAAATGGATGCACAAGGTAATGACATGACTGCCAAATGTTTTTGGTGTAAGCTCCCAGGACATCAGAAGGATTGCAGAAAATATCTTAGATTCACGCAGACAACAGCAAACTTCTGACCAGCCATATGTAAACCAACATGCACAAGATGACAGAGCATGAAGGTGCGCAACCGCTGTGTCAGCGACAGTATCTGTGTATCCTGCGGCAACTGACATTTCAACAAAAGATCAGGCCATCGAAGCAACTGGATTGGGAGGTCAAGCCCTACCCCTGCAAGAAAGTTAGATGATGCCCTTATCATCAATAATGAAGCCACACCTATCTCAGCGGCCTTCCTGACCTCACCCACCTGTCCAGTCAACCTTTTGGGAGCAGACATCCTAGCCCTAATGCAAGCAACAATCCAGTACACCCCAAAAGGCATTAAGTATACCAGCAACATTCCAGCAAGGATGTAACCTGAAATACAAGCTGTTATACAAGTCTACCTCTCACAGAAAAAAGTAAGACAAAGAGGAACAACAACTCCCAGCATGAACATCATTGTGTTGAACACCAGCATGAGTGGACCTGGACTAAGGAGATAACCTGCCAGCAGCAGAAGGAAAAAATATGCAAGTGAAGAAAGGACAAATTATGAAGAATAATGGATGGATCATAAGAAGAGGTAATTGGAAAAAAGAAAAGTTAAGAAGCAAGTTAGAATAGAAGTTCAGTATTGGCTCATTTCCATGGTACAAGTTATGGAAGAAAGTAGTGATGAGCGGGTTCGGTTCCTCGAAATCAGAACCCCCCGAACTTCACCCATTTTACACGGGTCCGAGGCAGACTCGGATCTTCCCGCCTTGCTCGGTTAACCCGAACACGCCCGAACGTCATCATCCCGCTGTCGGATTCTCGCGAGATTCGTATTCGTTCAGGGGGGTTCGGATTTCGAGGAACCGAACCCGCTCATCACTACTCCATATAGAGTGCAGAATTTTGCTGACCACCAGTATATATATATAGCAGTACGGTACAGTAGTCCATTGCTCTACCTCTGTGTCATCAAGTATACTACAAAAGTTCAGTAAAATGACCCAAAAATCAAAATTAAAAGCATCTGATGAGAAGCGTAAACTTGCCAATATGCCATTTACGACACGGAGTGGCAAGGAACGGTTGAGGCTAGGGCCGGACTGGCCATCTGGCACTTCTGGCAAATGCCAGAAGGGCCGATGGCCACGTGGGCCGGTCCAGCGCTCACTGAGACACGCTGCCGCTCAGTCCGGCGGCAGCGTGTCTCAGCTGTCAGGGGAGGAGAGCGCGCCAGCGCCGCTATGTCTGGCGGCGTATAGTGGACTTCAAACCAGGCGCCGGTTTGTGATCCAATCAGAGCTCGCGGACCGGCAGCCAATCAGAAGCCGCCGGTCCGCGAGCTCTGATTGGCTCACGAACCGGCGGCTGGTTTGAACGAAGTCCGCTATACGCCGCCGCGCCAGACACAGCCGCGATGGCGGGCGCTCTCCTCTCCTGACTCACCCGTCCCTCACAGTCGGAGCCCGGAGGAGGAGCAGCAGCAGTAGTGCAGCAGCGGTAAGCAGCTGCAGTACTGGCTGCTGTGGGGGCAATTGTATACCTGGCACTGTGGGGGCAATTGGCTGGCACTGTGGGGCATTTGTATACCTGGCACTGTAAGGGCATTTGTTTACCTGGCACTGTGGGGGCATTTGTATACCTGTCAGGTATACAATTGCCCCCACAGTGTCAGATCCACAATTGCCCCCACAGTGTCAGGTATTACCTGACACTGTGGGGGCAATTGTGGATCTGGCACTGTGGGGGCATTTGTATACCTGGCACTGTGGGGGCAATTGGCTGGCACTGTGGGGCATTTGTATACCTGGCACTGTGGGGCATTTGTATACCTGGCACTGTGGGGGCATTTGTATACCTGGCACTGTGGGGGCATTTGTGGATCTGGCACTGTGGGGGCATTTGTATACCTGGCACTGTGGGGCATTTGTATACCTGGCACTGTGGGGCATTTGTGGATCTGGCACTGTGGGGGCATTTGTGGATCTGGCACTGTGGGGGCATTTGTGGATCTGGCACTGTGGGGGCATTTGTGGATCTGGCACTGTGGGGGCATTTGTATACCTGGCACTGTGGGGCATTTGTATACCTGGCACTGTGGGGGCATTTGTGGATCTGGCACTGTGGGGGCATTTGTGGATCTGGCACTGTGGGGGCATTTGTATACCTGGCACTGTGGGGCATTTGTATACCTGGCACTGTGGGGGCATTTGTATACCTGGCACTGTGGAGGCAATTGTGGATCTGGCACTGCACTATTGGGGGCATATAATGTAAATTTCGGCTCATACCGGGTGCTATAATGTAAATTTCGGCTCATACCGGGTGCTATAAAGTGAATTTTGGCTCATACTGTGTGGTATAATGTGAAAGAGGCACCAGTACTAGATAGTATAAGGGGTCCTACTATTGTGGAGCATAATGCGTATAAGGGGTGTATGGTGTGGTAAACTACACTGAAGGCCACGCCCCTTTGAGTGGCCACGCCCCCATTTCCGGAGTGCGTGCGCCGAAGGCGCGCGCTTAATTACAAACTTCACATTTCTATACCCCCACTTAAAAATTTCCACTTCAACCACTGGTTGTGTGTATTTTAATAGAGAATGATGTACGCTTGTATATTGTTAGAATATTAATTATATTTGTAAGAGCATAGACTAATAAGTGGGAGGAGTCAGGAATAGTAAGGGGAGGAGTCACAGAGGTGGGCCTGTGTGCTTCAAAAATGCCAGGGCCTATTTTTAGTCCCAGTCCGGCCCTGGTTGAGGCCCTGGCCTATGTTCATGGCTAGTGGTTCAGATTCACGAGGATGGAAGCACTCATCCTCTCGCTAGAAAACTGCAGTGCCACTCCTAGGTGGGCCAGGTGTTTGTGTCGGCCACTTGGGTCGCTTAGCTTAGCCATCCAGCGACCTTGGTGCACCTCTTTTTTTTCTTTGCATCATGTGCTGTTTGGGGACTATTTTTTAAATCGGCCATCCTGTCTGACACTGCAGTGCCACTCCTAGATGGGCCAGGTGTTTGTGTCGGCCACTTGGGTCGCTTAGCTTAGTCATCCAGAGACCTCGGTGCAAATTTTAGGACTAAAAATAATATTGTGAGGTGTTCAGAATAGACTGGAAATGAGTGGAAATTATGGTTATAAAGGTTAATAATACTATGGAACCGAATCCAAAACCAAAACACAAAACCCGAAAAATTTCCGGTGCACATCACTAGAAGAAAATAAGCAATACTACTAGGACCAGAGTACCCCAGTGAGGGGCTCCATCACCAAGTGATTTATCCACAAGACACACAGCCAAATACAGGATGTGAATGACCTGCTGATTGCCACCACTACTAAAAGAAGTACCAATAAGAGACGGTGTCCTTATTGATGTTTCTGGAAGGACAAGACTGCAGAGCCTCAGAAGGAGAAATTGCAGCTAGCCAAGCAAGAGGTAATCTTCCTAGAAGACTCAAGGTACCCAACATCTAACAAAAGTGAGAAGGAAAAATTCATACTGCAAGCTAAGATGCCAACTAGTGTCAAGTAAGTCATATGATCATTCCTGGGCCTAGTAGGATTCTGCAGAGAATGGATACCTCTAGCATCAGTCTACATGCAAGCATTGTATGACAACACTGAAAGGAAGGAGGGTCCACATCCTACACACAGCAACAGATGGATGAAGCAATTGAACAATTGGAAACAGCAGTTGCCTCATCTCAAGCCATAGAACTACCTGACTATTGAAGAAGGAGGCCATACATAGAAGTCCTTACATAAAATTATGGAACTGAGGCGAAGACCAGTGCCCTACCACTCAAGCAAGCTTGACACCAGTACTCAAGGAGCACCTACCGGCATCACAGCAGTGGCAGCAGCAACAGTCCTAGAAGAGGACAAGAGCACAGGCATAGTGCTGAATCATGAACTTATCCAGGTACCGCATGCAGGTACAGAGAAGCTTCAACAAGCAAGAACCAAATACCTGTCAGCAGCGTGGCTAACCAAGTATGAAGTAGCACTGCTAAGTGCAACAAATGTGACCATCAGAAGATGTACTACCCTCAACCCAGTAACCCTTTTACCAGCATTAATAAATAAAGGTGTTGAATCTCAAGATTCAAAAGGAGGGAGAAACAGCTTATTTTCCCTATTGATGGATTAGCAAGAAGATGATGATGAGGACCAGGAAGGTGGTCCAGAAGAAGAAGATAGAGACAGATCATCATGGATGCAGGACCAGAGGGATGGTCCAGAAGAGGAAGAGAATAATTCTAATAATCAAAATTTCTCTGGCTGAGTCCACAGGATTATCCACAGGATAACATTGGGATATTGTCGAGCGACAGCGAAAATGGCACCAACACGGTCACGAGCTTTTTGGCCTCCCAGCATGCATTGGGGCCTCCACTATATAGTCCCGCCCACTGACTCAGTCAGATCAGTTTTTTGCTTGGTGCGGCAGGAAGCCGCATGGTCACAGGGCTGCTGTGAAAGCAGCCTCAAGTTTTCATGACTTTATTTTTATAGACTTACTATATTTTTAGAGCAACTTCTCTTAACAGCGTCTTAAACGCATATTAGAAAGAGTCGCTCCAACAACTCCCTACCGGGTCGCAACAACGCTTACCTCCGCGGTACAGTGCTGTCTCGACGGGCGTCTGTGTCAGATGTTCTAGCAGGTCCAGCAGACGTTACCAGGCTGTGGCCGGAGCATGGGGAGATGGTGAGTCTATGGACTTCCTCTTACTAGAGGGGTCAGGACACAGCTACACTGATTTGGTGGAGACTACAAACAGTGTGTTGATGCGCCGAACATCCCGGTGTGACAGCGCTACGCTCTGGGGATCATAGGCGCCAGGACTAGGTGAGGCCGCAATCCTGGGAGTTTAAGTCAACAGGGGGTTTCAGACGCTCTCCTGGCCGTCCCTCCTCCGAGTTCATGGCCAGTTCCCGCGTGTCTCTCGTTTCATGAACTGAATGACCTCACTTCCGGCTCAGACGCTACCACGAGGGTACTCGGTCGCAGCTTAGACGCTGCGGTTGTGTACACTGGATATAAACCCGCCCAGACCGAGTCGCAGGCCTTTAGCGTCTGCATGCACGTGGAGTCGCTCAGCGTCCGTGTCCGTTGGTGAGCGTCCGTGTCCGATATCAGTTACCAAGAGCGGCAGTGTACACCAGTAGCGTCTGAATCCACTCAGCGTCTTACGAGCGTCTTTGCTTGGATATGGAAGTGTGGTGAGTCTCCCTGTATTCCGCTCTCTGGAGGCAGGGTATACAGTACTAAAAATTCCTTTCTACTCCTTAGTATGCATTGTTAATTTTTAGTACCTATTGCATATGAGACCTGTATATTACTGTGTATTCTGCATATTATGTTGAAAAAAGAACCAGTTAAACAGAAGTACAATTTTCCTACTTATGTTTAAGTTATTATGGAGGTTGTATTCTCATATGACAATGTCTAATGCTTTAACATGTGACTGACTGCTAGTATGCGTGCTGACTTTTCTGTGTAATGTCAGTCCTGTTCTGACCCTCAAATCAGGTGCACTGTGGTCAGATTGATTTCACCTCTATATACTGATTATAGGGTGTTTTTCAGTCACAAAATTGTGTAGTCAATATCAGATAAAATGTCTGTGAGCGGCAAAAGTGATGAGGAGAATTTGTCAAGCACTCCCATAGCCCTAACATGCTTATCTTGTAAGTCAGGGGTAATTGATATGAATCAATTGGTCACTTATGAGGGTTTGTATGGCAGACTACATAAGATGACACATCGGATGATGATGCGGAAACAATAGAGTCAACTCCGTATGATGATCAGTCACAGAGCTTTAGTTCAGATGATGTAGCTGAACTCATTAATGCAGTGAAGGCTGTGTTTTCTCTGGAAGAACCAGCCAAGACAGCGTTCAAAGCAAAAGCACCTGTATTCAAATGAACAAAGTCAGTGAAGGCTGAATTTCCGGCGTCAGATGAGTTGACGGAAATGATGGATGAGTCTTGGGCAGCGCCCAGTAAAAAGTATAAGATTCCTAAGAGATGGGATTCTTATTATCCATTTCCTGCTGGAGATTGTTTGAAGAGAGAAGTTCCTCCAAAAGTAGATGCACATGTTCTGCGACTCGTGCATAAATCTGCTTTACCACTGTCATCTACCTCTTTGAATGATGTCACAGACAGAAGGGTAGAGAGCCTATTGAAAAATATTTTTTCTCTTGTAGGTGCAGTGGTAAGACCTGCTATGGCTTCGGCCTGGGTAGCAAAGGCAATGGGCGAATGGATAGAGGAACTAGAGAATGACATCCCCTCTCCTACTAGGGAGCAAGAGGATCATCTTTGCCGTTTAAGACAATCTGCCCAGTATTTAGAAGAAGCAGCTATTGATGTTGGCACTGTTGCTTCTAAAGCTTCAGCCCTGGCAGTAGTCGCTCGCAGAGCAGTTTGGCTACGGACCTGGAAGGCAGATGCGGAGTCCAAGAAAGAATTGGAAGCATTGCCTTTCGTGGGTAATATATTATTTGGAAAACCCTTATCGGATATCCTAGAGTCAGAGGCTGAATCAAAAAAGGTCAGATTTCCAGCTACCTATAACCCTAAGTCCAAGGGTTTAAAATTTCGCTCATTTCGCTGGCAAAGCAAAGCGAAAGCTAAAGAGGAGCCTAAACAACCCCAGTTTAAATCCAGGGGTAGGAAGCAGTGGGCTAGCAAAAAGCCAGCTTCCAAACCTGAACAGAAACCCTCAGCCTGAAGAGATGGGCCTCCGCCTGGAGGATTCCAGGGTTGGGGGCCGACTCCTGCAATTTGCACACATATGGCAACAGTCAACAACAGATGCCTGGGTGCAGAAGGTAGTATCTCAGGGGTATAGGTTCCCATTCAGGAGGCAGCCTCCTCAAAGATTTTTTTGCACCAGCCCGTCTCGTATAGAGTCGAAGGCCAATGCCCTGCAAGAAGCAGTCCAAAAATTACTGCAGTCAGGGGTGATTGTCCCAGTACCTCCATCACAAAAGGGACAGGGGTATTACTCCAATCTGTTTTTAATCCAGAAACCAAATGGGTCATATCGACCAATTCTAAATCTGAAGATGTTGAACAACTACATATGGATCCCGAAGTTCCACATGGAGACGTTACGCTCCATAATGTTGGCTATGGAACCGGGGGACTATATGGTATCTCTGGATGTACGGGATGCTTACCTGCATGTACCTTTTGCACTATCACATCAGTGTTACCTCAGGTTTGCCATCCTCAAGGAACACTTCCAGTTCCAAGCTCTGCCCTTCGGGCTAGCTACAGCACCCAGGGTGTTTACCAAGATCATGGTGGTTATGGCAGCCTGTCTGCGCAAGCAAGGGATAAGAATATTCCCATACCTAGACGACCTATTAATCTTAGCACAGTCACAAGATTTACTGTTGAGCCATCTCCAACAGACAATAGTTTGTTTACAGAGACACGGGTGGCTCATAAATTGGGAGAAGTCGTCCCTGAATCCGTCACAGCGGATGGTTCATTTGGGAGCCATATTGGATTCAGAGCTACAGAGAGTTCTCTTACCAGTGAAAAAAATAGTCAAGATGCAGGTCATGGCTCAGGAAGCGTTGCAAGCCCAGACAATGTCAGTCCATGCAGCAATGCGACTGTTGGGTCTGATGGTATCAACATTCGACATGGTGGAATATGCGCAATTCCACTCCAGACCGTTGCAGCATCTCATTTTGACCAAATGGAACGGAAATCATCAAACGATAAAAAAGCAGATGATAAAGATTCCAGTAAATGTAAAAAGGTCTCTAGCATGGTGGCTACAGACAGACCATTTAAACAAGGGGAGACCCTTTTGGATAAAGGAGTGGCAAGTCCTGACGACAGATGCCAGCCTGCAAGGCTGGTGGGCGGTACTCGGAAGCCTATGGTTCCAGGGAAAATGGACCTCAAGGGAAAGTCGCCTGCCGATAAATCTGTTAGAAATAAGAGCCATTTACTTGGCCCTAGTTCAGGCAAAGGACAATCTACAAGGAAGACCAGTCCAGATCCGCTCAGACAATGCGACGGCAGTAGCATACCTCAATCATCAAGGAGGAACTCACAGCAAGAGTCTGATGGAGGAAGTAACTCCCATTCTAAAATGGGCGGAACTCCATCTCCCGGCATTGTCAGCAGTATTTGTCCCGGGTGTACTAAATTGGGAAGCGGATTTTCTCAGTCGGCACACCATTCAGGAAACCGAATGGGCAATACACCCAGAAGTGTTTCAGACACTGGTGAACAGATGGGGTCTACCGGAGATGGACCTTATGGCGTCTCGTCTAAACAACAAAGTTCCGAGGTACGGATCAAGAACAAGGGACCCAGGAGCGGTCCTGGTAGACGCACTGTCAGTAGAATGGAGGTTTCAGCTGGCATATCTGTTCCCTCCAATATCTCTGTTACCCAGAGTAGTGAGAAAGATAAAACAGGCAAAAGGAGCAATCATTCTAATAACTCCAGCTTGGCCAAGAAGGCATTGGTACACAGATCTGTTGAGAATGTCTGTGGAAGCACCAATACTGCTCCCTCAACGTCCGGATCTGTTAATGCAGGGTCCTTGTTGTCACAGTCATCTGGATCGCCTGTCTTTGACGGCGTGGCTGTTGAAACCTCTATCTTAGAGGCTAAAGGATTTTCAAAGCAAGTAATCCAAACCATGCTTAGAGCAAGAAAGCCTTCTTCGGCCTGTGTGTATCATAGAATATGGCAAGCCTATATTCATTGGTGTTCTGGAAAAAATTACAATCCGAGATCCTTTAAAGTAACTAAAGTTTTGGATTTCCTGCAGGCAGGATTGGATAAAGGGTTGAAGGTTGCTTCCTTGAGGGTGCAAGTCTCAGCATTGACTGTATGGTTTCAGCAGAAGATTGCTGACCTACAGGATGTACGTACGTTTTTCCAAGGAGTAGTACATATTCAACCTCCATTTGTTCCTCCTGCAGCTCCCTGGGATTTGAATTTAGTTCTTAAATTTCTCCAGGGTCCTTTGTTTGAACCACTTGAGAGAGCAGATCTTAAGTGGTTAACGGTTAAAGTTCTTTTTTTACTGGCAATGGCGTCAGCCAGAAGAGTGTCAGATTTGGGAGCATTATCATGTAAGTCTCCTTTCCTAAGTTTTTTTCCAGACAGAGCAGTTCTCAGAACGAGATCTAGCTATCTTCCAAAGGTGGTATCAAAATTTCACCTGAATGAAGAGATTATAGTCCCCGCTTTTCAGATATCGGGACTATCTGCGGGAGAAGCGTCGCTGGACGTGGTCCGGGCTTTAAAAATCTACATAGATCGTACTAGTGCCATCAGGAAAACAGATTCCCTCTTCATCCTCTACGGATTCCATAGAAAAGGATGGCCTGCTAGTTAACAGACGCTGGTGAGATGGCTCCGAATGTTAATATCAGAAGCTTATTCTCATGCAGATCTCCCTATTCCGGCTAATGTCTCTGCACACTCTACACGTAAGGTAGGTCCTTCTTGGGCAGCACAACAGGGTGCATCAGCAGAACAGATATGTAGGGCAGCCACATGGTCTTCCATAAACACATTCATCAGACATTATGCCTTGGATACTTTTGCCTCTCATGACGCAGACTTCGGGCGAAAGGTCCTCCTGTGCAATCAGGAGCGTCCCCACCACTAAAATGGCTTTGGGAATCCCAATGTTATCCTGTGGATAATCCTGTGGACCCAGCCAGAGAAATGAACATTATGGTAAGAACTTACCGTTGATAACGTGATTTCTCTTATGTCCACAGGTATCCACAGGGATCCCACCCTGACGCATCTGATTTGAGGATCTAGACAATCACTAAACCTCTTCCTTCTTGTATGGAAGGGTGTGCATGTGTGGTCTTATCGCCTGTACAGGTCTCTACCTAATTTTCCTGCCTAAAATCGCTGTGGAAAGAACTGATCTGACTGAGTCAGTGGGCGGGACTATATAGTGGAGGCCCCAATGCATCCTGGGAGGCCAGAAAGCTCGTGACCGTGTTGGTGCCATTTTCGCTGTCGCTCGACAATATCCCAATGGTATCCTGTGGATACCTGTGGACATAAGAGAAATCACGTTATCAACGGTAAGTTCTTACCATAACGTTCATTTTTCTTTCTCTCATGATTGTGTGGCTTTAATGGAACAAGAAACTGAACTTTTGCTACATGTTACAGATACAGCCCTACTCAATGCTCACCATGAACTATATGTGGATGGTTCAAGATACTATGAGAATGGGATTCCTTATACAGGATATGCAGTAACCACTGAACATGAAGTTGTGGACTCCTTACCATCCCAGCACAGGATTGTGGGTCAGATATGGAAAAGCAGAGTCTTCAAGATGGCAAGTGGTGAAGATAAACAACATGCTTCACTGATCAGACACTGGTTGAGAGCTCTGCAAGGGTCACCAAAATGTTACAGTGATGAAGATCCAGGCACACGCAAGAAATGACACTCCTGAAACAAGAGGCAACAATCTGGCAAGATGCTGAAGCCAAGAGGGCAGCAAAATGCCCCCAGCAGAAATGGCAAGCCTATACAGTAAAGTAACCATTCCAGTGCCAGACCAAAATGCCTGATTATGCTACACCGATTCAACTTCAGAACAAAGCAGGAGAGAATGAGAGAGTAGCCTGTGGATAAAGAAAGCAACCAAACAACCAGTGAAAGTAGCAATCTACACTACACTAACAGAAGAAACAGAAGGAACAAAGCCTCAAATGCATGATCTACAGGATTTGAAGAAATTTCAGGAACAAGCAGGTCCTGAAGAAAAAGCAGCATGGCAGAGAAGAGGAGCCAGACAAGAAGAAGAAACTGGCTTATGGAAATTAGAAGAGAAGTTATGCTTACCCAGAAGCTTATATCCACCTATGTGTCAAGTCAGCCATGGACTCACACACCTGGGAAAAGATCAGATGGGAAACTTACTCACAGAAAGATGGATAGCTCCAGGATTCTACCCAGCTGCAGCCAAATTTGTACAAGCTTGCTGGATATGTGGGATTTCAAATCCAGGACAAAAAGTCAAGACAACATTTGGAGCTATCCCTAAAAGCTATTTCCCATTTCAGAGACTGCAAATTGACTATAACTAACTGCCAAAGATGTATTGGTAGTCACAGACATTTTCAGTTATTGGCCAATGGCAAAAGCTACAGCAAGATCAATAGCTAGAAAATTAAGTTCAGAAGATATTTGCAGATAAGGAGTACCAGAAGTTACAGTATCAGATTAGTGAGTGTGTCACAGAAACCAGAAAGGGATGCTAAAGTGTTTATTTTTAGTACTGATTAATAGTAGAACCATACTCAGTAAAACTAGTGATGAGCACCGGAAATTTTTCGGGTTTTGTGTTTTGGTTTTGGGTTCGGTTCCGCGGCCGTGTTTTGGGTTCGAACGCGTTTTGGCAAAACCTCACCGAATTTTTTTTGTCGGATTCGGGTGTGTTTTGGATTCGGGTGTTTTTTTTCAAAAAACCCTAAAAAACAGCTTAAATCATAGAATTTGGGGTTCATTTTGATCCCAAAGTATTATTAACCTCAATAACCATAATTTCCACTCATTTTCAGTCTATTCTGAACACCTCACACCTCACAATATTATTTTTAGTCCTAAAATTTGCAAAGAGGTCGCTGGATGGCTAAGCTAAGCGACCCAAGTGGCCGACACAAACACCTGGCCCATCTAGGAGTGGCACTGCAGTGTCACGCAGGATGGCCCTTCCAAAAAACACTCCCCAAACAGCACATGACGCAAAGAAAAAAAGAGGCGCAATGAGGTAGCTGTGTGAGTAAGCTAAGCGACCCTAGTGGCCGACACAAACACCTGGCCCATCTAGGAGTGGCACTGCAGTGTCACGCAGGATGGCCCTTCCAAAAAACACTCCCCAAACAGCACATGACGCAAAGAAAAAAAGAGGCGCAATGAGGTAGCTGTGTGAGTAAGCTAAGCGACCCTAGTGGCCGACACAAACACCTGGCCCATCTAGGAGTGGCACTGCAGTGTCACGCAGGATGGCCCTTCCAAAAAACACTCCCCAAACAGCACATGATGCAAAGAAAAAAAGAGGCGCAATGAGGTAGCTGTGTGAGTAAGCTAAGCGACCCTAGTGGCCGACACAAACACCTGGCCCATCTAGGAGTGGCACTGCAGTATCACGCAGGATGGCCCTTCCAAAAAACACTCCCCAAACAGCACATGACGCAAAGAAAAAAAGAGGCGCAATGAGGTAGCTGTGTGAGTAAGCTAAGCGACCCTAGTTGCCGACACAAACACCTGGCCCATCTAGGAGTGGCACTGCAGTGTCACGCAGGATGGCCCTTCCAAAAAACACTCCCCAAACAGCAGCACATGACGCAAAGAAGAAAAAAAAGAGGTGCAATGAGGTAGCTGTGTGAGTAAGCTAAGCAACCCTAGTGGCCGACACAAACACCTGGCCCATCTAGGAGTGGCACTGCAGTGTCACGCAGGATGGCCCTTCCAAAAAACACTCCCCAAACAGCACATGATGCAAAGAAAAAAAGAGGCGCAATGAGGTAGCTGTGTGAGTAAGCTAAGCGACCCTAGTGGCCGACACAAACACCTGGCCCATCTAGGAGTGGCACTGCAGTGTCACGCAGGATGGCCCTTCCAAAAAACACCCCCCAAACAGCACATGATGCAAAGAAAAATGAAAGAAAAAAGAGGTGCAAGATGGAATTGTCCTTGGGCCCTCCCACCCACCCTTATGTTGTATAAACAGGACATGCACACTTTAACCAACCCATCATTTCAGTGACAGGGTCTGCCACACGACTGTGACTGAAATGACGGGTTGGTTTGGACCCCCACCAAAAAAGAAGCAATTAATCTCTCCTTGCACAAACTGGCTCTACAGAGGCAAGATGTCCACCTCATCATCATCCTCCGATATATCACCGTGTACATCCCCCTCCTCACAGATTATCAATTCGTCCCCACTGGAATCCACCATCTCAGCTCCCTGTGTACTTTGTGGAGGCAATTGCTGCTGGTCAATGTCTCCACGGAGGAATTGATTATAATTCATTTTAATGAACATCATCTTCTCCACATTTTCTGGATGTAACCTCGTACGCCGATTGCTGACAAGGTGGGCGGCGGCACTAAACACTCTTTCGGAGTACACACTTGTGGGAGGGCAACTTAGGTAGAATAAAGCCAGTTTGTGCAAGGGCCTCCAAATTGCCTCTTTTTCCTGCCAGTATAAGTACGGACTGTCTGACGTGCCTACTTGGATGCGGTCACTCATATAATCCTCCACCATTCTTTCAATGGGGAGAGAATCATATGCAGTGACAGTAGACGACATGTCCGTAATCGTTGTCAGGTCCTTCAGTCCGGACCAGATGTCAGCATCAGCAGTCGCTCCAGACTGCCCTGCATCACCGCCAGCGGGTGGGCTCGGAATTCTGAGCCTTTTCCTCGCACCCACAGTTGCGGGAGAATGTGAAGGAGGAGATGTTGACAGGTCGCGTTCCGCTTGACTTGACAATTTTGTCACCAGCAGTTCTTTGAACCCCAGCAGACTTGTGTCTGCCGGAAAGAGAGATCCAAGGTAGGTTTTAAATCTAGGATCGAGCACGGTGGCCAAAATGTAGTGCTCTGATTTCAACAGATTGACCACCCTTGAATCCTTGTTAAGCGAATTAAGGGCTCCATCCACAAGTCCCACATGCCTAGCGGAATCGCTCCCTTTTAGCTCCTCCTTCAATGTCTCCAGCTTCTTCTGCAAAAGCCTGATGAGGGGAATGACCTGACTCAGGCTGGCAGTGTCTGAACTGACTTCACGTGTGGCAAGTTCAAAAGGTTGCAGAACCTTGCACAACGTTGAAATCATTCTCCACTGCGCTTGAGACAGGTGCATTCCACCTCCTATATCGTGCTCAGTTGTATAGGCTTGAATGGCCTTTTGCTGCTCCTCCAACCTCTGAAGCATATAGAGGGTTGAATTCCACCTCGTTACCACTTCTTGCTTCAGATGATGGCAGGGCAGGTTCAGACGTTTTTGGTGGTGCTCCAGTGTTCTGTACGTGGTGCCTGTACGCCGAAAGTGTCCCGCAATTCTTCTGGCCACCGACAGCATCTCTTGCACGCCCCTCTCGTTTTTTAAATAATTCTGCACCACCAAATTCAAGGTATGTGCAAAACATGGGACGTGCTGGAATTTGCCCATATTTAATGCACACACAATATTGCTGGCGTTGTCCGATGCCACAAATCCACAGGAGAGTCCAATTGGGGTAAGCCATTCTGCGATGATCTTCCTCAGTTGCCGTAAGAGGTTTTTAGCTGTGTGCGTATTCTGGAAAGCGGTGATATAAAGCGTAGCCTGCCTAGGAAAGAGTTGGCGTTTGCGAGATGCTGCTACTGGTGCCGCCGCTGCTGTTCTTGCGGCGGGAGTCCATACATCTACCCAGTGGGCTGTCACAGTCATATAGTCCTGAGCCTGCCCTGCTCCACTTGTCCACATGTCCGTGGTTAAGTGGACATTGGGTACAACTGCATTTTTTAGGACACTGGTGAGTCTTTTTCTGAGGTCTGTGTACATTTTCGGTATCGCCTGCCTAGAGAAATGGAACCTAGATGGTATTTGGTACCGGGGACACAGTACCTCCAACAAGTCTCTAGTTGCCTTTGCAGTAATGATGGATACCGGAACCACGTTTCTCACCGCCCAGGATGCCAAGGCCTCAGTTATCCGCTTTGCAGCAGGATGACTGCTGTGATATTTCATCTTCCTCGCAAAGGACTGTTGGACAGTCAATTGCTTGGTGGAAGTAGTAAAAGTGGTCTTACGAGTACGACTTCCCCTCTGGGATGACCATCGACTCCCAGCAGCAACAACAGCAGCGCCAGCAGCAGCAGGCGTTACACGCAAGGATGCATCGGAGGAATCCCAGGCAGGAGAGGACTCGTCAGAATTGCCAGTGACATGGCCTGCAGGACTATTGGCATTCCTGGGGAAGGAGGAAATTGACACTGAGGGAGTTGGTGGGGTGGTTTGCGTGAGCTTGGTTACAAAAGGAAGGGATTTACTGGTCAGTGGACTGCTTCCGCTGTCGCCCAAAGTTTTTGAACTTGTCACTGACTTATGATGAATGCGCTGCAGGTGACGTATAAGGGAGCATGTTCCGAGGTGGTTAACGTCCTTACCCCTACTTATTACAGCTTGACAAAGGCAACACACGGCTTGACAAATGTTGTCCGCATTTCTGTTGAAATACTTCCACACCGAAGAGCTGATTTTTTTGGTATTTTCACCAGGCATGTCAATGGCCCTATTCCTCCCACGGACAACAGGTGTCTCCCCGGGTGCCTGACTTAAACAAACCACCTCACCATCAGAATCCTCCTGGTCAATTTCCTCCCCAGCGCCAGCAACACCCATATCCTCCTCATCCTGGTGTACTTCAACACTGACATCTTCAATCTGACTATCAGGAACTGGACTGCGGGTGCTCCTTCCAGCACTTGCAGGGGGCGTGCAAATGGTGGAAGGCGCATGCTCTTCACGTCCAGTGTTGGGAAGGTCAGGCATCGCAAACGACACAATTGGACTCTCCTTGTGGATTTGTGATTTCGAAGAACGCACAGTTCTTTGCTGTGCTTTTGCCAGCTTGAGTCTTTTCATTTTTCTAGCGAGAGGCTGAGTGCTTCCATCCTCATGTGAAGCTGAACCACTAGCCATGAACATAGGCCAGGGCCTCAGCCGTTCCTTGCCACTCCGTGTGGTAAATGGCATATTGGCAAGTTTACGCTTCTCCTCTGACAATTTTATTTTAGATTTTTTAAAGTCCTTTTTTTACTGATATTTGGTGTTTTGGATTTTACATGCTCTGTACTATGACATTGGGCATCGGCCTTGGCAGACGACGTTGCTGGCATTTCATCGTCTCGGCCATGACTAGTGGCAGCAGCTTCAGCACGAGGTGGAAGTCGATCTTGATCTTTTCCTATTTTTGGAACCTCAACATTTTTGTTCTCCATATTTTAATAGGCACAACTAAAAGGCACCTCAGGTAAACAATGGAGATGGATGGATACTAGTATACTAATGGATGGACGAGCGACTGCCGACACAGAGGTAGCTACAGCCGTGGACTACCGTACTGCGTCTGCTGCTAATATAGACTGGATGATAATGATATAAAAAATATATATATATCACTATTGCAGCCGGACAGGTATATATTATATAATGACGGACCTGCTGGACACTGTCAGCAGCACTGCAGACTCCTAAAGTAAGCTACTAGAAGTATCAAGAAGATAGAAAAAAAAAAAAACACCACAGGTAGGTGGTATACAATTATGGATGGACGAGCGACTGCCGACACAGAGGTAGCTACAGCCGTGGACTACCGTACTGCGTCTGCTGCTAATATAGACTGGATGATAATGATATAAAAAATATATATATATATCACTACTGCAGCCGGACAGGTATATATTATATAATGACGGACCTGCTGGACACTGTCAGCAGCACTGCAGACTCCTAAAGTAAGCTACTAGTAGTATCAAGAAGATAGAAAAAAAAAACACACCACAGGTAGGTGGTATACAATTATGGATGGACGAGCGACTGCCGAAACAGAGGTAGCTACAGCCGTGGACTACCGTACTGCGTCTGCTGCTAATATAGACTGGATGATAATGGTATAAAAAATATATATATATCACTACTGCAGCCGGACAGGTATATATTATATAATGACGGACCTGCTGGACACTGTCAGCAGCACTGCAGACTCCTAAAGTAAGCTACTAGTAGTATCAAGAAGATAGAAAAAAAAAAACACCACAGGTAGGTGGTATACAATTATGGATGGACGAGCGACTGCCGACACAGAGGTAGCTACAGCCGTGGACTACCGTACTGCGTCTGCTGCTAATATAGACTGGATGATAATGGTATAAAAAATATATATATATCACTACTGCAGCCGGACAGGTATATATTATATAATGACGGACCTGCTGGACACTGTCAGCAGCACTGCAGACTCCTAAAGTAAGCTACTAGTAGTATCAAGAAGATAGAAAAAAAAAAAACCACCACAGGTAGGTGGTATACAATTATGGATGGACGAGCGACTGCCGACACAGAGGTAGCTACAGCCGTGGACTACCGTACTGCGTCTGCTGCTAATATAGACTGGATGATAATGATATAAAAAATATATATATATATCACTACTGCAGCCGGACAGGTATATATTATATAATGACGGACCTGCTGGACACTGTCAGCAGCACTGCAGACTCCTAAAGTAAGCTACTAGTAGTATCAAGAAGATAGAAAAAAAACAAAACACCACAGGTAGGTGGTATACAATTATGGATGGACGAGCGACTGCCGACACAGAGGTAGCTACAGCCGTGGACTACCGTACTGCGTCTGCTGCTAATATAGACTGGATGATAATGATATAAAAAATATATATATATCACTACTGCAGCCGGACAGGTATATATTATATAATTAATGACGGACCTGCTGGACACTGTCAGCAGAATGCGTTTATAGAATAAAAACACCACACGACGAGTGTTTAACTTTTTCAGGCAGACAATCACAATATACTGGTGGTCAGACAGTGGTCACTGGTCAGTCACACTGGCAGTGGCACTCTGGCAGCAAAAGTGTGCACTGTTAAATAATATGTACTCCTGCTACTGCTCCCCAGTCTCCCCCACAATTAAGCTGTGTGAGCACTGAGCACTCAGCACAGTCAGATATACATAGATGATGCAGCACACTGAGGCTGAGCACAGATATGGTATACTGTTACTGTGTCACTGTGTATCGTTTTTTTTCAGGCAGAGAACGGATTATATTAAATAATAATATAATAAAAAAACTGCACTGGTGGTCACTGGTCAGTCACTAGTAAACTCTGCACTCTCTGAGTACTCCTAAGTTCCAGTAAATCAAGTGTCTCACTCTCACTCTCTCTCTTCTAATCTAAATGGAGAGGACGCCAGCCACGTCCTCTCCCTATGAATCTTAATGCACGTGTGAAAATGGCGGCGACGCGCGGCTCCTTATATAGAATCCGAGTCTCGCGATAGAATCCGATCCTCGCGAGAATCCGACAGCGGGATGATGACGTTCGGGCGCGCTCGGGTTAGCCGAGCAAGGCGGGAAGATCCGAGTCTGCCTCGGATCCGTGTAAAAAGGCTGAAGTTCGGGGGGGTTCGGATTCCGAGGAACCGAACCCGCTCATTCACCTTATGAAATATTGTTTTATAGCATATCTAAGATAGGATGTTATTATCCACAAGAGTTACAGCATAAATATGGTAATTTGACTGCATATGTTAAAAAAGTCTTACTGAAGAAACTGACACCTCTGTATTCTCTAGTTTTTGCCTCTCTCCCAGATTCAGGAGCAGATTTGAATCCCCACAAGCCTTAACCAGGTGATTGGGTGTATCTAAAAAGACAGGTGAAAGTCACTTGAGACCAGATTTGATGGTCCATATCAAGTGCTGCTGACCATGCCCACTTCTGTGAAAATTAAGGAGAGAGAGAGACTTGGGTCCCACTGCAAACTTGCCCAAGTTAAGTTTGAACAATGGAATGCACAAACATGCAGAGACTAATTGGGCCTAAACTAGACAGGCCACTATGGGTCATTATATTGGGAACTTCAGTACTTATTGCATGACATTGTATACCCAGACAGGTAGAATGTGTTGTACAGTTATCACGAATGAAACAGATAATGCACAAGAAGTGGTTCAATGGCATGTCCAAAAAATAGAAAATGAAAAACAAGCATATGCCAATAAAAACAATATCCCTGACACTCTAGATGGTGACTGGGGATGGTTATCATGGCTAAATCCTACTAAGTGGTTTAGTGGATACAAAGGATGGATTGTTGACATTTTTTATGTTTTTGATAATATATCTGTGTTTTAAGAAACTGCTTTGCTATTTTTCAGTTTGTAAGAAACAAGTCAAGAAAGGTTTTGATAGTTTAAGGACTTACAGAAAAGTCTGGCAAGAAAGAGCTGTGAACAGTCTACCTTGATGGATATGAGTGAACGGTCATCAACCCTCCGTCAGACAAGAGTGAAAGCACCATCTTGTGGGGATATAGCCTTTAGCACCATCATAGCTAGACTGTCTGCTTAGACTCGTTAGGCAGAAAAATTGTAATGCCAGATATACTGTAATGTCAGATTATTAAAAAAAGGGACTGAAAGAGACAGCATTATGCCAAAGCAGCTATCAGCCATCTTGTATAATGGCAGCCATTCTAGATGTATTTGAAGCTATTTTTTATAAGTTTATAAGTAATGCTGACATTTATCTGATATATGCATGAGACCCTTAGCCCTAGCAACCTGTATAACAAATATGCACTCCAATATATTGATAATGGTCAAGGATCAGCTCAGATGCATATATGGGTTATTAATCCTACCTACCCCTTCAAGAGTTTATTAAGTGAATTTTTGTACTTGTATAAAAACGAAACTTATATGATAAGAAGTTAGTAGTTTGTTAAAAATGATAACCTGATAGGGAAGAGACTCCCTATTAGCTTGTTAGACTAAGGAATTCACGTCTGCAGATTTATAATTGCTAGATAGTGTTTTTTTGGCAAGATTCCCAGATATTGGCAAGACGCCCAGAAAAATGACCTTAAGAGTTTTTGAAGGAATTAAAACAGTTTTAAATATAAAATCATCTTTATAATTGTTGTAAGCTTTGTATTTAATAACTAAAAGCACGCATAATGCTATATAATAAGGTTCAACCCAATAAGCAGTTATTTGATTCTATGTTTCATAATTTGGTATTGATTAGAATGTTCATTACAATAATCAATGAACATAGCCAGATAGTATATGTAATTTCCTTAATTAAATTACATAGATATTTCTTTGAGAAACTATTTTGTTGAGAGCAATATAATTTCTCCAGCTGCAGTCACAAGGACATTTAGTTAACTCCCAGGCTAAGATAAGACTTTAATTGCGTATGAGAACATTAAAGGAGTATGTTTTGAAATGTCCAGGTGACAATAGAAAGAAGGCTTTCAAGATTAATGTCCAGATGGCGATAAGGAAAAGGCCTTCTCATTAAATTAATGAGCAAATACTGATAAGAATATACATACATGGGGCAATATTTACTAATATTAGTGTTTGATTCGGTTTGTGTAGTGTTTAAACTCGTTTTGTATCGGGTGCATTTTCATGCAACTTTTTGAATCCATATACGCAAAGTTACGAAGCAGTCGACTTTATGGTTTTTCGTGTTTTCCGATGTCGATGCCAGTCGTTTTTTTTTGGCACATTTACGGCCGTCATTGTCGTTTGCGTACGTGTTTTTGTTGTATTTGCTGTTTTTTTTGCTAAGTTAAACGCGGCAGGGTGTTTTTTTCCAGCGGCCGCATTTTCACTTTCAGTTTCGATTTTCATCCCCGTTCGTGATTGGTTGTGTTTCAGATGGTAGGAGTGTCTGTGCGCAACCATATAAATACGCCCCAAACCATTCGCACCTCGTGGGTTTAGTTAGTGGTGAGGAGGAGGGAGGTTGTGCTGTGGAGGTAGGTGAATTTGTTGTTTGGTGAGGAGTGTTGGTAGCGATTTCTGAGTGTGGTATTGTGTTTGAAAGTCGTCTTGTATTTTGTGGTTTTGTTTAATTTTTAGTCCAAGTTATTTTTCTTTATAGTCCCTTGTCAGTGTTTGTGTGTGTGTGTGTGTGTGTGTGTGTGTGTGTGTGTGTGTGTGTGTGTGTGTGTGTGTGTGTGGGTGAGTTGTGTAGTGGTAGTGGAGGAGTGTGTTGTTTGTCTTTTTTTTTTCTGTGTTAAGTGTTTAGACACACAATTATGTGTGACTCAGAGGTGGGTGAGGTGGAGGGTGTGAGTGAGGGGGAGGAGGTTGGTCAGGTGGAGGAGGTGAGTGTTAGTGAGGTTAGTGAGGTGGAGGAGGTGGGTGAGGTTGCTGCAGCAGCCTTAAGTGATAGTGGCAGTTAGAGTGCTCCGCAGCCACGCACCACTACTAAGACTGGGCGGAATGTAAAGTTTAGTTTTGCAGAAAATGTGGCATTGGTGCGTGAGCTGATGAAGTATCAGTGGCAGCTATTAGGCCCCGAGTCCGCCAAGGTGCCAACACGGAGGAAGACGGTGTTGTGGGCGAAAGTTGTTGCTGCTGTCAATAGTGAGGGGGTGGTCAAGCGGACGGAGGACACGTTCCGCAAACGGTACTATGACATAAAGCGACGTGTCAAGTCCAAAATGGTCAAGGAGGCGAAGTCGGCTCGAAAAAACGGTGGTGGGCAGCCCTATATTGCAAGATATCTGGAGTATGAGGAGCCCATGTGGAGTGTAATACCTCCAGAAGTTGTCTCTGCAACCCATGTCCAGGATTCAGATAGGCCCAGGAAGAATGGTGAGCATGTGTATTTGCATTAACAATCTATGACCTTTTTTTTTTTTTTTATGTGTGTCATGTGACGTTGCATATTACTCCCATCTTCAAGTGTGTGTCAGCAAATACATTGTTTTGGTTAATGTTTTATACAAAAGCCAATGTAACATCTTACTTTATTGTATGTCATGTGTTTTTATGAAAGATATTTTGCATGTGTAGTTTGGACTTGGTGGTCTCTGAATTGTCCTGCAATAATGTTTTCCTTTTGGGCCTTTTTTTAAAAATAATTGTGACTATGTTTTATATTTATGTGATCCATGTGCAATGTTTTAAAAACAGTGGTTGTCATGTTAGAGGCTGGAGTAGTGGAAAGTGGTTTGGAAACCACTTACATGTGTAATGTCATTATTAGATAATGTAATATTTTTAAACAAAATAACACTATTTCTTGGATAATTTTTAGCTTGTATTTGTACCGTGACCCCACACTGCAGTGTAATTTTTAAAATATTTATACATTTTGGTTTGGCTCATATAGTGGTAATGTGTCTTTGGAGTGCCACATCACAGAGCAATTTATATATTGCATCTGTAATATTTTTCCTTTCAATACAAAATGAAGATGTGTGTGTTTTTGGTTGGTAATGTTTTTTTTTTTTACTTGTGGCCTATGTCAGTGTCCTGTACATGTTTTCCTGTGTTGATTTTTCCATAGTGCATATGTCTATTGGACAATGTTTATTGTTGTATGTTTTTTTTGTTTGTTTCCGGTCCTTATGTTTTAAAAAAAAATAAAGCAAGCATTTCTTAAAGAATAAATGTTTATAAGCATAATGGGTGGATGTATCAACAATAGCATGAATATTTATTTATTTTAAATACAGTGTTTGAAAAAAGCAGTACTACTCGTCGGCCAGTAACTCCTATCACATCTGATGATGAAGATGCTGCGGAAGCAGGTAAAGTGTCCATTGTAGTATAGGGTATGTTTGTAAAGGAATGGCCATAACAAAATTGCACTTTCATTAAAAGGTCCATCAAAAGAAGTATGTAGCAGCAGAAGTGGGACTTCTGTAAGACATCACCACAAAAAACCTGTGGCCGAAAAGAAAGCAAGGTCGTATGTCCCGGGCCAACCACAGCAGGCTACCCCGCTAGGAAGATTATCGTCCGTATGTTCTGTCCCCCCACTCCAAATTTTGGACACACCTCCAAGACGTCATCCACACTCCCCTCATCTTGATTGTGAGTATCAAACTGAAATAAATGTAAAAAATTTCAGAACGTAAGCAAAATTTTTCTTAACCGCATTAAGTCAAAACACATCAAAAACTTAGATACTTACCGCAGTAAGTGAAACCTGAAATGGAATCCAAGCTAAATGGCCTTGTCCACATCCAGTAAAGATATGTATGTCCACTTGAGCCATACAGTATGACATTGTGTGTAAGATGCTGCAACAAAAAAACATGTTTTTTTTATACAAAAAAGTAAGGTTGTTTTTCCAAATTTCACATGTGTGTTTGAGGTAACATTGCAAAAAACATATAAAAACATTACTATGTTTGTTTGATCAAAGCTATAAGGTAACACATTATGGATTACAATGTGTTTTTATGGTGGAGTATGTGTGAGCTACAATAAAACTAAAGTGTTTGCTTTCACAATTAAGTAACCAGACACATTTGCCACAAACAGGCCTATGTATGTATTTAAGTTATGAGTGATGATGTTGCTAGGCAGAATAGTTGAAAGCAACAGTGAATGACGTGTTCCATGTGTAGTGATTTGTTTACATTTCTCAAACATATGGATAGCTAACGGAGATTTGTTTAACATTTCAGCTTCTAGTCCTGGGAACAGCATCCCTCAGCAACAACAGCAACACAGTGACATGGAGGAGACAAACATCTTAGAAATTCAGCCATTAAGGCAAGGAATGAGCCCCCCAACACCTGTGAGTACACCACCACAGCAAAGCACACCACCACCACCACAACACAGCCCAACAACACCAGTAACACAAGGCCCTGATCAGGTGTTTTGGACCATTTGGGCTAGACAGCAGGCCACTAATGAAGATTGCCTGCATAGGCAGACACAAATGTTTGCAAGCCTACCATCTCACCTCAGAAGAATATCAAGAAATCTGAGTAGACAAAATGAACAACCAGAATTGGCAATACCATGGAACTCATGCGTACAGACATTACACAGGTCATGGGCAACTTACAGCGCATAATGGAAGAACAGCACAGACTAATGGAAGAACAGCACAGACTAATGGAAGAACAGCACAGACTAAAGGAAGAACAGCACAGACAACAGCAAAGTTATATGAACATTTTTCAAAACAATCAAAAGATTAATGAAAGTTTATTCCGAATTGTAGACAATTAAAATGCTGCTACACGTGAACTCAATGCCACCCTCACTAACCTGAATGAAACACTCAGATGCATGCACCAACAGCAAACAAGCAGCAGTTCTGGTACGACTACTCCAAATATCACGCCAGTCTCATCGCCACCAAGACGCTCCACCAGAGCACGACAACATCACAGTGCTAAAGGCAAAGGGCAGGACAAGCAGCCACCCAAAAAAACGTGAAAAAATTACAAGTTAGACATTTGTGATAAGTAACTCAAAATAGTTAGTAAGTGTATGTTTGGCAAAAAATATATAACACTTAGCTCCTTGACAATTTATACAACATCATTAATTATAAGTTGTACAAACAACAACATAAAATTTGTAAGCACATTTATTCTTTACCATTTTTTTTGTATTGGAGGAGGGAAATGTTGATGGAGCCGCACATGCATGTTAGCAGGAAGTAAACAGACCACTTGATTTTTTTCTAATCATTACTCTTTCTAGATTCCAATCATTCTCATTTCCTGCAGACACAATAATTGGCAGCCAGGCAGAATGCCTTTAGCAGGAAGTAAACAGACCACTTGATTTTTTTCTAATCATTACTCTTTCTAGATTCCAATCATTCTCATTTCCTGCAGACAATCCAAATTACAATGTTATTGATAACTATTTTACCTTTCTTCTCTATACAACATTACAAGAAGAACACAATTGAGTTGCGTAAAAAGCTTTTAATATGTTGGCATTGAATTTTTTAAAAAACATTGTCAAAATGTCAGTATTGTTGGGACATGTTTGTGTGTGTTAAAAATTAGTAAGAATGTTATTACACATGATGCAGAAACCAACAAATAAGAACTTTTTAACCAAAAAACAAAGAATGTGTATAATAATGTATATATGTGGCAAACTGTGTATTTACTTACACATCACCAATTTTACTGCATCAAACATTAGGAAATAAATTATTTCTGATTACAGTAAGTTTGTGTCCCTTAAATATGATGGATCACACATAGGGACACATGTATTCCTCAAGGCTAACATATTATATGTTGAGGAGTGATTTTTGGGAACACAGGTTCTCAAACTCGGCCCTCAGGACCCCACACAGTGCATGTTTTGCAGGTCTACTCACAGAATCACAAGTGACATAATTAGCTCCACCTGTAAACCTTTTAACATATGTCTGTGAGTAATTCATACACCTGTGCTTCTACTGGGTTACGTGAAAAACATGCACTGTGTGTGGTCCTGAGGGCCGAGTTTGTGAACCTGTGCATTAGGACGTTACACACAATGATAAAGTAAAATACTAAATGGATTATGTGTGCTTGTAATAAATTAGCACTGCAAGTTTACGATCACTTATCCAGACTTAATGCATGCCACTCGTAATCTGTTGTTTTGAGTTTTAAAATACACACAATACACATGCGACATTTGTTTTGCATAAAGCGAGGGTATGTTTGTATGTGTCAAGGAGACAGACACATTCTGAGTAATGGTTTTGCCAATAAAAATGGCAAAACATCTATTTATGATTACACAACAAATGAAATAAGCAAACCAAACTTACCTTAGAAATAGCGAGTGATGAGCTCTTGCCTAACCTGCCTCCCTACATCTGTACTCCAAGTATCACCAGATGTCTCTAATTCCTCTGCTTGCTGGCTGCTTTCTTCCTCCTCCTCCACATGTGGCAGATGTTGTTGCAAACACATGTTATGAAGAAAGCAGCAGCAGAACACAATTTGAGTCACCTTGGAGGGACTATACAACAAAAGGCCACCAGACTTATCCAGACACCGAAACCTAGATTTCAGCACACCAAAACATCTTTCTATCACATTCCGTGTGGACTTATGTGCATGATTGTAATTGTGTTCAGCAGGGGTATCAGGTCGGGACAATGGAGTTAGAAGCCAAGAGAAACAGCCATATCCTCCATCACCTAAAAGACAGATATAGTAACGTGATTCATGTTAAGATACAGCAACACATAAGTAACACACTGTGGGGCAAATGTATTAACCTGTACAAGGCATAAGGAAGTGATAAACCAGTGATATGTGCATGGTAATAAAGGCAGCAGACAATCTGTTCCTAAATATTCATTTACATATTGGAGCTGATTGGCTGGTGCCTTTATCACCTTGCACATAACACTGGTTTCTCACTTCCTTATGCCTTCTACAGGTTAATACATCTGCACCTGTATTTGGACAAAGTATACGCAGGCCTACACATATCAAATTACATACCCAGCAGCCATCCATCTGGCATTTGTCCATCCTCAAACTTATCAAAGAGGGATGACTGACTGAGGATGAAGGAGTCATGGCAGCCCCCAGGGTAACCAGCAACAACACTCATTATTTTGAGATTTGCATCACAAAGCACCTGCACATTTGTGGAGTGTTCGAAATGGCGATTTGTATATATGTGCTGCCTGCCCCTAGGTGGTCTCAGCTGAATGTGTGTGCAATCTATGGCTCCAAGCACATTGGGCATGCCAGCCAGCTCATAGAAATCTACCCTGACGGCATGCCACTGAGACTCCTGGGTAGGGAAGCAGATTAAGGCCTCGATGTGGGGCTGCAAAACAGCCAACACCTGTGTGTATATTTTAAAGAACAATAAACATGAGATTTTAGGACAGAACTGGCCACCGAGAAATTAAAACAAACACAAAACAGAAGAGGTAGTTAGGTATACATCACCTGTGTTAAGATTCTGGAAAATGAGGGCTGTGAGATTCCTATGACATCCCCAGACACAGCCTGAAAGCTGCCAGTAGCCAGAAAGTGAAACACAGCCAGGAGTTTGTGCAGGCCTGAGACAGAGCGAGAGCGTGCTGTCTCAGGGTCTAGGCCCAGTTTGACAAGGTCATACAGACGGAAAATGTTGTTACGATTTAGACGGAACATCTGCATGACCTTATCATCAGACAATGCGTTCAAGTTTAAACACCCCCTAAAAAAAACGAGGCCTGCGCAGCCTCCGCGGAACCTGTACAACCTGCTGACCATGTTCAGTTTCTTGGCCCTGGGTACTTACAGGCTGATGTCTGAGTCTGAGGAATCCCACAGCACACAAAAGATCACTGGCCCACAGTCCTGCTGCCATTTCTGAGTGTAGGTGTATTGAAATGGGCCTAACATCCTTTTATAGGCATCCTAATTCAGGTGTGATTGATTTTTGAGTTGCAACACATGTAAACACGATTGAAAAAAGCAGGTCTATTTTTTTGCCGCTTTTTTTACCGATTTGCAAAAAAATACAACCGCAATTGAGCACTCAGAAACTAACACCCAAATACGAATGAATAGTGAATTCCCGTATTGTATGAAATAACAGCCGCGTTTGACCGATGGTCTATTCATTCGTATTTCGGAACTTTGCAAATCAAACCATTACGAATAGTCCAAACACTGCCGAGATTGGAGCTTAGTGAATTCCCGGATTGGGACTTAGAATAAAAAACACAAATCGGACAAACTCGAATTCTTAGTAAATATTGGCCCTGGTGTACTTTGATTGGCTAACACACTGCCATACCTTTATTCCTTTGTTCATTTGTGTATAAATAAAGGCTCCTAAAACAACGAGTTAGATCACAAATTACTTGCTGCACTTCTACATATCTCCTGTGTGTTGTCTCATTATTTCTGGTCTCCAGCCGGCTGCTAAGTACAGAACCATTGACTGATGTTCAAGGGTATTAAACAGATGACTGAAGGACGTTGATATACGGAGTCTATCTCCAACACTGTCTGCCGTAATGTGTAAAAAGGGAACGCTGTCTACCATAATGCGTAAAAAGGGGATGCTGTCTGCCGTAGTGTGTAAAAAAGGGGACGCTGTCTGCCATATTGCGTAAAAAGGGGACGCTGCCTACCGTAATGCGTAAAAAGAGATGCTATCTGCCGTAATGTGTAAATAGGGGGGCGCACACTGCCGTAATGTGTAAAAAAAGGATGCTGTCTGCTGTACTGTGTTAAAAGGGGACGCTGTCTGCCGTAATGTGTAAAAAAGGGGACGCTGTCTGCCGTAATGTGTAAAAAAGGGACGCGGTCTGCTGTAATGTGTTAAAAGGGGACGCTGTCTGCTGTAATGTGTAAAAAGGGGACGCTGTCTGCCGTAATGTGTAAAAAAGGTGACGCTGTCTGCCGTAATGTGTAAAAAAGGTGACGCTGTCTGCCGTAATGTGTAAAAAGGGGGACTGGCTGCCGTAATGTGTAAAAAGGGGGACTGGCTGCCGTAATGTGTAAAAAGGGGGTCTGGCTGCCGTAATGTTTAAAAAGGGGGACTGGCTGCCGTAATGTGTAAAAAGGGGACTCGCTGCCGTAATGTGTAAAAAGGGGACTCTTTGCCATAATGTGTAAAAAAGGGACGCTGTCTGCTGCAATGTGTTAAAAGGGGACGCTGTTTGGCGTAATGTGTAAAAAAGGGGACGCTGTCTGGCGTATTGTGTAAAAAGGGGACTCGCTGCCGTAATGTGTAAAAAAGGGGACGCTGTCTGCCGTAATGTGTAAAAAGGGGACTGTCTGCCCTAATGTGTAAAAAAGGGATGCTGTCTTCCGTAATGTATAAAAAGGGGGACGCTGTCTGCCGTAATGTGTAAAAAAGGGGACGCTGTCTGCCGTAATGTGTAAAAAGGGGGCACTGCCTGCTGTAATGTGTAAAAAGGGGAATCAGTCCGCCGTAATGTGTAAAAGGGGCTCTACCTGGTGTAGTGGCGCTACTGTGTGGCGTAATTTGAATAATGGAGACTACTGTGCACCGTAATATGAAATGGTATTATTTTGTGGCCACACCCCTTCCCCATGAAGCCACGCCCCTATATGTTTTGCGCACGCCTACGGTGCACTGCCCCTATTTTACATAAAAGGGGGGCGCCAATGCCGTTTCTTGCACACAGCACTAAAATGTCTAGTTACGGTACTGTTGCTAGGTATCCATTTCCCTGGCCCTGAGCAGGTCCCCCTCACCAGATCCTCTCCAGGGGTGAGGGGGTGGACTTGGACGGGATGAGGGGAGGGGGCGCTAAAGCATTTTATTGCACCTGGGCCCACCGCTCGCTAGTTCCGCCACTGACTATGTATAGATATACACTCAATAGATATAACAATGCACAGTAAAGACTGGATGTATATCACAGGTACTTGTACTATATAACCCTGACTAAGGGGGTCATTCCAATTTGATCGCTCGCTAGCAGTTATTAGTAGCCGTGGTTTTTCCTGGCACACCTGCGTTTCTCCGAACACTCCCTGAAAACGCCTGAAAATGGTCAGTTGCCTCCTAGAAATGCCCACTTCATGTCAATCACTCTGCGGCAAGCAGTGCGACTGAAATGCATCGCTAGATCCTGTGCAAAACTACATCATTTGTTGTGCCCGAACGTCATGCGTGCGCATTGCGCCGCATACGCATGTGCAGAACTGCCGTTTTTTAGCCTGATCGCTGCGCTGCGAACAAATGCAGCTAGCGATCAACTTGGAATGACCACCTAAATGCACTCTTTCTTAACTAACACTGTCAGCAGACAAGTAGAATACTTAAGTGTCCTATAAAATGCACAGCGCTGACATGCAGGTGGCTTTACAGAGGAGGATTTGCCCAAACAGTCCCAGGAACAGCTCAGCTTGTTCTAATGGTGCCCAAACGCTGACAGGGAGTGAGGGAGAAAGAGATATGCAGCTCCAGGGTTGAAACATTTACTCTAAATGGCGCCCTGGGGCTGGGGGAGGGGCTACAGGTCAAAGCCTTATCCCCCTGCTGGACTTCACCACCGGGTACTGTGGGCTTATATAAATGGTTGATATGAGAAAACCGATCTGTGCCCATGCCCTGGTGGTCTAGTGGGGTCCCTGTACTACCACAGTGTCCACGCCAGCACGTGCGGCCGGTATCGCGATTTACAGCAGGTCCCGCCAGGGGCAGGGCCGGTGCAAGGTTTCTTGGCACCCTAGGCAAAACTTCAGCCTCCATCCCCCTTCCCCCCCAAAAAAATAAAATAAAAAATAAAACCATTGGCCACCACAGGAATAAATGACAACAAAAACATTTGTCACTTTCAGGAAAAACTAAAAAAACACTTTGGCCTCCACAGGGTAAAAGAAACACACATTGAGGCATACGCACACATACACTCACAATGACACTCATACTGAGGCAGAGGCACACACACACTCATACTGAGGCAGAGGCACACACTCATACTGAGGCGCACACACATACTGAGGCAGAGGCACACACACACACACACATACACATACACACACACACACACACACATACTGAGGCAGAGGCACACACTCATACTGGGGTAGAGGCACACATACTGAGGCAGAGGCACACACACTGAGGCACACACACACTCATACTGAGACACACATACTGAAGCAGATGCACACACACTAACACTCATACTTAGGCAGATACACACACACACACACACACACACTGAGGCACACACACACTGACACTCATACGGAGGCAGACACACACACACTGACACTCATACTAAGACACACACACACACACTGATACTGAGACACACAAACACTGACACGCATACTGAGGCAGAGGCACACACACACTAATACTGAGACACACACCCACACTCATACTGAGAAACACACACTGAGACACACAAACACACACTGACACTCATACTGAGGCAGAGGCACACACACACTGATACTGAGTCACACACACTGATACTGAGACACACACACACACACACACACACACACACACACTCACTCTCATACTGAGGTAGAGGCACAAATACTGAGGCAGAGGCACACACACACTCATACTGAGGCACACACACTCATACTGAGACACACACACTGACACTCATACTGAGACAGATGCACACACACTGACACTCATACTGAGGCAGATGCACACACACACACACACACACACACACACACACACACACTGAGGCACACACACTGACACTCATACTGAGGCAGACACACACTTACTGATACTGAGACACACAAACACTGACACGCATACTGAGGCAGAGGCACACACACTGATGCTGAGACACACACACACACACACTGACACTCATACTGAGACAGAGGCACACACACACACACACACACACACACACTAATACTGAGACACACACTCACACTCATACTGAGAAACACACACACACACAAACACACACTGACACTCATACTGAGGCAGAGGCACACACACACTGATACTGAGACACACACACTGATACTGAGGCACACACACATACTGAGGCAGAGGCACACACACACACACACACACATACTGAGGCAGAGGCACACACACACTTATACTGAGACACACACACTGACACTCATACTGAGGCAGATGCACACACACTGACACTCATACTGAGGCACACACACACACACACACACACACACACACACACACACACACACTGAGGCACACACACTGACACTCATACTGAGGCAGACACACACATTGACACTTATACTGAGACACACACACACGCACACACACACACACACAGACACACAAACACTGACACGCATACTGAGGCAGAGGCACACACACTGATACTGAGACACACACAGACACACATTGACACTCATACTGAGATAGAGGCACACACACACTAATACTGAGACACACACTCACACTAAGAAACACACACTGAGACACACACAAACACACTGACACTCATACTGAGGCAGAGGCACACACACACACTGATACTGAGACACACACTGATACTGAGACACACTCTGACACTCATACTGAGATACACACAAACACACACACTGACACTTATACTGAGGCAGAGGCACACACACTCATACTGAAACACACACACTGATACGGAGACACACACAAATACATACACTGACACTCATACTGAGACACACACACACTGATACTGAGACACACAAACACACACACTGACACTTATACTGAAACACACACACTGATACTGAGACACACACAAACACACACACTGACACTCATACTGAGGCAGAGGCACACACACTCATACTGGAAAAAAAAAACACTGATACGGAGACACACAAACACACTGACACTCATACCGAGGCAGAGGCACACACACTGATACTGAGACACACCAAAACACACACACACACACACACACACACACACACACACACACACACACACACACACACAACACTGACACTCAGACTGAGGCAGAGGCACACACACTAATACTGAGACAAACACACACAAACATGCACTGACACATACTGAGACACACACATACTGAGACACACACAAACACACACACACACACACACACACACACACACACACACTGACTCATACTGAGGCAGACGCACTCATAATGAAACACACACAGTGATACTGAAACACACAAACACACACTGACACATACTGAGACACACACACTGATACTGAGACACACACAAACACACACACTGACACTCATACTGAGACACACACTGATACTGAGACATGCACAAATACACACACACACTGACTCATACTGAGGCAGAGGCAGACACACTCATACTGAAACACACACTGATACGGAGACACACACACACAAACACTCATACTGAGGCAGAGGCACACACACACTGATACCGAGACACACACACTGATACCGAGACACACACACACTGACACACACACTGAGAAACACACACTGATACTGAGACAGACAAACACTGACACTCATACTGAGACACACACTGATACTGAGACACACAAACACACACAGACTCATACTGAAACACACACACACTCATACTGAGACACATACACACACACACACACACACACACACACACACACACACACTGACACTCTGGGACACACTCATATTGGAGGCACACACCCACTACCACAGTAGTTACCTCCAGCTCTGATCACAGGAGCCAGTCTCCCAAACAGCAGGCAGAGCCGCAGACAGATCACGGGGAGAACTGGCAAAGTCAAGGGGTGTGGCCTAATCACGGATATGTGGCAACGCCCACTTTAAAAAAAACACAAAGCAGCAGTCTATGGTGTCGGCTTCGGCCAGCAGAGAAGGGACACGTTGCCTGGACCGGCCGAGGGGGAAACCACCTCTCTGCTGCCACTGCATAGCTTCTGCAGAGAGGTGGGGAATCAAAGAAAATCAGTGGTGGATTCCAGACACTGGGTAGGGTATAGTGGCCTGGAATGGCCAAAAAGCATCAGTTGCTGTCACTCGGTTTAGCAGCGTTGCAGGACTACCTGCAGCGCTGCTACTAGTAGTGTGTCCATGCCGCCAGGTGTCCTGCTGCTGCTGTATTGCATGGGGGCTACAGGGAGGGGGGCTAACCACCAAATGACCAGGGCTCCTGGCAGCCTCAGCGTGCCGCCCCCTGAGTTCCCTGCGCTCATAAGCAGCTGCCTAGTGGAAGCGCCGGCCCTGGCCAGGGGGACCTACTTACCTCCTCCCTGAGTGCGGCCACGCGATCCAGGAGAACAGCGGTCATGTGTGTGACTAACTGGAAGAAAACCAGAGCCTCTGCTGTAGGTACCCGGCAACCAGGGCGCGGGAGTGTACAGCGCCACTGGGGGAGGTGATGAAGCTGCAGCAGGAGATGTCTGACTGACATCTAACACAGATAGTGCCTATGCTGCAGCCCTTGAAGTCTTCATTTTTCTTTTAAAAGCTTCTTCTCAGGGTTGCTGGAGCAGCCCCCCTGTTGTATGCCTGCTTACTGCATGGCACCAACTACAAAACTGTGCTCCTGTGCAGGGTTATAGAGGTGGCACTATGCATTCTGGGAAGAAGGTCAAAGCTTTGAGCCTGTTGGTGCCTCGGATCAAGATCCTACTCTACACCCCAATGTCATTCCCTGTGGAGCCCAGTGTACGTCGCAGCAGAAAGTCTAAATTAAAAAATCAACCTTTTGTTGACCTTTGAACTGGGCTGACCTTTTTAACCATGTCCATCTTACTCACTGTCTACCTATTGACCCTGTCTACCTTTTGCATGTCGACCTTCTGGTGTCAACCTATTGACTGTCTATCTAGGCCAGTGGTTCCCAAATGCATTCCTCAAGGCACCCCAATAGTCCAAGGTTTAAGGATAGTTATGCTTAAGCACAGGTGACTTAATTAGTACCCAACAGGTTGATTATACCATCTATGCAAAAGCAGGGATATCCCTAAAAACTGGTCTGTTTGGGTGCCTTGAGAACCGCATTTGGCAACCACTGATTTAGCCACTGTTTAGGCTTCAATCCAAACCCAAAATTCCCATGTACAGTTTAGCATAATTAAGAGAAAAGGGAGAGGGACCTGTTCATACCAGCTTGCAAAAGGGATGGTCATCGGAACTTGCCATGGCCTATAACCATCACAAGGAAACCTGGTGATTGTTTAACCATTGATGGTTACACTGAGATGTAGTTGACATCCCGGCAGTCAGAATACCGCCACCGGAATCTCGACAGCTGTCAAAATGCCAATGCCAGAATCCTGAACGTATATATGCCGTGAGGGTAAGTGTTAGGGTAGAGTTAGGGTTACTTTGCTCCAGCGCCCCTGTCGGGATGCCGGTTTTGTTATTCTAACCACTGGCATCATGACTGCTGGTATCCCATATTAAACCCGTTGAACTGAGTGCATGCACAGTAGAAGCAGGAGGTTGGTGTATGTTCAGGAATGTAGCGAGGGTGGCTCTCAGGATGCCGGAAAAAAATGGTTAGAACTTACCGTTGTTAAATCTCTTTCTGCGATGTACACTGGGCTCCACAAGGATTGACATCGGGGTGTAGAGAAGGATCTTGATCCGAGGCACCAACAGGCTCAAAGCTTTGACTGTTCCCAAGATGCACAGCGCTGCCTCCTCTATAACCCTGACTCCGGGGACAGGAGCTCAGTTTCGTTAACCAGCCCAATGTAGTAGCAGGTACTAGAGACGACAATCGCTCGTAGCCAATTACACCACACACTCGCCAGAGGAGAGGGTGTCAGCGGCTATGCCACACCAACCCAAAGAAGCTAAGTGCATCAGGGTGGGCGCCTTGTGGAGCCCAGTGTACCTCGCAGAAAGAGATTTAACAACAGTAAGTTCTTACCATAAATCTAGTTTTCTGCTGCGGGGTACACTGGGCTCCACAAGGATTAACATCGGGTATGTCCTAAAGCAGTTCCTTATGGGAGGGGACGCACTGTAGCGGGCACAAGAACACGGCATCCAAAGGAAGTATCCTGGGAGGCGGAAGTATCAAAGGCATAGAACCTTATAAACGTGTTCCCTGAGGACCACATAGCCGCCTTGCACAATTGTTCAAGGGCCGCACCACGGCGGGCCGCCCAAGAAGGTCCAACTGACCAAGTAGAATGGGCTTTGATGGTAGCAGGAGCTGGACGACCAGCCTGTACATAAGCATGTGCAATCACCATTCTAATCCATCTGGCCAGAGTTTGCTTGGAAACAGGCCAGCCACGTTTGTGAAAACCAAACAGTACAAACAGAGAATCAGATTTCCTAATGAAGTTCTCTTCACATAGATACGGAGAGCCCGTACCACATCCAAAGACCACTCTTTGGAAGACAACTTAGGAGAATTAAAGGCCTGAACCACAATCTCCTGGTTAAGGTGGAAGGAAGACACCACCTTGGGTAAACCAAGGAGGAGTAGAGACTCCTCCTTGGTTCACCCACCCTGAAGAGAGTGTTGTTCCAACACCACGCCCCAACATCTCAGACTGGCATCCGTCATCAGAAGGACCCAGTTGGATATCCAGAAAGGACGGCCCCTGCTCAATCGTTGGTCCTGAAGTCACCAGCTCAGTGACAGGCGGACCTCCGGAGACAATGAGATCATGTGAGATCTGATCCAGTGAGGCAGGCCGTCCCACTTGGTCAGAATTAACTGCAGAGGGTGGGAATGGAATTGAGCATACTCCACCATGTCGAAAGCCGACACCATGAGACCTAGCACTTGCATTGCCGAATGTATCGACACTTGCGGACGAGATAGGAAGCATCGAATCCTATCCTGAAGCTTCAGGACTTTCTCCTGAGACAAGAACAACCGTTGGTTGTGAGTGTCCAATAACGCTCCCAGGTGTACCATGCTCCGAGCAGGAACCAGGGAGGATTTCTTCCAGTTGATCAGTCACCCATGGGCTTTCAGAAACTGGACCGTCAGATCTTGATGACACAGGAGAAGTTCTGGGGAATTTGCCAGGATCAACAAATCGTCCAAGTACGGTAGGATCCTGACCCCTTGACATCGGAGTGTAGCCGTCATGACCGCCATTACCTTGGTGAAAACTCGAGGAGCCATTGTCAAACCAAAGAGTAATGCCCGAAATTGGTAATGAAGATTGCCCACCGCAAACCTGAGGTACTGCTGATGAGACACTGCAATAGGAATATGCAGGTAGGCATCCTGTACTGTATGTCCAGGGAGACCATATAGTCCCCAGGCTCCAAGGCCAGAACAATAGAGCACAGAGTTTACATACGAAACTTGGAGACCTGCACATACTTGTTCAAGGACTTCAGATTGAGAATGGGCCGCGAGGGGGACTAGAAACAGCGGTGAATAGTATCCTAGACCTAGAACGTCGACTTTCTGACCCTGTCAACCTAGTGACTGACGACCTATAGTGGTCGACCTAAATATTGTCGGCCTAGACACTGTCGATCTAATGATCCACACCCTCTGTGACAGAGGCACATGTAATACCACTCCTGTGGACAGGAGGGAATGTACCACCGAATGCAGAATGTTTGCCTTTGTCGGGTCCAGAGAAACATCTGTCAGGCAAAATCGATGAGGTTGACGATTCTTGAAGGATACGGTGTAACCTCAAGTGACGGCTTCCCTTATCCTGGCATCGGAAGTGATCTTCAACCATTCCTGGGCAAAACCTAGAAGTCGGTTCCCCACCCTGGGATCCCCCAGAGGGAGGCCCGTCCCGTCATGTGGCAGGCTTGTCAGTTTTGGAAGCAGGCTGACGGGCAGCCCAGGCTCGCTTCGGTCTGGGCTTGGCAGGTCTGGAAGCACGAGCTTGCTTTGGGAACGTCTGACCTTTTGCTTTACTTGGAGGGTGAAAGGGCTAAGGGAAAGTACTTTTAGCCTTCTGCGTGGAAGGAGCCGTACTAGGTAGGCAAGCTGTTTTAGCAGTAGCCAGATCAGCCACAATCTTATTGAGGACTTCTCCAAAGAGAATGTCTCCCTTGAAAGGAAGCATCTCCAGGGTTTTCTTGGAATCCATATCCATCGACCAGGATCTCAACCAAAGGATACGTCTTGCCAAGACGGACGTAGTAGCAGCCTTGCCCACCAGCACCCCGGGATCGGAGGCCGCCTCCTTAAGGTACAGAGAAACCGTGGTAATATACGAGAGACATTGTCGAGCATGCTCAGATGCATTAGAAGGCAGCTCCGCCTCTAGCTCCTGAGCCAATGCCTCAACAGCTTCAGCAGCCCAAGTTGCTGCAATGGTTGGCCTATGCACAGCCCCCGTTAGGGTGTAAATCGCTTTCAAACAACCCTCCACACGTCTATCCTTCAGTTCCAGTTGACGGTATTTACTGGCAGAGCAGAGGAAACTACCAAACGAGCTACATGAGAATCTACAGGCGGAGGAGTTTCCCAATTTTTACAAAGCTCCGCAGAAAGAGGATAGCGAGCCAACAGTCTCTTATTCGATGTGAACTTTGTCCCCGGATTTTCCCAGGATACCTGATGTATGTTAGCCAGGTGTTGACAATGAGGTAAAACTTGTTTAACCATCTTCTTACGTTTAAGTCTGTCAGGCTTTTTAGAGACAGCCTCAGGCTCAGGATCATCAGAGACCTGAAGAATGAGCCTGATAGCCTCAATCAAATCAGGGACATCCACCATTGACTTCCCCTCCCCATCAGAAGCATATGAGTGTCTGTGGGGTCAGTATATGCACCATCCTCCTCAGAGGATGTGTCCGGGATAGCACTGGATTGTGAGGAGGTAATGGCCCGTTTAGAAGACGTCTTGTCTTAGGCGGGCGAGAGTGAGATATAGATTTAATCAGTGACTGGTTCAAGTGCTATAACTGACTGGAGATTTGATCTGCCCATGGCGGTTTAATTGCAGGGACCATGAACTGCTGCAGTGGCACAGGTGGTCCCACAGTTTAGTTACAAGCATGTTTAACAGCGTGGAAAAGGTAGCCCAAGGTGGGTCATTTGGTGCCCCCGGTGCTACGGACCCACTGGGGGGTAAGGAACCCCCTGAACCTGAACTCTCTGCTGCCATATTATCCTCCAAAATATCTGCGGCATCACTACCACGCAATGTGGGAGAAGCCCCAGCTCTGTCGCCTTGTGTATCTGACATGACAGTAAGCACAATATAGGGCAACCCGGTACAATTCTTAGCAGCTATATACCTAGCAAGAATTCCCCGTGAAGTGTAACTGTGTCAGCACAAACCGGGAATCCAAGAGATATATGGTGACTATAAATCACAAGGAAAAATACGCAGCAGGTATAACTTGTGAAAAACCCATATCATACAGAAAAAAACTGATACACTTAGCCCCCTCAGGTTATGGAATATAGGAGTAGCACGCTGAGTGAAATACCCGATATGGCAGCCACGCAGCAGCTACATGCACGCACACATAGTCACAAGCGTACCATGCAGAAATTATGTACCATAAAACTGCACTGGACTAGCAATACAAAAGTAATACTCAGTATAGCAATATATATGTCAACAGTAGATATAACAAAACACAGTAGGTACTGGATGTATATCACAGGGTGTTTGTATCACACAGCCCTGAATGTATGCACTCTTTCTTAACTAACACTGTCCCAGTGACAGGTAGAATACTTAAGTGTCCTGTAAAATGCACAGCGCTGGTGATCAGGCGCTGTGGCGGAACTAGCGAGCGGTGGGCCCAGGTGCGACAAAATGCTTTGGGCCCCCCCATTCCATCCAAGTCCACCCCCTCACCCCTGGAGAGGATCTGGTGAGGGGGACCTGCTCAGGGCCAGAGAAATGGATACCTAGCAACAGTGCCGTCACTGTGTGCAAGAAACAGCATCGGAGCCCCCCCACCTCCATGTAAAACAGGGGCAGTGCGCGCCGTAAATATAGGGGCATGGCTTTGTGGGGAAGGGGTGTGGCCACAAAATAGTACCTCAGCGTCCCCTTTTTACACATTACGGCAGACAGCGTCCCATTTTTTTAAACATTACGGCAGACAGCGTCCCATTTTTTACACATTACGGCAGACAGCGTCCCCTTTTTACACATTACGGGAGACAGCGTCCTCTTTTTACACAGTACGGCAGACAGCATCCTCTTTTTACACAGTACTGGAGACAGCGTCCCATTTTTTACACATTACGGCAGACAGCGTCCTCTTTTTACACAGTACGGCAGACAGCGTCCCCTTTTTACACAGTACGGCAGACAGCGCCCCCCTTTTTACACATTACGGCAGACAGCGTCCCCCTTTTTACACTTAACAGCAGACAGTGACCCCTTTTTACACATAACAGCAGACGGCGACACCCTTTCCGTTGCACTTTACATTGGAAATAGTGATAAAACTAAACTGGGTAACATACAGCAACAGAGGTAGGAGGGCCCTGCTTGCCAGTTTTCAAAGAGAGGGAGAGAGATCTCAATCTTTATTAGTGACAAAGGTTATTCTTTGAACCCATGGGGCCGGATGTAATGCAGTGCGAGACGGTTGGAGCACCAAGAATCCGGCCAAACGCGTACTTTTTAAACAAAAAGCTGAAATCATTTACTGTGTAAATTTTTGCCGCTTAAAAATAAAATAAAAAGTACAAATTTGTACGGAATCTTGGCACCCCAGCCGTCTCGCACTGCATTACATACGGCCTATCATGATATGAATTGTGCGGAAATGGAGTAAGGGAGACCCCTAACAGGTGGTGGTGATGTAACTACTTAAAACTGCAAAATATAGAAACAGACAAGGGGGGGGGGAAGGAGAATATACAAAAAGCTGCGATGCCGCTTCGGTAGGTGAAAACAGACGGATATTGCGATTAATGATTGATAGTAATTAACGCAGTATCAAATTAGAGGCCATCTTTATCGGCTGAAAAACACATGGTATCGGTGATACAGAGGCAAGAGATGAAACTCAATATAAAAATATTATTTTTTTTTCATAAGAAAAATAAAAAAAATGATACATACACACACACACACGCACACACACACACACACACACATATATAAACATACACACACATACATATATATATATATATATATATATACATATATACACACACACACATATATATTTAAAAAAAAAATTGTGTGTTTAATGTTTATACACATGTGATGCAACACAATTAAAACACATAGTTCCTACCAGGGGGTTGCTGCAGGCAGCAATACATGCAAATGGAGACTCACCATGCACATAGGGAAATTAGGGAATGACCAGCAGCTCCAGCAGCTCCAGCTCCTCTCTCTCCCTCCCTCCCAGTCCCTCCCATTATGACAGTGGGCGCCGGGGACGGCCACGAGATCTTGGCGTGATGCTTGTCAGATCCCCGGCGCCCAAACACAGAGAGAGAGAGAGAGAGGAAGCCGAGGGAGGGGCGGAATATAAACAGGAAGGGGGAGGAGCCGAGTTAGCTGCTCCTCCTCGCTTTCCTGATTGACATCTTGCAGCACTGCAGCAGCATTTTATTATAGGAGGAGGAGGACGTGTGGAGGAGGAGGCACTGGAGAGAGCGTTCCCTCCTTACAGCGGCAGCAGCCAGTCACAGTGAGACCTGTTTGTATGAGGGAGGGACGGACCCTCTTCCCTCTTCGGCCGGGACCCCTCCTGCTCCATCCCCTTCAGCCGGGCTGCCGCTGAGTGTGTTACAGAGGCGGCAGCCGTGGCAGCGTGTCTGGTGCTGCGGATGCTGCCCTAGTGCCCTGATCTGTTCGTTACGACGGGCGGGCGGCAGGACGCAGACCCGATGGGAGCGCTGGTGCCTGGTGTGCGGCCGCGGCAGGATACAATGAGTCATTGTGACTCATTGTAATGCCGGCGGCTGTGGGCCCTTGAGTGCGGCGGGGCCCCAGTGCAATGCATTGGCTGCCCTGCCAGTAGTTCCGCCCCTGATCAGGCGGCTTTACAGAGGAGGATTTGCCCCAGCAGTCCCAGGAACAGCTCAGCTCCGTAGTGATGGCTGCTGACAGGGAGTGAGGGAGTGAGATGCAGCTCCAGGGTGGGAACATTTACAGAAATGGCGCCCTGGGGCTGGGGGAGGGGCTACAGATTATGCCTTCTCCCCCTGCTGGCTTCCCTGCCGGGCGCTGCGGGTTATTAAAAACGGGGTTTTAATTAGAGGGAAAAAACCACCTCTCCCAGGGTTCCGGCGGCTAGTGGAGCGGCTGCCCAGTAACAGTGTCCACGCCAGCGCTTGCGGCCTGCCTCCCACGGCCGCGCCAGATTGTGGTTCAACAGCGGCCAAATAGACCCCTTACTTCCCCTGTACCTGCGGCCACGCGATCCTGGAGGACAGCGGCGGGTGTGCGTGACTAACAAGAAGAACACCAGAGCCTCCGCTGTAGTAACCCGGCAACCAGGGCGCGGGAGTATACAGCGCCGCTGAGGGAGTGATGGAGCTGCTGCTGAGTATGTCTTATGACATTAAAAGCTGCAGCCCTTGAAGTCTTGAAAGTTTTTCTTTTCTTCTTTCTTCAAAAAAAGCTATAGTATGGGCTGCAAAGGCAGCCCCCCTGTTGATTGCCTGCTTACTGCATGGCACCAACTTACAAACTGAGCTCCTGTGCACGGAGTCGGGGTTATAGAGGAGGCAGCGTTGCGCATCTTGGGAACAGTCAAAGCTTTGAGCCTCGGATCAAGATCCTACTCTACACCCCGATGTTAATCCTTGTGGAGCCCAGTGTACCCCACAGCAGAAACAGTGGGTGTGCGCTGCCTGCCCCTCCCCCCTCCCTCTGCTATACCGGGGGCCAATGTACAGGCAGACAAAGAGCATGATAAGCAAAAGGGCGCACATTGACTTGGACTCGGAGACTAGGTAGGGAACAGAGCAGACCAGAGGCAACAGCAAGAAATACTGACAGCCAGCACATGCAGGAGCTCTGCCGCCCTCTTTATATGTCTCACTGTCTTCATGTAGCTGTGCAGCAGGGTTACTTCTGTCCTGCAGCACTCTCAGCGGCTCTACTATGGCATAATGTGTATAAGCGGCTCTACTGTGGTGTAACTTGTGTAAGAGACTCTACTGTGGTGTAATGTGTATAAACGGAATACATACGATTTACCGGTGGGCGCGGGCGCGGTGGCTCGCTGCTGTCACCACAGGATCTATTCCCACTCTATGGGTGCCGTGGAATAGTCCTGTTTTGCCAGGAGTCAGGCTGGCGGCATTGCTGGCTGGCGGGATTCTGACCACCAGGATCTGACAGCCAGCAAATTGAACAGATCGCGTATAAATGGCTCTACTGTGGTGTAACGTATATAAGCGGCTCTACTGTGTTATGTAACATGTATAAGAGGCTCTACTATGTGGTGTAAAGTGTATAAGGCAGTGGTTTCCAAACATTTTTGAATCACGGCGCCCTAGAATATCAGAATCTTTTTCACGGCACCCCTAGGCCAAAAATTTCTTATTGAGAAATTTAGAAAGAAATATTACATTAAGTAGATCGCGTTTATATGTCATCTTTAGGGTTAGTTGTGTGGTGAGGGACAAGATTTGCTTCTGTTTGGCCACATATTTTATGATTAGCAGCCACCAGCACTGGTTTTGCCTATTATATGGACCATGAATAATTTGAATTGGTCCTGGACCACTAACCCAGGGCACCCCTGCAAGTGTCCCGAGGCACCCCAGGGAGCCACGGCACACAGTTTGGGAACCTCTGGTATAAGGGGTAATACTGTGTGGTGTAACGTGAATAACGGACAATACTGTGCAGTGTAATCTAAACTAGTATTATGTGGCCACGCCCATTCCTCATGAAGCCACGCCTTCAGCATGCACTGTCCCTATTTTCTACATGGGGGCACCCAAAGGAAACTTTCGCCCTGAGCTTCACAAGGTCTAGAACCAGCCCTGTCACTAATTTAGGATTTTTAAATATGTGTTATTTATAAATGTAATATGCACCCAATTCAGTACAGGGGAGGGGGCACCGAAACATACCATTTGCTCCAGGCACCATGGCACCTAGCTAACCTCTGTGTATGTGCAAATGAGCTTTGCTACAGTCACCATTTCTGGGTGGTTGTAGCACAGCATGAGGAAGCGGCCATCAGATGGGCATCTTAAAGAAACATCCGGTGACACTGCCATCGAAAATTATTTAGTTGACTGGATCAGGGACATTGCTGGTTGCCAATCACTGGTTTCTATGCCCATTGCAGGCTATAGCCAGATGCTTTTGCTAAGTGACATCCAGTCATCCACTGTCCAGCGCACCTGGCTGTTACAGTTATTCATAATAGTAAGCTTTGGGGAAATTGAGCGTGACTGGTTTGGACTTCATTAGGGTTACTGTAAATGCTATTTATCAATTCTGAGCCACACTGTCCTCAGAACAGGCCCTCATATCAGATGCATCTGTAATTCTGCACACACAGAGCTGGCTGTCAGTGCAAAACAACAGCAGCAGCTCCACCCTGGCTGCATCCCGGGAGCAGAGACGCTCTCCTCCTCCCGCACTGCCAGAGACACAGTCACACTGGGATGGGAATCATTTAATGTTTCATTGGAACCATCAGACATATGTTTCCAATGTTTGATGTTTGACCCTGCAATGGTAAGGGATCCAATGTTTGCTCACCATTGCTACATTTCTCCCAGAATGTTTTTCTCAATTTTCCAATATTTTTATTTTTTGTGTCACTGTGTTGTGCTTTCTCTGCTTTGTGCGACCAGCTCACTCTCTCCTTGTTTTATAGCAATAACAACTTAAAAATAAGATTTTAAACCTACCGGTAAATCTTTTTCTCCTAGTCCGTAGAGGATGCTGGGGACTCCGTAAGGACCATGGGGTATAGACGGGCTCCGCAGGAGACATGGGCACCTAAAAGAACTTTCTAGTATGGTGTGCACTGGCTCCTCCCTCTATGCCCCTCCTCCAGACCTCAGTTAGAGAACTGTGCCCAGAGGAGATGGACAACACGAGGAAAGGATTTTGTTAATCTAAGGGCAAGATTCATACCAGCCCACACCAATCATACCATATAACCTGGAATACACATAACCAGTTAACAGTATGAACAAACAACAGTACCGGTCCAAGACCGAGTCTAACTGTAACATAACCCTTACGTACGCAATAACTATATACAAGTCTTGCAGATTTTCCACACTGGGACGGGCGCCCAGCATCCTCTACGGACTAGGAGAAAAAGATTTACCAGTAGGTTTAAAATCGTATTTTCTCTTACGTCCTAGAGGATGCTGGGGACTCCGTAAGAACCATGGGGTTTATACCAAAGCTCCCAATCAGGCAGGAGAGTGCGGATGACTCTGCAGCACCGACTGAGCAAATGCTAGGTCCTCATCAGCCAGGGTATCAAACTTGTAGAATTTAGCAAAAGTGTTTGACCCCGACCAAGTTGCTGCTCGGCAAAGCTGTAATGCCGAGACGCCCCGGGCAGCCGCCCAAGAAGAGCCCACCTTCCTAGTGGAATGGGCCCCTACTGAATGCGGTAACGGCAATCCAGCCGTAACATAAGCCTGCTGAATTGTGTTACAAATCCAGCGAGCAATAGTCTGCTTCGATGCAGGTGCGCCAATCTTGTTGGCAGCATACAGGACAAACAATGCATCTGTTTTCCTAATTTTAGCCATCCTGGCTACATAAATTTTTAAGGCCCTGACTACATCCAGGGACATGGAATCCTCCAAGTCACTCGTAGCCACAGGCACCACAATAGGTTGGTTCATATGAAATGAAGACACCACCTTGGATAAAAATTGAGGACGAGTCCTTAATTCCGCTCTATCTACGTGAAAAATCAAGTAAGGGCTCTTGTAAGACAAGGCCGCCAATTCTGACACACGCCTCGCAGATGCCAAGGCTAACAACATGACCCCCTTCCAGGTGAGAAATTTCAACTCCACCGTTTTAAGGGGTTCAAACTAGAGATGAGCGGGTTCGGTTCCTCGGAATCCGAACCCGCCCGAACTTCATTTTTTTTTACACGGGTCCGAGCGACTCGGATCTTCCCGCCTTGCTCGGTTAACCCGAGCGCGCCCGAACGTCATCATCCCGCTGTCGGATTCTCGCGAGGCTTGGATTCTATCGCGAGACTCGGATTCTATATAAGGAGCCGCGCGTCGCCGCCATTTTCACACGTGCATTGAGATTCATAGGGAGAGGACGTGGCTGGCGTCCTCTCCGTTTATAGAGAAGAGAGTGAGACAGTAGAGAGAGACACAGTAGTAATTTTGGGGAGCATTAGGAGGAGTACTAGACTAGTTACTTGCTGAAGTGATAGATAGTGTGACTGTATTATCTGACTTGTGGGGGAGACACTGACAGTGGGGAGCAGTTAGAGTCTGAGAGCAGGACTCAGGAGTACATATAACGTACAGTGCACACTTTTGCTGCCAGAGTGCCACACTGCCATTGTGACCACACTGACCACCAGTATAATATATATTGTGATTGTCTGCTTAGGAGTACTACTTGCAAGTTGCTGATAGTGTGACCAGTGACCTGACCACCAGTTTAATAATCACCACCAGTTTAATATATATATATATATATATAATTGTATATAATATATATATAATATTGTATACCACCTACCCGTGGTTTTTTTTCTTTTCTTTCTTCTTTATACATACTACTATAGTAGCTTACTGTAGCAGTCTGCGGTGCTGCTGAGCTGACAGTGTCCAGCAGGTCCGTCATCAGTCATTACATAATAAATATATCTACCTGTCCGGCTGCAGTACTAGTGTGATATAATATATATTGATTTCATCTCATTATCATCCAGTCTATATTAGCAGCAGACACAGTACGGTAGTCCACGGCTGTAGCTACCTCTGTGTCGGCAGTCGCTCGTCCATCCATAATTGTATACCACCTACCCGTGGTTTTTTCTTTTTCTTTCTTCTTTATACATACTACTATAGTAGCTTACTGTAGCAGTCTGCGGTGCTGCTGAGCTGACAGTGTCCAGCAGGTCCGTCATCAGTCATTACATAATAAATATATCTACCTGTCCGGCTGCAGTACTAGTGTGGTATAATATATATTGATTTCATCTCATTATCATCCAGTCTATATTAGCAGCAGACACAGTACGGTAGTCCACGGCTGTAGCTACCTCTGTGTCGGCAGTCGCTCGTCCATCCATAATTGTATACCACCTACCCGTGGTTTTTTTCTTTTCTTACTTCTTTATACATACTACTATAGTAGCTTACTGTAGCAGTCTGCGGTGCTGCTGAGCTGACAGTGTCCAGCAGGTCCGTCATCAGTCATTACATAATAAATATATCTACCTGTCCGGCTGCAGTACTAGTGTGATATAATATATATTGATTTCATCTCATTATCATCCAGTCTATATTAGCAGCAGACACAGTACGGTAGTCCACGGCTGTAGCTACCTCTGTGTCGGCAGTCGCTCGTCCATCCATAATTGTATACCACCTACCCGTGGTTTTTTTTTTCTTTCTTCTTGATACATACTACTATAGTAGCTTACTGTAGCAGTCTGCGGTGCTGCTGAGCTGACAGTGTCCAGCAGGTCCGTCATCAGTCATTACATAATAAATATATATACCTGTCAGGCTGCAGTACTAGTGATATTATATATATATATATTAATTTCATCTCATTATCATCCAGTCTATATTAGCAGCAGACACAGTACGGTAGTCCACGGCTGTAGCTACCTCTGTGTCGGCAGTCGCTGGTCCATCCATAATTGTATACCACCTACCCGTGGTTTTTTTTTTCTTTCTTCTTGATACATACTACTATAGTAGCTTACTGTAGCAGTCTGCGGTGCTGCTGAGCTGACAGTGTCCAGCAGGTCCGTCATCAGTCATTACATAATAAATATATATACCTGTCCGGCTGCAGTACTAGTGATATTATATATATATATATTAATTTCATCTCATTATCATCCAGTCTATATTAGCAGCAGACACAGTACGGTAGTCCACGGCTGTAGCTACCTCTGTGTCGGCAGTCGCTGGTCCATCCATAATTGTATACCACCTACCCGTGTTTTTTTTTTTTCTTTCTTCTTGATACATACTACTATAGTAGCTTACTGTAGCAGTCTGCGGTGCTGCTGAGCTGACAGTGTCCAGCAGGTCCGTCATCAGTCATTACATAATAAATATATATACCTGTCCGGCTGCAGTACTAGTGATATTATATATATATATATATATTAATTTCATCTCATTATCATCCAGTCTATATTAGCAGCAGACACAGTACGGTAGTCCACGGCTGTAGCTACCTCTGTGTCGGCAGTCTGCTGGTCCATCCATAATTGTATACCACCTACCCGTGTTTTTTTTTTCTTTCTTCTTGATACATACTACTATAGTAGCTTACTGTAGCAGTCTGTGGTGCTGCTGAGCTGACAGTGTCCAGCAGGTCCATCATCAGTCATTACATAATAAATATATATACCTGTCCGGCTGCAGTACTAGTGATATTATATATATATATATATATATTAATTTCATCTCATTATCATCCAGTCTATATTAGCAGCAGACACAGTACGGTAGTCCATGGCTGTAGCTACCTCTGTGTCGGCAGTCGCTGGTCCATCCATAAGTATACTAGTATCCATCCATCTCCATTGTTTACCTGAGGTGCCTTTTAGTTGTGCCTATTAAAATATGGAGAACAAAAATGTTGAGGTTCCAAAATTAGGGAAAGATCAAGATCCACTTCCACCTCGTGCTGAAGCTGCTGCCACTAGTCATGGCCGAGACGATGAAATGCCAGCAAAGTCGTCTGCCAAGGCCGATGCCCAATGTCATAGTACAGAGCATGTAAAATCCAAAACACCAAATATCAGTAAAAAAAGGACTCCAAAATCTAAAATAAAATTGTCGGAGGAGAAGCGTAAACTTGCCAATATGCCATTTACCACACGGAGTGGCAAGGAACGGCTGAGGCCCTGGCCTATGTTCATGGCTAGTGGTTCAGCTTCACATGAGGATGGAAGCACTCAGCCTCTCGCTAGAAAAATGAAAAGACTCAAGCTGGCAAAAGCACCGCAAAGAACTGTGCGTTCTTCGAAATCCCAAATCCACAAGGAGAGTCCAATTGTGTCGGTTGCGATGCCTGACCTTCCCAACACTGGACGTGAAGAGCATGCGCCTTCCACCATTTGCACGCCCCCTGCAAGTGCTGGAAGGAGCACCCGCAGTCCAGTTCCTGATAGTCAGATTGAAGATGTCAGTGTTGAAGTACACCAGGATGAGGAGGATATGGGTGTTGCTGGCGCTGGGGAGGAAATTGACAAGGAGGATTCTGATGGTGAGGTGGTTTGTTTAAGTCAGGCACCCGGTGAGACACCTGTTGTCCGTGGGAGGAATAGGGCCGTTGACATGCCTGGTGAAAATACCAAAAAAATCAGCTCTTCGGTGTGGAAGTATTTCACCAGAAATGCGGACAACATTTGTCAAGCCATGTGTTGCCTTTGTCAAGCTGTAATAAGTAGGGGTAAGGACGTTAACCACCTCGGAACATCCTCCCTTATACGTCACCTGCAGCGCATTCATAATAAGTCAGTGACAAGTTCAAAAACTTTGGGCGACAGCGGAAGCAGTCCACTGACCAGTAAATCCCTTCCTCTTGTAACCAAGCTCACGCAAACCACCCCACCAACTCCCTCAGTGTCAATTTCCTCCTTCCCCAGGAATGCCAATAGTCCTGCAGGCCATGTCACTGGCAATTCTGACGAGTCCTCTCCTGCCTGGGATTCCTCCGATGCATCCTTGCGTGTAACGCCTACTGCTGCTGGCGCTGCTGTTGTTGCTGCTGGGAGTCGATGGTCATCCCAGAGGGGAAGTCGTAAGCCCACTTTTACTACTTCCACCAAGCAATTGACTGTCCAACAGTCCTTTGCGAGGAAGATGAAATATCACAGCAGTCATCCTGTTGCAAAGCGGATAACTGAGGCCTTGACAACTATGTTGGTGTTAGACGTGCGTCCGGTATCCGCCGTTAGTTCACAGGGAACTAGACAATTTCTTGAGGTAGTGTGCCCCCGTTACCAAATACCATCTAGGTTCCACTTCTCTAGGCAGGCGATACCGAGAATGTACACGGACGTCAGAAAAAGACTCACCAGTGTCCTAAAAAATGCAGTTGTACCCAATGTCCACTTAACCACGGACATGTGGACAAGTGGAGCAGGGCAGGGTCAGGACTATATGACTGTGACAGCCCACTGGGTAGATGTATGGACTCCCGCCGCAAGAACAGCAGCGGCGGCACCAGTAGCAGCATCTCGCAAACGCCAACTCTTTCCTAGGCAGGCTACGCTTTGTATCACCGGTTTCCAGAATACGCACACAGCTGAAAACCTCTTACGGCAACTGAGGAAGATCATCGCAGAATGGCTTACCCCAATTGGACTCTCCTGTGGATTTGTGGCATCGGACAACGCCAGCAATATTGTGTGTGCATTAAATATGGGCAAATTCCAGCACGTCCCATGTTTTGCACTTACCTTGAATTTGGTGGTGCAGAATTTTTTAAAAAACGACAGGGGCGTGCAAGAGATGCTGTCGGTGGCCAGAAGAATTGCGGGACACTTTCGGCGTACAGGCACCACGTACAGAAGACTGGAGCACCACCAAAAACGCCTGAACCTGCCCTGCCATCATCTGAAGCAAGAAGTGGTAACGAGGTGGAATTCAACCCTATATATGCTTCAGAGGTTGGAGGAGCAGCAAAAGGCCATTCAAGCCTATACAATTGAGCACGATATAGGAGGTGGAATGTACCTGTCTCAAGCGCAGTGGAGAATGATTTCAACGTTGTGCAAGGTTCTGCAACCTTTTGAACTTGCCACACGTGAAGTCAGTTCAGACACTGGCAGCCTGAGTCAGGTCATTCCCCTCATCAGGCTTTTGCAGAAGAAGCTGGAGGCATTGAAGGAGGAGCTAAAAGGGAGCGATTCCGCTAGGCATGTGGGACTTGTGGATGGAGCCCTTAATTCGCTTAACAAGGATTCACGGGTGGTCAATCTGTTGAAATCAGAGCACTACATTTTGGCCACCGTGCTCGATCCTAGATTTAAAACCTACCTTGGATCTCTCTTTCCGGCAGACACAAGTCTGCTTGGGTTCAAAGACCTGCTGGTGACAAAATTGTCAAGTCAAGCGGAACGCGACCTGTCAACATCTCCTCCTTCACATTCTCCCGCAACTGGGGGTGCGAGGAAAAGGCTCAGAATTCCGAGCCCACCCGCTGGCGGTGATGCAGGGCAGTCTGGAGCGACTGCTGATGCTGACATCTGGTCCGGACTGAAGGACCTGACAACGATTACGGACATGTCGTCTACTGTCACTGCATATGATTCTCTCCCCATTGAAAGAATGGTGGAGGATTATATGAGTGACCGCATCCAAGTAGGCACGTCAGACAGTCCGTACTTATACTGGCAGGAAAAAGAGGCAATTTGGAGGCCCTTGCACAAACTGGCTTTATTCTACCTAAGTTGCCCTCCCACAAGTGTGTACTCCGAAAGAGTGTTTAGTGCCGCCGCTCACCTTGTCAGCAATCGGCGTACGAGGTTACTTCCAGAAAATGTGGAGAAGATGATGTTCATTAAAATGAATTATAATCAATTCCTCCGTGGAGACATTGACCAGCAGCAATTGCCTCCACAAAGTACACAGGGAGCTGAGATGGTGGATTCCAGTGGGGACGAATTGATAATCTGTGAGGAGCGGGATGTACACGGTGATATATCGGAGGATGATGATGAGGTGGACATCTTGCCTCTGTAGAGCCAGTTTGTGCAAAAAGAGATTAATTGCTTCTTTTTCGGTGGGGGTCCAAACCAACCCGTCATTTCAGTCACAGTCGTGTGGCAGACCCTGTCACTGAAATGATGGGTTGGTTAAAGTGTGCATGTCCTGTTTATACAACATAAGGGTGGGTGGGAGGGCCCAAGGACAATTCCATCTTGCACCTCTTTTTTCTTTAATTTTTATTTGCGTCATGTGCTGTTTGGGGAGTGTTTTTTGGAAGGGCCATCCTGCGTGACACTGCAGTGCCACTCCTAGATGGGCCAGGTGTTTGTGTCGGCCACTAGGGTCGCTTATCTTACTCACACAGCTACCTCATTGCGCCTCTTTTTTTCTTTGCGTCATGTGCTGTTTGGGGAGTGTTTTTTGGAAGGGCCATCCTGCGTGACACTGCAGTGCCACTCCTAGATGGGCCAGGTGTTTGTGTCGGCCACTAGGGTCGCTTATCTTACTCACACAGCTACCTCATTGCGCCTCTTTTTTTCTTTGCGTCATGTGCTGTTTGGGGAGTGTTTTTTGGAAGGGCCATCCTGCGTGACACTGCAGTGCCACTCCTAGATGGGCCAGGTGTTTGTGTCGGCCACTAGGGTCGCTTATCTTACTCACACAGCTACCTCATTGCGCCTCTTTTTTTCTTTGCGTCATGTGCTGTTTGGGGAGTGTTTTTTGGAAGGGCCATCCTGCGTGACACTGCAGTGCCACTCCTAGATGGGCCAGGTGTTTGTGTCGGCCACTAGGGTCGCTTATCTTACTCACACAGCTACCTCATTGCGCCTCTTTTTTTCTTTGCGTCATGTGCTGTTTGGGGAGTGTTTTTTGGAAGGGCCATCCTGCGTGACACTGCAGTGCCACTCCTAGATGGGCCAGGTGTTTGTGTCGGCCACTAGGGTCGCTTATCTTACTCACACAGCTACCTCATTGCGCCTCTTTTTTTCTTTGCGTCATGTGCTGTTTGGGGAGTGTTTTTTGGAAGGGCCATCCTGCGTGACACTGCAGTGACACTCCTAGATGGGCCAGGTGTTTGTGTCGGCCACTAGGGTCGCTTATCTTACTCACACAGCTACCTCATTGCGCCTCTTTTTTTCTTTGCGTCATGTGCTGTTTGGGGAGTGTTTTTTGGAAGGGCCATCCTGCGTGACACTGCAGTGCCACTCCTAGATGGGCCAGGTGTTTGTGTCGGCCACTAGGGTCGCTTATCTTACTCACACAGCTACCTCATTGCGCCTCTTTTTTTCTTTGCGTCATGTGCTGTTTGGGGAGTGTTTTTTGGAAGGGCCATCCTGCGTGACACTGCAGTGCCACTCCTAGATGGGCCAGGTGTTTGTGTCGGCCACTAGGGTCGCTTAGCTTAGTCATCCAGCGACCTCGGTGCAAATTTTAGGACTAAAAATAATATTGTGAGGTGTGAGGTATTCAGAATAGACTGAAAATGAGTGGAAATTATGGTTTTTGAGGTTAATAATACTTTGGGATCAAAATGACCCCCAAATTCTATGATTTAAGCTGTTTTTTAGTGTTTTTTAAAAAAAACACCCGAATCCAAAACACACCCGAATCCGACAAAAAAAATTCGGTGAGGTTTTGCCAAAACGCGGTCGAACCCAAAACACGGCCGCGGAACCGAACCCAAAACCAAAACACAAAACCCGAAAAATTTCAAGTGCACATCTCTAGTTCAAACCAGTGTGATTTAAGGAACTGCAACACCACGTTCAGGTCCCATGGTGCCACCGGGGGCACAAAAGGAGGCTGGATGTGTAGTACTCCTTTTACAAATGTCTGGACTTCTGGGAGAATATTGACAAGGCCGAAATCTGTACTTTAACAGAGCCTAACTTTAGGCCCATATCCACTCCTGTCTGTAGGAAGTGGAGAAAACGACCCAGATGGAAATCTTCCGTAGGAGCATTCTTGGTTTCACACCAAGAGACATATTTCAGCCAGATACGGTGATAATGTTTTACCGTCACCTCCTTCCTAGCCTTTATTAGAGTAGGTACGACCTCCTCCAGAATACCCTTCTCTGCTAGGATCCGGCGTTCAACCGCCATGCCGTCAAACGTAACCGCGGTAAGTCTTGGAACATGCAGGGCCCCTGCTGTAACAGGTCTTCCCTTAGAGGAAGAGGCCAGGGATCTTCTGTGAGCATCTCCTGAAGATCTGAGTACCAGGCCCTTCGAGGCCAGTCTGGAACAATGAGTATTGTTTGTACTCTTTTTCGATTTATGATCCTCAACACTTTTGTGATGAGAGGAAGAGGAGGAAACACGTAGACCGACTGGAATACCCACGGTGTTACCAGAGCGTCTACTGCTATTGCCTGAGGGTCCCGGGACCTGGCACAATACATCCGAAGCTTCTTGTTGAGGTGTGACGCCATCATGTCTATTTGAGGAACTCCCCAGAGATCCGTTATCTCTGCAAAGACTTCTTGATGAAGTCCCCACTCTCCTAGATGGAGATCGTGTCTGCTGGGGAAGTCTGCTTCCCAGTTGTCCACTCCCGGAATGAAGACAGCTGACAGAGCGCTTACGTGATTTTCCGCCCAGCGAAGAATCCTGGCGGCTTCCGCCATCGCGACTCTGCTTCTTGTTTCGCCTTGGCGGTTCACATGAGCTACTGCTGTGACAGTGTCTGATTGAATCAGAACCGGTAGGTTGCGAAGAAGAATCTCCGCTTGTCGAAGGCCGTTGTATATGGCCCTTAGCTCCAACACGTTGATGTGTAGACAGGACTCCTGGTCTGACCATAGTCCCTGAAAATTTCTTCCTTGGGTGACTGCTCCCCATCCTTGGAGGCTCGTGTCCGTGGTTACCAGGATCCAGTCCTGAATGCCGAACCTGCGACCCTCTAGAAGGTGAGCACTTTGCAGCCACCATAGAAGAGACACCCTGGCCCTGGGGGACAGTGTTATTTTTTGATGTAATTGTAGATGGGACCCGGACCATTTGTCCAGAAGATCCCATTGAAACGTCCTTGCATGGAACCTGCCGAAGGGAATGGCCTCGTAAGTTGCCACCATTTTCCCCAGAACCCGAGTGCATTGATGAGCTGACATTCTTTTCGGCTTCAGTAGTTCTCGGACCATGTTCTGGAGGTCCTGGACTTTTTCCAACGGGAGGAAAACTTTCTTTTGTTCCGTGTCCAGTATCATGCCAAGGAAGGCTAGTCGAGTTGTCGGAACCAACTGTGACTTTGGTAGATTAAGAATCCACCCATGTTGCTGAATCACTCTCTGTGAGAGTGCCACGTTCTCCAGTAATTGCTCTCTTGATCTCGCTTTTATCAGGAGATCATCCAAGTATGGGATAATTGTGACTCCTCGCTTGCGCAGGATCACGATCATTTCCGCCATTATCTTGGTGAAAATCCTCGGGGCCGTGGACAGCCCAAACGGCAACGTCTGAAACTGGTAATGACAATCCTGTACCGCGAATCTCAGGTACTCCTGATGAGAGGGATATATGGGGACATGAAGGTAAGCATCCTTTATGTCCAGTGACACCATAAAACCCCCCCCTTCCAGGCAGGCTATCACCGCTCGGAGCGATTCCATCTTGAATTTAAATCTTTTCAGGTACAGGTTCAGGGATTTTAGGTTTAAAATGAGCCTGACCGAACCATCCAGCTTCGGGACCACAAATAGGGTTGAATAATACCCTTTTCCCTGTTGGCTCAGGGGAACCCTGATAATCACTCGCTGTTGACACAGCGTTTGAATTGCAGCTAGCACTACTTCCCGCTCTGGAGTAGAAGCTGGTAAGGCCGACTTGAAAAATCGGCGTGGGGCAGCTCTTCGAATTCCAGCTTGTAGCCCTGGGTCCACGTCTGACTGAACCCAGACTTGGCTGAATAGTCGAAGGCGTGCCCCCACCTGAGCGGACTCCCGCAGGGGAGCCCCAGCCTCATGCGGTGGACTTAGCGGAAGCCGGGGAGGACTTCTGCTCTTGGGAACCAGCCTCAGCAGGTGTCCTCTTGCCTCTACCCTTACCTCTGGCGAGGAAAGAGGAGCCCGACCTCTTCTGGATCTATGCGACTGAAAGGACTGCATCTGATATTGTGGGGGTTTCTTTTGCTGTTGGGGAACAAAAGGTAAAAAGGTCGACTTACCCGCGGTAGCTGTCGAGATCAGGTCCGCGAGGCCGTCCCCAAACAATACATCACCTTTGTAAGGTAAAACCTCCATATGCCTTTTTGAGTCTGCATCCCCCTTCCATTGGCGGATCCACAAGGCTCTTCTTGCCGAAATAGCCATAGCATTGGCTCTTGAACCCAGTAAACCAATGTCTCTTTGAGCGTCCCTCATATATAAGACTGCGTCCTTAATATGAGCTAATGTTAACAAAATTGTATCCCTATCTAGGGTATCAAGGTCAGCTGACAGTGTATCTGTCCAAGCTGCTACTGCACTACATACCCATGCCGAAGCAATTGCCGGTCTAAGCAAAGTACCAGTATGAGTGTAGATAGACTTTAGTGTAGTCTCTTTCCTGTGGTCCGCAGGGTCCTTGAGGGCTGCTCTGTCAGGGGATGGTAGCGCCACCTTCTTGGAAAGGCGTGTTAAGGCTTTGTCCACTGTGGGAGAGGATTCCCAACGTACCCTGTCCTGTGTAGGGAAAGGGTACGCCATAAGAACCCTTTTGGGAATCTGCAGTTTCTTATCTGGAGTTTCCCAAGCTTTTTCACATAACTCATTAATTTCATGGGAAGGAGGAAAGTTTATAACCTGTTTCTTTCCCTTAAACATGTGTATCCTCGTGTCGGGCACCGAGGGCTCATCAGTGATATGTAACACATCTTTTATTGCAATAATCATGCACTGAATACTTATTGTCACCCTGGGATGCAACCTTGCTTCATCATAGTCGACACTGGAATCAGAGTCCGTGTCGGTATCTGTGTCCCTTATTTGTGAGAAGGGACGTTTCTGAGACCCCGACGGGTCCTGTGAGTCGGCACAATCTGTAAATTGATTACCTGCCGACGCTCTGGACTCTGCTTTGTCCAGTCTTTCATGCAGTGAAGCTACACTAGCATTTAACATATGCCACATATTCATCCAATCCTGAGTCGGCACCGCCAACTGAGACACACCACTCAGCTGTTCCACCTCCTCTTTGGATAAGCCTTTCGTTTCAGACATGCAGACACATATACCGACACCCCACACACACACTGGGATATAACTATAAGGGGACAATTCCCCAAAGTAGGCCCTTTGGAGAGACAGAGAGAGAGTATGCCAGCACACACCCGCGCCAACTGACCCAGGGAAAAACCCCAGATAGCGCTTTTACATATAAATGTATACAGAATTCCCCACTCACTGCGCTTTAAATATGTGCCCCCCTCTCTTATTTTCAGCCCTCTGATGCTCAGCAGGGGAGAGTCCGGGGAGCCAGCGTTCTCTGCAGCCTCTGTGGAGAAAATGGCGCTGATTAGTGCTGAGGGAAAAGCTCCGCCCCCTCGTGCAGCGGGCTTCGGTCCCGCTCGAGATTTTGAAAAAAATGGCGGGGATTCGTAGTTTACTGCCCCGCAGCCTAACTACATGCTTCTCACCTAAAAACGAGGTTTATTGCTGCCCAGGGCGCCCCCCCCCCCCCGCGCCCTGCACCCATCAGTGCCATGTGTGTGTGTGTAAATGTGGGAGCAATGGCGCGCAGCTACCTGCTACGCGCTTACCTCATGAAGATCTGAAGTCTTCTGCCGCCTGACGTCTTCTTATGATCTGTCATACTCACCCGGCTTCTTTTTTCCGGCATCTGTGAGGAGGATGGCGGCGCGGCTCTGGGACGAACCCCAGGGTGATACCTGTGTTCCGACTCACTCTGGTGCTAATGGTGTCCAGTAGCCTAAGAAGCAGAGCCCTTAACTCTTAAGAAGTGGGTCTGCTTCTCTCCCCTCAGTCCCACGATGCAGGGAGTCTGTTGCCAGCAGAGCTCCCTGAAAATAAAAAACCTAACAAAATTCTTTTTACAGAAAACTCAGGAGAGCTCCTGTAATGTACCCTATCTCCTCTGGGCACAAGATCTAACTGAGGTCTGGAGGAGGGGCATAGAGGGAGGAGCCAGTGCACACCATACTAGAAAGTTCTTTTAGGTGCCCATGTCTCCTGTGGAGCCCCGCAGCCTAACTACATGCTTCTTACCTAAAAACGAGGTTTATTGCTGCCCAGGGCGCCCCCCCCCCCTCGCCCTGCACCCATCAGTGCCATGTGTGTGTGTGTAAATGTGGGAGCAATGGCGCGCAGCTACCTGCTACGCGCTTACCTCATGAAGATCTGAAGTCTTCTGCCGCCTGACGTCTTCTTATGATCTGTCATACTCACCCGGCTTCTTTTTTCCGGCATCTGTGAGGAGGATGGCGGCGCGGCTCTGGGACGAACCCCAGGGTGAGACCTGTGTTCCGACTCCCTCTGGAGCTAATGGTGTCCAGTAGCCTAAGAAGCAGAGCCCTTAACTCTTAAGAAGTGGGTCTGCTTCTCTCCCCTCCCCACGATGCAGGGAGTCTGTTGCCAGCAGAGCTCCCTGAAAATAAAAAATCTAACAAAATTATTTTTACAGAAAACTCAGGAGAGCTCCTGTAATGTACCCTATCTCCTCTGGGCACAAGATCTAACTGAGGTCTGGAGGAGGGGCATAGAGGGAGGAGCCAGTGCACACCATACTAGAAAGTTCTTTTAGGTGCCCATGTCTCCTGCGGAGCCTGTCTATACCCCATGGTCCTTACGGAGTCCCCAGCATCCTCTAGGACGTAAGAGAAAGACTGATACAAAACAGTAACACACACTATCACTGACTGAGCTTCTGTGTGTGCATTATTGCTGCTGCTGGTCAGCCAATCAGCAGCAGCACATAGGACAAGGGACGGACTGTTTATCAGCTATTGTGAGTTCAGTGAGTGACAGTCTATTCATGAAGCAGTGAGAAGTTGCCAATGGTAACCATTCAGTGTTGAGATAACATTTATAAAATGCATTCTATAAAAATATACGTAGCAGCTGATTGGTTGCCATGGGCAACTTCTCCACTGGCTCACTTCTCCACACTTTCACTGCTTCATGAATAGACCCCAATGTCCACTTCATCCCCAACTCTTTCCTGCATTGTGCATACCCTCCAACATTTTACACATAAAAACCGGTACAAATTAGAAAAAGGGGTATAGCCAGTGGCGTGACAAGGGGGGTGCGGCCCGCTCCGGGTGTCACCCGCCTAGGGGGTGACACCAAAATGCCAGCTCCTGCTTAGAGACAGAAGCTGAGTGCTGCACTGTTACATTATGTGCAGCACTCGGCTCCTGTCACTCTGTAGGAGCCAGCACTGCAGGCACAGCACTCCCCGGGAGTGAGCCTGCACCTCCTAAACCCCACAAGTGACTAAAAAAACGGGTGTCGGGCCGCGAAGCCCCGCCCCTTCTCAGAAAGCCCCGCCCCTTTCCAGTCAGTCAAGCTGTGAAAACGGATGCCGGTCCGTGATGCCCCGCCCCTTCTTGTGAAGCTCCACCCCCTCTTTTGCCACCACATCGGGTGTCCAAGAGGTGAGTGACGCCTCTGGGTATAGCCACAGGTAGCCACGCCCCCTTTCCTATACTTTCAATGGAAGTTTGGATAGTCAAAAATCAGTACAGACCATAAAAAAAGGTACTGTACCTGCCTAAAAGGTACAGTTGGAAAGTATGCATTGTGCTGCCTGCTCCCTACCCATCTCTACATCCTGTATTGTGCAGACCCCCACCGACATGTTCTCATACCCTCCAACATTTTACACAGAAAAATCGGTACAAATGAGGAAAATAAGATTTTACTTACCGGTAAATCTATTTCTCGTAGTCCGTAGTGGATGCTGGGGACTCCGTAAGGACCAGGGGGATAGACGGGCTCCGCAGGAGACAGGGCACTTTAAGAAAGAATTTGGATACTGGTGTGCTCTGGCTCCTCCCTCTATGTCCCTCCTCCAGACCTCAGTTAAAGAAACTGTGCCCGGAAGAGCTGACAGTACAAGGAAAGGATTTTGGAATCCAGGGCAAGACTCATACCAGCCACACCAATCACACCGTATAACTTGTGATAAACTTACCCAGTTAACAGTATGAACAACAATAGAGCATCAGATCAACCCTGATGCAACTATAACATAACCCTTATGTAAGCAATAACTATATACAAGCATTGCAGAAGAAGTCCGCACTTGGGACGGGCGCCCAGCATCCACTACGGACTACGAGAAATAGATTTATCGGTAAGTAAAATCTTATTTTCTCTAACGTCCTAGTGGATGCTGGGGACTCCATAAGGACCATGGGGATTATACCAAAGCTCCCAAACGGGCGGGAGAGTGCGGATGACTCTGCAGCACCGAATGAGCAAACACAAGGTCCTCCTCAGCCAGGGTATCAAACTTGTAGAACTTTGCAAAAGTGTTTGAACCCGACCAAGTAGCTGCTCGGCAAAGCTGTAATGCCGAGACCCCTCGGGCAGCCGCCCAAGAAGAGCCCACCTTCCTTGTGGAATGGGCTTTTACTGATTTTGGCAGAGGCAATCCAGCCGCAGAATGAGCCTGCTGAATCGTGTTACAGATCCAGCGAGCAATAGTTTGCTTTGAAGCAGGAGCACTGAAGGGTTACCTCTTCTGTCTTTGTACATATTACTTTTTATATGATCAGTTTCCTTATAATAATTACAGTGTAAAAGTGAATATTTCTATTTCCCTAGTGAAGGGTTAAAACATGCTTTATGAACTCTTATGTGTTTGCAATGGATGCTGCTGCCCTGTGTTAGATGCCTTTGTCTCTCATACAGATACCAGGCTTGTGTGGGTCTGGCATCCAAGGTCAGCTCTCTACTAGATGAAACCTGCTTTTTCTACTTCTGTGTGTTACTAAAAGATCCTTTGTTAAGTTTCGCCTGATGCAACATATATAACATCTGCCTGGCAACTGCTATATCCAATTATGTTATGTCAAGTATTAACCACCCCTACGTACCCCACCCAGGAACCTACCCCTAAGCCAATGAGCCCTTTTACACTTGTCAGTTCCACCCATATGCATTGTCTTATATACTCTTGTTAACTTTATAATAAACAGTGTGAATTTTAACTGCTTGTGTGTGCATGTACCTTGTGGTTAAAAGTTTACACTCCAGACGTCTGTAAGGCCATCACATCGAGGGTTAAAGAAAATAAGGTCAAATCCTTTCAGCTGGGGGTTATGTCCGGGATTCAGTGATCGTCCCCGAATAATAAAGATAGAAGATTTATTGTCTGTCTTTGCTATGCGGGATTGCGGTCATACACTGAAGCTGAATCCGTGTCAGTGTTCCGGGAACACGTGACAAGGTAATATTTAAGTCCGGGACTTAATATTACGAAGTTTTTAAAACAGGTATCAGGGATACCATAGAATCTTTAATGTCTGGGACTTAAAGATACGTCTGAGAAGGGACCAGGGGTCCGAGCGCACTTCTCCAAAGACGTTAGTATCTGGGATACTTAAAATAGACCTGGGAGTCTATACGTAACGTAGAGAATACCCCGATTTGATCGCCTATATATTTTTGTATGTTTGTAGTGAGATAAGTTCTTATATTTGGTCCAGACGGCTGGTAAGTTTTCGTCTGCCAGATATCTTTACTCAAACACTTTTCTTGCTTCCTGTCTAAAACGCTGTATTTTTTCTGACATCTTGTACGAAGGTAAGCGTACCCGTCAAAAGATTTCATGTTCTCATTATACAGATAATATTGTGATATTGTCAATGACTAATTAACTGGTGTTAGCTAATGCATGCATAGAAAGTTTTTGTAAATTGCATTTTTTTTGTTGTGAAATTTCATAGAAAGTCTTTTTGTTGTGAAATTGCATAGAAGGTTTTTTTTGTAAACTGCATTTTTGTTGTGATATTGCATAGACAGTTGTTGTGGGTTGTTGTGGAAATTGCGTAGAAAGCTGGTGTAGATTGCATTTTTACTATGGGAGGGACCTATGTATAAGTAGAGTGTTGTATATTTTAGATAATTTTCTTTTAAAAGTTGTACTGTTGATTTATATTACTGTCTGACAATGGGCTCTAGTCAGAGTAAAAAAAACTGCATATCCCCCGCCCCTCCCTGGTGAGACATGCAGGATGTATGTTGCCCGTAACTCTACCTCAGAGTATTATTTAGTTAACCCATGGGTGGATAATTTAGCGGGATGGACAGAGAAAGCAGGACGGGACCCATTCCTACGGGAAGGCAGTAATTACCTTTTCTATATGGAGATTTAAGAAAAAATGTCAGTTTCCAATAGCACAGAAGCGAAGCTGCAGAGGAATTGTAAGTCTTTGAAATCCCTCTCGCCCCCCCCCCCCCTTTTGCATTCCAATGTATCCTGCGCTCAGAGACACAAATTTCTTGGCAGCAGTAACCCTTTCACACTAAATGGGATCGCTTCCAACTTCACTGCTGGAGGGTGCGTCCACTAGCTCTATCCCTAACGCACCAATAACCCAGAGTTTAGATAATAGTAAAACACTGTCCCAAGCCCACCATTACCCTCGATGGCTGTATATCTTATTTACGCAAAACTTGCAAAGGACGCAGCTATACACATATGAAGGAAGTTTTTTTTTTTTGCCTGTGTTTTTTTGCCTGTCGCTGTAGCTTGTAAAAAGAAACCTGCGCCCACTCATAACTATCAGAGCTCCAGACGCTTTGACAGACAGAACCAACCCCGCAGTCAGGGAACATTCCAAAGACCCCGCGCACTGACGGGGCCCGGAGGAGGGTATCCCAGCCTTTATTCAACTCTCCCGTCATAGTGAGATTCACCTCTGCTGCCACTTATTATAAATGGAAGTAAAATTCCCTTTTTAGTGGACAGCGGTGCAGCAGCCAGTGTTTTGTGTTCTGACTTATGCAATACCCCCTCTCACCAGAAAAGATAGAAGGTCTCCGCCCCATGATACAGCAATTCTTACAACAGGGTATTCTCAGACATGGTGTATCACCATACTGTACTCCTGTGAACCCTGTTGCCAAAGCTGATGGTAGTTTGGGATTTGTACAGGATCTCAGAGCGATCAATCAGTTAATTGTCCCAGTTGCACCAATTGTTCCAGATGTAAACTCACTCATTTCTGCAATCCCTGCAGATGCTGTGTTCTTCTCTGAAATTGATTTGAAGAATGCCTTTTTTTTTTTTCAGCATATCTGTAGATTCACAGACACAATTACTTTTTGCCTTTTCTTTTGAGGGTAAACAACTTACCTGGTGCAGATTATTGACGCACCTGTTGTCTCCAGGCCACATTGAGGCCCTGGCAACCTCACCATGGTTCAGTCCTGCTACAGTATGCAGATGATCTGCTGCTCTGTAGTAAAACTGAGGAGGCCTGCCGAGAGGATGGTGTTTCATTACTAAACTGGCTTTGTGAATGTGGACACAAGGTGTCCAAAATAAAAATGCAATGGTGTAAAAAGCATGTTGATTACTTAGGTTTTGTGCTCACTCAGGGAGAGAGAAAAGTCAGTCCACAATGCATACAGTCTGTATTGGGCCTGGTCACCCCAACTACCCAGAAGGAACTACTGTCCTTCCTGGGTATGGTAAATTACTGCAGACAGTGGATATCTGATTGCTCTTATTGTGATAACATTTTGAGACAAGCCACACTGAAGGACAAACCTAAAACTGTACAATGGTCACAAGAAATGTTAACTGCATATGAAAGTTTAAAATGTATGTTGATGAAAAGTCCGGCACTTGGCCTCCCCAGTTATGTACTACCTTTCCATCTATATGCAAGGGACAATTGTAAAACCATGGCGGGGGTGCTCACACAGTTTCATGGAGGGAAGTTGCGCCCCGTGGCATTTTTTTTTTTCCAAAGTCATGCCAGTGTCTGTACAAGGTATGCCTGCCTGCCTCAGGGCTTTGGCAGCCTGTGCAATGGTTGCAGAAATGGCCACTACCCTCACTTTAGGCCACATCACAGTACTCCACACCACACATGATGTCCTGGCAATACTTAAAGGCTTACACACAGCACATGTCAGCACAACGCCTTAGTGGATATGAAGTACTCCTTTTGAGTAACCCTACCCTTACCATTAAGTACACTGCTGGTTCTTCTGGCCCTGCACCCATTCTCAATGCCCTTTTAGGCTTGAAAGGTCCCGAGGATGAACCACCCGACCTACATGACTGTGCTGCTTCCATTGAAGCTGAAACTTCTCCCAGACTTGACATGTCTCCCGTTCCCATACCAGGCGCAGACATTGTTTTTGTTGACGACTCCTGTAGTAGGCCCAATGACAATACATACCAGGCTAGCTATGCCATTGTCACCCTCCCTGATACTGTGTTGGAAACCCTACCAATACCTTATCAGTCCGCGCAAGCTGCAGAACTCATTGCACTCACTAGAGCATGTCCCTCCCTTGACAACGTCCATCTGCTCACTCAACTTCAAGCTGCTGCGACTAATACTGATCTCTCCGACTGGACTTACCCAATTCTGCAGAAAAAATCCTAAATCAGGATTAATCTGCAAAGAGGGGAAACCCTGTATACCCCAGTCCAGTGCCCCTTTGCTCGTTGCCCAGTGCCGTGGTGTTGGTCACCGTGGTGAAGCCACAACACTCCTCCTACTAACCAGTGATTTTTATGTTACTAATGCCAAATCACTTGTGGACCAGTATGTTAGCAGATGCATCACTTGCCTCAGGAACAACCCTAATAAAGCTAAACACCAGCATCTTGAATACCCCACAGAAAACTCTAGGTTACTCCCCATTTAAAATACTAATGGGCAGGCCTTTTCCCACACCCTGGGCTAAGAAACCACTAGTAATACAGGAAGGAGATCTAGAACTCATCAGAGAAGAGTATGTCAGGTCCCTGATAACAAAACTGAATGAAATTGAACATGAGGTTGTTTGTAAAAACCCTTTTGAATCCACAGGAACCTACACACCCCTTTAAAGTCGGAGACAGAGTCGTGGTGAAGGTGCTCCCCAGGAACAAGAGCCCAGGAGACTTCACCTATGGTCCAGAGACAGAGGTCGTAGCAGTTACCCGAACAGCAGTCCTGACAGAGGAAAGTCCTACCTGGATCCATGCATCCCGAGTAAAAAAGGTTCCTAGACCAGACCTAGAGAGGGAAGCAAGTGATTCCAGTGAGGTACGAACCGGGGCAGACAGCCCTGACCTCCCACCTAGCGAAGAAAGAAGAACAGAAGAAGATGAGGAACCTGTCCCCTATCTTTATCCTGGGGACTACCTTGATAGCCCTACTGGCCCTCACTCACCACACAATATGTGAGGTTGATATTACACAGACTAATGGGATCCCCACCTTGTGGTACAATTCCTCCAATACACACGTAGCCACATATATCCTTGACTATTTTATGTTCCCCAAAATTGCTGATGACAAATATTATATACAACAAAGGAGGAAATCAGGAATGTCTGAGACAGTATATATTTGTGTTACTGACGAATGGTACTATGACAATAGATATTATGGATCTAATTGTAATTCCTGGGAAGCTGTGGGGTGGAATACAGGAGTAGATTGGAAATATGGCCCATCGTTTGCAAAGAATAGATGGAGCAAATATGGAGTACCCCTACTTTCTAGACTATCCATTCATAAGATGGATGAAGGCCCAAATTCATACAGGTTTAGACTAAACATAGTGAACCCTAGCAGAAGCGACAATGAGACTTATGTACTTGGTATATGGTGGCAAGCAGGGTATTATAGTGCAAGGCAAATGTTTTATTTATGGGATATGTATAAAAACCCAAAATACCAGCCTAAAATTGCTCCCCAAAACAAACCTTTAAAGCCCCATATTGCCACTTTTAAAGATATGGTGGCTATTACTAACCCTACCTTTGAAGACACCCTAGCTATTGAAACTGGTTTCTCTGACATTAATTTTTGGTTGGAATGGATGAAGTATAGTGCTAACAAACACAATAAAAGCAACTGTTATGTCTGTGGCAAATCTAGGCCCCACCTAGGTACAGTGCCCCTTAATATACCCCTAGAACAAGAAAATTGTTTTTTTCAGCCTTTTTAATGACACCAAAACAAATGACAGTCAGTGCGAAATGTGGAAAAGGGAATATCCCATATTGTCAAAAAAATCCCAACCCAGGAAGCACCATAACCATATATCCTGGAAACTATACCTGTTATACATCTAACATCACCCCAGGGAGAAATTTAAAAACCTTCCCACCAGGGTATTGTGCAAATAAAAGAACAACTGTTTTAGTCAACCAAACTAGATCATTAGGCGACATTTATTACATATGTGGGAAACTGTAAATAAAAACGTAGCCTGGATTAATTATATATATTATAATCAACAAAGATTTGTTAATGATACCAAAGATGCTCTTAAAGGTATAGCTGAACAGCTAGAAGCCACTTCCCAAATGACATTCCAAAATAGAATGGCCCTTGACATGATCCTAGCAGAAAAAGGCGGTACATGTGTTTACATTAGTAAGGTGGAAGGCTGTTGTACATATATTCCTGACAACACTGGTCCCAATGGTAAGGTTACTTTAGCCATAAACAAGTTAGAAACCTTATCCATAGAACTTAAGAAAAATTCAGGTATTGATAACCCATGGAGCCAATATTTTGGGTGGTTTGAAAATTGGAAACAGGCTCTTGTGCAAATAAGCATATTTAAACTCATAACTTTAATTCTTTTAGGCATTATAGTTTATTGTGTAATTCCCTGTGGAAAGAAACTTACCTCCAAAGGCATTGATAAGGCCCTGATGTATTATGACATAACCACCAGTCCTGTCACCTCCTCTGATAGTAAGGGACCCGACGATTATGTCCAATATCTCAAGAACTGGAGGAACAAGAAAGGAGCCTCACTCAAGAATCATGTCATATAATAATCATGATTCTAAGAGGGGATTGAAGGGTTACCTCTTCTGTCTTTGTACATATTACTTTTTATATGATCAGTTTCCTTATAATAATTACAGTGTAAAAGTGAATATTTCTATTTCCCTAGTGAAGGGTTAAAACATGCTTTATGAACTCTTATGTGTTTGCAATGGATGCTGCTGCCCTGTGTTAGATGCCTTTGTCTCTCATACAGATACCAGGCTTGTGTGGGTCTGGCATCCAAGGTCAGCTCTCTACTAGATGAAACCTGCTTTTTCTACTTCTGTGTGTTACTAAAAGATCCTTTGTTAAGTTTCGCCTGATGCAACATATATAACATCTGCCTGGCAACTGCTATATCCAATTATGTTATGTCAAGTATTAACCACCCCTACGTACCCCACCCAGGAACCTACCCCTAAGCCAATGAGCCCTTTTACACTTGTCAGTTCCACCCATATGCATTGTCTTATATACTCTTGTTAACTTTATAATAAACAGTGTGAATTTTAACTGCTTGTGTGTGCATGTACCTTGTGGTTAAAAGTTTACACTCCAGACGTCTGTAAGGCCATCACATCGAGGGTTAAAGAAAATAAGGTCAAATCCTTTCAAGCACCCAGCTTGTTGGGTGCATACAGGATAAACAGCGACTCAGTTTTCCTGACTCTAGCCGTTCTGGCTACATAAACCTTCAAAGCCCTGACCACATCTAGTAACTCGGAATCCTCCAAGTCACGAGTAGCCACAGGCACCACAATAGGTTGGTTCATATGAAAAGATGACACCACTTTTGGCAGAAATTGCGGACGGGACCGCAATTCTGCCCTGTCCATATGGAAAACCAGATAGGGGCTTTTATGTGACAAAGCCGCTAATTCTGACACACGCCTAGCCGAAGCCAAGGCTAATAGCATGATCACCTTCCACGTGAGAAATTTTAACTCCACGGTTTTAAGTGGCTCAAACCAGTGTGACTTCAGGAAACTCAACACCACGTTAAGATCCAAAGGTGCCACTGGAGGCACAAAAGGGGGCTGAATATGCAGCACTCCCTTTACAAACGTCTGAACTTCAGGTAGAGAAGCAAGTTCTTTTTGAAAGAAAATGGATAGGGACGAAATCTGGACCTTAATGGAACCCAATTTTAGGCCCAAAGTCACTCCCGCCTGTAGGAAGTGAAGGAAACGGCCCAGCTGGAATTCCTCCGTAGGGGCATTCCTGGCCTCACACCAAGCAACATATTTTCGCCATATACGGTGATAATGTTTAGCCGTCACGTCCTTCCTAGCCTTTATCAGCGTAGGAATAACCTCATCCGGAATGCCTTTTTCTGCTAGGATCTGGCGTTCAACCGCCATGCCGTCAAACGCAGCCACGGTAAGTCTTGGAACAGACAGGGCCCCTGTTGCAACAAGTCCTGTCTTAGAGGCAGAGGCCATGGGTCCTCTGTGAGCATTTCTTGCAGCTCTGGATACCTTCTTGGCCAATCCGGAACAATGAGTATTGTTCTCACTCCTCTTCTTCTTATGATTCTCAGCACCTTGGGTATGAGAGGAAGAGGAGGAAATACATATGTGGCATACTGGAATGTTAGGAGACAAGAGATATTGGAAAGTTCCAAAAGCCATTTAATTCTTATCAGTGAGTGGGGGAGTTTTATGTCCCCAAAACCAGTTCTGGCAGACCCTGCCACATGTAGGGGTTTAGGACAGGAAGTGCAGGGGGATTTTAGCAAAAGGAACAAAGCACAGGACAGTTGAGTGGGAGCTAAGGTCTGAGGATGGAGGGCACAGGCTAGTGTCCGTGAGAAACGCAGTCCGGGGACTGTGGAACAAGCATGGTCCACAGTCCCTGGCATGATGGAGAGAAGAGCAGCGTGTGGGTGTTGCTATGAAGAGAGGGAGAGCCCATATCTGCAGTGTAACAGGAGAGCCAGCAGCTTCAGTGAGAGATGGAGAGTGCAGTGTGAGATCCACAGTATGCAGAGTACAGTGGAAGGAACCAGGAACAAAGGACGTTCAGGTGTACCCAAGAAGCAGGACGGGAGGTGTGAGTCTGCGGGAGAGGATGAGCTGGGTGAGTGGTAGGAACCACGTTTGGCGGAAGGCCCCCAGTAACGTGTCCATGAGAGATCCCGTTTAGATAGAGCCCCTAGCGAATGGGTGAGAGCACACTGAAATGAATCTCAGTTTGCGGAAGCTGCACTACTGATTCCCAGAGACTGCGCTGGTATGTACTGTACTGTAATGCTGTCACATCATTGTTAATGCTGTTATTGCCAGTGAAGCAAATGAAAGGAGATGTAACCTGATGTAACCCATATGAATATTGTGCTGTTGAGAAGAAAAAGAAGTTAAATGTTATTGTCGTGATAACCCTGTCTGATCTGTGAATAAACTGCTTGCTTATGTGATGAGACGGCCTGGTGTGCAATGCTTTTTAATATGACTGATGGACCGGCCGCTGCCCGGCTATCACACATAGACCGACTGGAACACCCACGGTGTCACTAGTGCGTCTACAGCTATCGCCTGAGGGTCTCTTGACCTGGCGCAATACCTCTGTAGCTTTTTGTTGAGGCGGGATGCCATCATGTCTACTTGTGGCAGTTCCCATCGACTTGCAATCTGCGTGAAGACTTCTTGATGAAGTCCCCACTCTCCCGGGTGGAGGTCGTGCCTGCTGAGGAAGTCTGCTTCCCAGTTGTCCACTGCGGACAGTGCTCTTACGTGATTCTCAGCTCAGCGAAGAATTCTGGTGGCTTCCGCCATCGCCACCCTGCTCCTTGTGCCGCCTTGGCGGTTTACATGAGCCACTGCGGTGATGTTGTCTGACTGAATCAGCACCGATCGGTCGCGAAGCAGGGTCTCCGCTTGTCGTAGGGCGTTGTATATGGCCCTTAGTTCCAGGATGTTGATGTGAAGGCAAGTCTCCTGACTTGACCACAGACCTTGGAAATTTCTTAAACAACTAAAACAAAATCACCAAGTAGGCGCACGGTACCAGTGATGTTGATAAAAACACAATTTATTAACATAAAACCAATAACAAACTGATTAAAAGACACAACACTACACAGAGCATATAACTGAGGTATTATACCTTATAGTTCACACATAAAGTGTATAAATAAGTGAAAGGGACACTAATATGCAGGAGAACCCGTCTCTGTAAGATAGGGTTAATCTCTCACATTAATTCCATATCAGACAGTTTAAATGAAAAGGAAGTCCTGTAATTAGGAAGTCCTGATGTAATTAGCGTTTGTGACCATAAAGGTGTCCAGATTTAAATAGTGTTTCCTTGGAGCAAAATAAACCAGCCGATTAATGTTACTCACTGAGACGTAATGATCTCTTGCTGTACGGGATAAATGGTTAAGAAACCGCTTGTTATCACCCTGTGCATGGGTGAGACATCCGTCAGCGGTATATTCAGATGAAAGCCACTTCTTTCTGTGCAGCACCAGTTGCCTGTATTAGATCACCATACAGATCCTCCAGCTTGCTGAGCGACGCCCGGCCGGGCAGGAGGTAACAATGTTCCAAATGCAAGGAGAGTTAGAGTGGAGTGATTGAATCACAGGCTGGATCATTCACCGGTAACTTGTAACAAACGGCTGAAAGTGATGGATGTCGTGCTCCGTGGGACACTTAATGGTCAAGTGTGGCCCTTACTTCTGTACCCTCTCAAGAGGCAGAGTGAGAGGGTACAGAAGTACAGAAGTAAGGGCCACACTTGACCATTAAGTGTCCCAATCACTCCACTCTAACTCTCCTTGCATTTGGAACATTGTTACCTCCTGCCCGGCCGGGCGTCGCTCAGCAAGCTGGAGGATCTGTATGGTGATCTAATACAGGCAACTGGTGCTGCACAGAAAGAAGTGGCTTTCATCTGAATATACCGCTGACGGATGTCTCACCCATGCACAGGGTGATAAGCGGTTTCTTAACCATTTATCCCGTACAGCAAGAGATCATTACGTCTCAGTGAGTAACATTAATCGGCTGGTTTATTTTGCTCCAAGGAAACACTATTTAAATCTGGACACCTTTATGGTCACAAACGCTAATTACATCAGTTTACAGGACTTCCTTTTCATTTAAACTGTCTGATATGGAATTAATGTGAGAGATTAACCCTATCTTACAGAGACGGGTTCTCCTGCATATTAGTGTCCCTTTCACTTATTTATACACTTTATGTGTGAACTATAAGGTATAATACCTCAGTTATATGCTCTGTGTAGTGTTGTGTCTTTTAATCAGTTTGTTATTGGTTTTATGTTAATAAATTGTGTTTTTATCAACATCACTGGTACCGTGCGCCTACTTGGTGATTTTGTTTTAGTTGTTTCACTTTCAGGAGGCCGGCTACCTCCTTACCAAGTGGCTGCCATTACCAGTGCTATATTTGCACGACCCTGTTCAGCGCCTAAAAACCTTTTTTCTGCTTGGAAATTTCTTCCCTGTGTGACTGCTCCCCACCCTCGGAGGCTTGCGTCCGTGGTCACCAGGACCCAGTCCTGAATGCCGAATCTGCGGCCCTCGAGAAGGTGAGCACTCTGCAGCCACCACAGGAGAGACACCCTGGCCCTGGGGGATAGGGTGATCACCCGATGCATTTGTAGATGTGATCCGGACCACTTGTCCAACAGATCCCATTGAAAGGTCCTCGCATGGAACCTGCCGAAGGGAATGGCCTCGTATGATGCCACCATCTTTCCCAGGACTCGCGTGCAGTGATGCACCGACACCTGTTTTGGTTTTAATAGGTCTCTGACCAGTGTCATGAGCTCCTGAGCCTTCTCCATCGGGAGATAAACCCTCTTCTGGCCTGTGTCCAGAATCATGCCCAGGAAGGGCAGACGAGTCGTAGGAATCAACTGCGACTTTGGAATATTTAGAATCCAGCCGTGCTGTTGTAACACTTCCCGAGAGCGTGCCACGCTGATCAGCAACTGCTCTCTGGACCTCGCCTTTATGAGGAGATCGTCCAAGTATGGGATAATTGTGACTCCTTGCTGTCGCAGGAGCACCATCATTTCCGCCATTACCTTGGTAAATATCCTCGTGCCGTGGAGAGACCAAACGGCAATGTCTGGAATTGGTAATGACAATCCTGTACCACAAATCTGAGGTACTCCTGATGAGGTGGATAAATGGGGACATGAAGGTAAGCATCCTTTATGTCCAGAGACACCATAAAATCCCCCCCTTCCAGGCTTGCGATGACCGCTCTGAGCGATTCCATCTTGAACTTGAACCTTTTCAGGTATATGTTCAGGGATTTTAAATTCAATATGGGTCTGACCGAACCGTCCCGGTTTCGGTACCACAAACATGGTCGAATAGTAACCCCTTCCTTGTTGAAGGAAGGGAACCTTGACCACCACCTGCTGAAGATACAATTTATGAATTGCAGCTAACACTATTTCCCTCTCTAAGGGGGAAGCTGGCAGGGCCGATTTGAGGTAACGGTGAGGGGGCATCTCTTCGAATTCCAGCTTGTATCCCTGAGACACAATCTCTATAGCCCAGGAATCCACCTGGGAGTGAACCCACTTGTGGCTGAAATTTCTGAGACGCGCCCCCACCGGGCCTAGCTCCGCCTGTGGAGCCCCAGCGTCATGCGGTGAATTTAGTGGAAGCCGGGGAGGACTTCTGTTCCTGGGAACTAGCTGTATTGTGCAGCTTCTTTCCTCTACCCCTGCCTCTGGCAAGAAAGGACGCACCTCGGACTTTCTTGCCTTTTTGTGATCGAAAGGATTGCATTTGGTAATACGGTGCTTTCTTAGGTTGTGAGGGAACATATGGCAAAAAATTTGACTTTACAGCCATAGCTGTGGAGACCAGGTCCGAGAGACCCTCCCCAATCAACTCCTCACCCTTGTAAGGTAAAACCTCCATGTGCCTTTTTGAGTCGGCATCTCCTGTCCATTGCCGAGTCCACAGGACCCTTCTGGCAGAAATCGACATTGCATTTATTCTAGAGCCCAGTAGGCTAATGTCTCTTTGAGCATCTCTCATATATCGGACAGCATCTTTTATATGCCCCAGGGTCATCAATATAGTATCCTTGTCCAAGGTATCAAGTTCCTCAGATAAGGTATCCATCCATGCTGCTACAGCACTACACATCCAGGCCGACGCAATCGCCGGCCTTAGTAAGGTACCTGAATGTGTATAAATGGACTTCAGGGTACCCTCCTGCTTTCTATCCGCAGCATCTTTTAGGGTGGCCGTATCCTGTGACGGCAGGGCTACCCTCTTGGATAAGCGTGTTAAAGCTTTGTCTACCCTAGGGGAGGATTCCCAGCGTAACCTGTCCGTTGGCGGGAAAGGATACGACATAAGCATCCGTTTGGAAATCTGCAGTTTTCTATCTGGAGAATCCCAAGCCTTTTCACATAACTCATTTAACTCATGTGAAGGGGGAAAGGTCACCTCTTGCCTTTTTTCCCCATACATATAAACCCTCTTGTCAGGGACTGGGGTTTCCTCTGTGTTGTGCAACACATCCTTCATTGCTATAATCATGTAACGGATGGCTTTAGCCATTTTAGGCTGTAACTTTGCATCATCGCCATCGACACTGGAGTCAGAATCCGTGTCGATATCTGTGTCAACAATTTGGGATAGTGGGCGCTTCTGAAACCCTGACGGCCTCTGCGACATAGGATCAGGCATGGGCTGAGACCCCGGCTGTCCCAAGGCTTCAGCTTTATCCAACCTTTTATGCAAGGAAGTAACATTATAATTTAAAACCTTCCACATATCCATCCAATCGGGAGTCGGCGCCGTCGGCGGCGACCCCACATTCATTTGTTCCCGCTCTGTTTCCACATAGCCTTCCTCGTCAAACATGCCGACACAAGCGTACCGACACACCACACACACAGGCGATGCTCTATTTGAAGACAGTTCCCCCACAAGGCCTTTTGGAGAGACAGAGAGAGAGTATGCTAGCACACAACCCAGCACTATATGTCCCAGGAATCACACAGTAACTTAGTGTTAACCCAGTAGCTGCTGTATATACTGTTTTTTGCGCCAAATTTATGTGCCCCCCATCTCTTTTTACCCTCTTCTACCGTGATTCTGCAGGGGAGAGCCTGGGGAGCTTCCTCTCAGCGGAGCTGTGGAGAGAAAATGGCGCTGGTGAGTGCTGAGGAAGAAGCCCCGCCCCCTCAGCGGCGGGCTTCTGTCCCGCGTTTCTGTGTAAAAATATGGCGGGGGGCCATGCATATATACAGTGCCCAACTGTATATATGCCCACTTTTGCCAAGAGGTCTCTAATTGCTGCCCAGGGCGCCCCCCCCCCCCCCTGCGCCCTGCACCCTACAGTGACCGGAGTATGTGGGTTTAGTGTGGGAGCAATGGCGCACAGCTGCAGTGCTGTGCGCTACCTCATATGAAGACTGGAGTCTTCTGCCGCCGATTTCGAAGTCTTCTTGCTTCTGTCACCGGCTTCTGTCTTCCAGCTCTGCGAGGGGGGCGGCAGCGCGGCTCCGGGATCGGACGACAAAGGGTGCGATCCTGTGTACGATCCCTCTGGAGCTAATGGTGTCTAGTAGCCTAAGAAGCAGGACCTATCTTCAGTGAGTATGGCTGCTTCTCTCCCCTCAGTCCCACGTAGCAGAGAGTCTGTTGCCAGCAGATCTCTCTGAAAATAAAAAAACCTAACAAAATACTTTCTTTTTAGCAAGCTCAGAAGAGCTCACTAAGTAGCACCCAGCTCGTCCGGGCACAGATTCAAACTGAGGTCTGGAGGAGGGACATAGAGGGAGGAGCCAGAGCACACCAGTATCCAAATTCTTTCTTAAAGTGCCCTGTCTCCTGCGGAGCCCGTCTATCCCCCTGGTCCTTACGGAGTCCCCAGCATCCACTAGGACGTTAGAGAAAGGGGGCATGGCCACAGATAAAGTGGGCATCGCCACGTCCCTTTTCATATACTTTCAATGGAAGTTTGAAGAGCCAAAAATCGGTACACAGTCAGACCATAAAAAAAAGGTACTGTACCTGGTAAAAAGGTACAGTTGGAGGGTATGCATGTTCTGCATTGTGCTGTCACCCCCTCCACGATCCCCATCTGTATTTCCTGCATTGTGCTGTACTAGTCCTCCTCCTTATCTGCATACCCTCCAACATCTTACACCTAAAAATCGGTACAAATTAGTAAAGGGGGCGTGGTCATGGGTAAAGGGTTTTCCTATACTTTTAATGGAAGTTTGGAGAGCTAAAAATCAGTACAGACCATAAAAAAAGGTACTACGGGGTATATGCAATTGCCGGCGAATCGCAGCAATTTTTCGCCCGTTTTTTAATTCGACACAATTCGACCGTCGAATTCCGGCAAGTGGGTGCCGAAATTCAACATATTCAATAAAAAACGGATTCGACAGTCCCGCTGTCGAAAAACGGCCGATTTGACGGATTTTGATCCGATTTTAAAAAAACGGGAAAAAACCCGGAAAAAAATTGCGCGGGGTCCCCCCTCCAAAGCATAACCAGCCTCGGGCTCTTCGAGCCGGTCCTGGTTCTAAAAATCCGGGGGGAAAACTGACAGGGGATCCCCCGTATTTTTAAAACCAGCACCGGGCTCTGCGCCTGGTGCTGGTGCAAAAAATACGGTGGACAAAAAGAGTAGGGGTCTCCCGTATTTTTTACACCAGCATCGGGCTCCACTAGCTGGACAGATAATGCCACAGCCGGGGGTCACTTTTATACAGCGCCCTGTGGCCGTGGCATTAAATATCCAACTAGTCACCCCTGGCCGGGGTACCCTGGGGGGAGTGGGGACCCCTTCAATCAAGGGGTCCCCCCCAGCCACCCAAGGGCCAGGGGTGAAGCCCGAGGCTGTCCCCCCCATCCAAGGGCTGCGGATGGGGGGCTGATAGCCATGTGTAAAATGATAGAATATTGTTTTTTCCAGTAGTACTACAAGTCCCAGCAAGCCTCCCCCGCACGCTGGTACTTGGAGAACCACAAGTACCAGCATGCGGGAGAAAAACGGGCTCGCTGGTACCTGTAGTTCTACTGGAAAAAAAATACCCAAATAAAAACAGGAGACACGCACCTTGAAAGTAAAAGTTTATTTCACACCTGCCGTCACACACATACTTACCTATGTTGACCCGCCGACTGCCACGCCCCCCTCATCACTGAAGAATCCGGGGTACCTGTGAATAAAATTATACTCACCTGATCCAGTGTCCAGATTATAATCCACGTACTTGGCAAAAAAAAAAACCGAACACCCGGACCAGGCGGACTGAAAGGGGTCCCATGTTTACACATGGGACCCCTTTCCCCGAATACAGAGACACCCCCCCCCCGTGACTCCTGTCACAGAAAGGTCTCTTCAGCCAATCAGGAAGCGCCACGTCGTGGCACTCTCCTGATTGGCTGTATGCGCGTCTGAGCTCAGACAGCGCATCGCACAGCTCCCTCCATTACTTTCAATGGTGGGAACTTTGCGGTCAGCGGTGGGGTTACTCGCGGTCAGCGGCTGACCGCGGGTGACCTCACCGCTGACCGCAAAGTTCCCACCATTGAAAGTAATGGAGGGAGCTGTGCAATGCGCGTCTGAGCTTAGACGCGCATACAGCCAATCAGGAGAGTGCCACGACGTGGCGCTTCCTGATTGGCTGAAGAGAACTTTCTGTGACAGGAGTCACGGGGGGGTCTCTGTATTCGGGGAAAGGGGTCCCATGTGTAAACATGGGACCCCTTTCAGTCCGCCTGGTCCGGGTGTTCGTTTTTTTTTTTTTTTGCCAAGTACGTGGATTATAATCTGGACACTGGATCAGGTGAGTATAATTTTATTCACAGGTACCCCGGATTCTTCAGTGACGAGGGGGGCGTGGCAGTCGGCGGGTCAACATAGGTAAGTATGTGTGTGTCGGCAGGTGTGAAATAAACTTTTACTTTCACGGTGCGTGTCTCCTGTTTTTATTTGGGTATTTTTTCCCCAGTAGAACTACAGGTACCAGCGGGCCCATTTTTCTCCCGCATGCTGGTACTTGTGGTTCTCCAAGTACCAGCTTGCGGGGGAGGCTTGCTGGGACTTGTAGTACTACTGGAAAAAACAATATTCTTTCATTTTTCTCAAGGCTATCAGCCCCCCATCCACAGCCCTTGGATGGGGGGGACAGCCTCGGGCTTCACCCCTGGCCCTTGGGTGGCTGGGGGGACGACCCCTTGATTGAAGGGGTCCCCACTCCCCCAGGGTACCCCGGCCAGGGGTGACTAGTTGGATATTTAATGCCACGGCCGCAGGGCGCTGTATAAAAGTGACCCCCGGCTGTGGCATTATCTGTCCAGCTAGTGGAGCCCGATGCTGGTGTAAAAAATACGGGGGACCCCTACTCTTTTTGTCCCCCGTATTTTTTGCACCAGCACCAGGCGCAGAGCCCGGTGCTGGTTTTAAAAATACGGGGGATCCCCTGTCAGTTTTTCCCCCGGATTTTTAGAACCAGGACCGGCTCGAAGAGCCCGAGGCTGGTTATGCTTTGGAGGGGGGACCCCACGCAATTTTTTGTCTGATTTTTACCATTCCGTTTAAAAGAGAAAAAAAATAATATTTTTTAAAAATATATAAATAATACTTGTGCCTCCAAAATAGACAAACCAAGTACCTAATCCCTTCTAATATAAATAGATATGCTATTACCAATAAAAAAAACACCAAAAAAAACATGTTTTAAATTTTTTTTATTAGATTCCGCCACCAAAGTGTGGCGAATTGAAAATGACGAATTTACTGTCTAAAAGCACGGTTGTCAAATTTCCAAACTTCAATTGAATATACTTTTGTCGAATTGCCGCATTTGTACCATTGCACAAATGTCGAATTTGACAAATGTCGAATTTCAAAAAGTCGAATTTGGAAAGTCCGTTTTTTGGGCGAAAAGTACTGAATTGCATTGTCGAATTTTTTTTTTTGGCGAAAATGTCCAGTTTTTCGACATTTTCGGGAATTCGACCGCAATTGCATATACCCCTATACCTGCTAAAAAGGTACAGTTGGAGGGTATGTATCTGTATATCCTGCATTGCGCTGCCCACCCGTAAACCACTGACATTCTGTGGACCTATATTAAAGTGAGCGTGTGTGTGTAAAACTGTAAGCCTCCAAGATAAACATAAAAGGATGAGTTATCATTTCAGAAGCTTATAAGTGTATTATATGCTTAGCCAGTTCATTAAAATAGAAATTCGGTCAACATCGGTCTCACAGTACCAATGTTTAGGTCTAAACAATGTTTTGTAACCAATGTTGAAAAACATAATTTAACCGATATTTTCTCTCGATGTCCCATCCAAGTCACAGACACAGGCCGCCTCCCAGCTACACCAAAGATCACACCCTCTTTCTTACGTAGCTTTAACGGCACGCGGATCAGCTAACGCTTCTCGGCCAATCATCAGAGCTCATCTTACGCTTGTCAGCCAATCAGCACTCCCGAGAGCCGAGTTCCGGAGACTACGCAGCCGTAGTAATACAGCACGTGACGGCGCTGCGTGCGTACGCTAAGCTTCCAAGATGGCGTTGGCCAACGAGGGTGGTGGTGTGGCGAGTGTGAAGCGGGTGCACCTGGGCATCCCGGAGGCTGTGTTTGTGGTGAGAGTCCCGGCTGTTTCCATGCAGTCTGTGCGCGAGCTATAGAAGCAGACCTGTGGCAGGCTCGGACCGTGGGATAGACGACGGCCCTGGCTAGGGAGGCTGTAATCATGGTTACCTAGGCGGCCGCATCCCTACATGGCATCATCTGCAGTCGCCTGCCCCAACCCCCTCCCCGCACTGCGGGAGCCGCCTCCACCCCCATGTCAGACACACTGCATATATACGGTGTATTATCTACCCTATATACAGTGTTGGCTGTGCCCGGCCCTGTCTCTTCTATGATTACCTTATTATTCACAGTACAGTTACTGTGCCCACCGGAGTTTATACCCCTGACAGTGTGCCGTACATGCACAGCTCCTGCACTCCTTTATTCCGCCGGTGTTTGTTGCACCCCCTGTGTATGTTACTGTAGCGGGAGAGACTGGATACATTACTGTGTGTGCGGAACTCTCTGATAGCTCATCTATAAACCCCGGCGTGCGTAGAGTTCTGTAGACAAGTGCACAGAATAGTTGTTGCTGATAGCACATCCTATGTGAGTCTCCTACTGACTACGGCAATGGGACAATTTAAAGCTAAACTGTTACAACACACTGTTGGGATTAACAAATTGGTGTTCATACTAGCCTCTGCACCTAATCCGTGAACAAGGCAGATTTAAGATTTGTGATGTATCTCTAATACTGTAGTGCTACATCACATATAAAATGTTACCCTTAAATTAAAATATGCCCCCTTCACTGATGATGTGCAGGGTGCTAGAATGAACACTACAAATGTCTGTGCTTATGCCTGTCATTCACATTGGAGTCCTGTCAGTATGCCATACATCTGAATTAAGAAGTTTTACAATATGGCTGCAAATTAAAAAAAAAGTTCTTTGCTAAACAATTATAAAAAAATGTAACCATGAGATATTCCGAATGAGTATATCTATGGGGTCAATTCTATTCGGCAACTAAAGAATAGCGCCGGGAATTAGCTCCCGACGCTATTCAATTCTGCTACTAGTTGCCCGCAATTGTCGGGAATTCTTCTCTCATCCCCGGGGGATGAGAGAATAAACCCGACAAAAGTGCTGCCTCGCGGCCGGCGCGAGGCTGATTCTGTCGGGAATCAGCCTCGCGCCGGGTAGTTAAGTCGGAGAATGCCCGTTCTCCCGACAAAACTACCTGTTAAGTCGGCGAGAACGGGACATCGCCGACTTAACTTTAGCTGAATTGAATAGCGTCGGGAGCTAATTCCCGGCGCTATTCTTTAGTTGCCGAATAGAATTGACCCCTATATATCTATCTCTTTGGGCAGTAAGATTTTTTCTCTAACGTCGTAAGTGGATGCTGGGGACTCCGTAAGGACCATGGGGAATAGCGGCTCCGCAGGAGACTGGGCACATCTAAAGAAAGCTTTAGGACTAACTGGTGTGCACTGGCTCCTCCCCCTATGACCCTCCTCCAAGCCTCAGTTAGATTTCTGTGCCCGACGAGAAGGGTGCACACTAGGGGCTCTCCTGAGCTTCTTAGTGAAAGTTTTAGTTTAGGTTTGTTATTTTCAGTGAGACCTGCTGGCAACAGGCTCACTGCATCGAGGGACTAAGGGGAGAAGAAGCGAACTCACCTGCGTGCAGAGTGGATTGGGCTTCTTGGCTACTGGACATTAGCTCCAGAGGGACGATCACAGGTTCAGCCTGGATGGGTCCCGGAGCCGCGCCGCCGGCCCCCTTACAGAGCCAGAAGAGCGAAGAGGTCCGGAAAAATCGGCGGCAGAAGACGTTCCTGTCTTCAATAAGGTAGCGCACAGCACTGCAGCTGTGCGCCATTGCTCTCGGCACACTTCATACTCCGGTCACTGAGGGTGCAGGGCGCTGGGGGGGGGCGCCCTGAGACGCAATAAAACACAATAAAAATACCTTACATGGCAAAAAATGCATCACATATAGCTCCTGGGCTATATGGATGCATTTAACCCCTGCCAGAATATACAAAAAAAACGGGTGATAAGGCCGCCGAAAAGGGGGCGGAGCCTATCTCCTGAGCACACTGGCGCCATTTTCCCTCACAGCTCAGTTGGAGGGAAGCTCCCTGGCTCTTCCCTGCACTACAGAAAGGGTTAACAAAAGAGAGGGGGGCACTAATTAGGCGCAGTATTAAAACATACAGCAGCTATAAGGGGAAAAACACTTATATAAGGTTATCCCTGTATATATATATATATATATATATATAGCGCTCTGGTGTGTGCTGGCATACTCTCCCTCTGTCTCCCCAAAGGGCTAGTGGGGTCCTGTCCTCTATCAGAGCATTCCCTGTGTGTGTGCTGTGTGTCGGTACGTTTGTGTCGACATGTATGAGGAGAAAAATGATGTGGAGACGGAGCAGAGTGTCTGTAACAGTGATGTCACCACCTAGGGGGTCGACACCTGAGTGGATGTACTGTTGAAAATTACGTGACAGTGTCAGCTCTGTATAAAAAAACAGTGGTTGACATGAGACAGCCGGCTACTCAGCTTGTGCCTGTCCAGACGTCTCAAAGCGCCCGTTACCTCAGATGGCAGATACAGACGCCGACACGGATACTGACTCCTGTGTCGACGGTGAAGAGACAACCGTGATTTCCAGTAGGGCCACACGTTACATGATTGAGACAATGGAAAATGTTTTATACATTTCTGATAATACGAGTACCACCAAAAAGGGGTATTATGTTCGGTGAGGGAAAAACTACCTGTAGTTTTCCTGAATCTGACAAATAAAATGAGGTGTGTGATGATATGTGGGTTTCCCCCCCGATAACAATTGATAATTTCTTAAGTATTGGCTGTATACCCTTTCCCGCCAGAGGTTAGGGTGCGTTGGGAAACACCCCCTAGGGGGGGATAAGGCGCTCACACGCTTGTAAGAACAAGGGCTCTACCCTCTCATGAGATGGCCGCCCTTAAGGATCCTGCTGATAGAAAGCAGGAGGGTATCCCAAAATGTATTCACACACATACTGGTGTTATACTGCGACCAGCAATCGCCTCAGCCTGGAGGTGCAGTGCTGGGTTGGCATGGTCGGATTCCCTGACTGGAAATATTGATATCCTAGATAAGGATAGTATATTATTGCCTATAGAGCATTTAAAAGATGCATTTCTATATATGCATGATGCACAGCGGAATATTTGCCGACTGGCATCAAGTATAAGTGCGTTGTCCAATTCTACCAGTAAAATGGTCAGGTGATGCGGATTCCAAACGGCATTTGGAAGTATTGCCTTTAAAAGGGGACATTTGGGGTCGGTCTTTTAGACCTGGTGGCCACGGCAACAACTGGGAAATCCACGTTTGTACCCCAGGTCGCCTCTCAAAATAAGACGCCGTATTATCAGGCGCAGTCCTTTGTTGGCAAGCGGACAAAAGGTTCCTCTTTTCTGCTCGTGACAGAGGGAGAGGAAAAAGGCTGAAGAGATTACCCAGTTCCCAGGAACAGAAATCCTTTCCCGCCTCTGCAAAAGCCCTCAGTATGACGCTAGGGCCTTACAAACTCAGGCACGGTGGGGGCCCGTTCTCAATGAATTTCAGTGCGCTGTGGGCTCACTCGCAAGTAGACCCCTGGATCCTTCAGGTAATATCTCAAGGGTACATATTGAAATTCGAGACGTCTTCCCCTCGCCGTTTCCAAAAGTCGGCTTTACCGACGTCTCCCTCTGACAGGGAGGCAGTTTTGGAAGCCATTCACCCAGCAGGTGATAATCAAGGTACCCCTCCTGCAACAGGGAACGGGGTATTATTCCACACTATTGTGGTACCGAAGCCAGACGGCCTGGTGAAACCGATTCTAAATCTAAAATCTTTGAACACTTACATACAGAGGTTCAAATTCAAGATTGAGTCACTCAGAGCAGTGATTGCGAACCTGGAAGAAGGGGACTACATGATGTCTTGGGACATCAAGGATGCTTACCTTCATGTCAAAGTTTACCCTTCTCACCAAGGGTACCTCAGGTTATGGTACAGAACTGTCACTATCAGTTCAGACGCTGCCGTAGGGATGGTCCACGGCACCCCGGGTCTTTACCAAGGTAATGGCCGAAATGATATCCCTTCGAAGGAAGGGAATTTTAGTTATCCCTTACTTGGACGATTCCCTGATAAGGGTAAGATCCAGGGAACAGTTGGAAGTCGGTGTAGCACTATCTCAGGTAGTGTTGCGGCAGCACGATTGGATTCTCAATATTCCAAAATCGCAGCTGGTTCCGACGACTTGTCGTCTTTTTCCTAGGGATGTTCCTGGACCCAGTCCAGAAAAAAGGTGTTTCTCCCGGAAGAGAAAACCAGGGAGTTATCCGAGCTAGTCAGGAACCTCCTAAAACCGAACCAAGTCTCAGTGCATCAATGCACAAGGGTTCTGGGTAAAAATGGTGGCTTCCTACGAAGCAATCCCATTCGTTAGATTCCACGCAAGAACTTTCCAGTGGAACCTACTGGACAAATGGTCCGGGTCGCATTTTCAGATGCATCAGCGGATAACCCTTTCACCAAGGACAAGGGTATCCATCATGTGGTGGTTGCAGAGTGCTCATCTTCTAGAGGGCCGCAGATTCTGCATTCAGGACTGGGTCCTGGTGACCACGGATGCCAGCCTGCGAGGCTGGGGAGCAGTCACACAGGGAAGGAATATCCAGGGCTTAGGGTCAAGCCTGGATACATCACTTCACATAAATATCCTGAAGCTAAGGGCCATTTACAATGCTCTAAGCTTAGCAAGACCTCTGCTTCAAGGTCAGCCGGTGTTGATCCAGTCGGACAACATCATGGCAGTCACCCACGTAAACAGACAGGGTGGCACAAGAAGCAGGAGGGCAATGGCAGAAGCTGCAGGGATTCTTCGCTGGGCGGAAAATCATGTGATAGCACTGTCAACAGTATTCATTCCGGGAGTGGACAACTGGGAAGCAGACTTCCTCAGCACGACCTCCACCCGGGAGAGTGGGGACTTCACCCAGAAGTCGTCCACATGATTAAAAAACTCGACAGGTATTGCGCCAGGTCAAGAGACCCTCAGGCAATAGTTGTAGACGCTCTGGTAACACCGTGGGTGTACCAGTCAGTGTATGTGTTCCCTCCTCTGCCTCTCATACCCAAGGTACTGAGATTGATAAGATGAAGAGGAGAAAGCACTATATTCGTGGCTCCGGATTGGCCAAGAAGGACTTGGTAACCGGAACTTCAAGAGATGCTCACGGAGGATCCGTGGCCTCTACCTCTAAGAAGGGACCTGCTCCAGCAAGGACCCTGTCTGTTCCAAGACTTACCGCGGCTGCGTTTGACGGCATGGCGGTTGAACGCCGGATCCTGAAGGAAAAAAGGCTTTCTGGATGAAGTCATCCCTATCCTGATCAAAGCCAGGAAGGATGTAACCGCAAAAACATTATCACCGCAAATGGCGAAAATATGTTGCGTGGTGCGAGGCCAGTAAGGCCCGATGGAGGAAATTCAACTGGGTCGATTCCTACATTTCCTGCAAACAGGAGTGTCTATGGGCCTGAAATTGGGGTCCATTAAGGTTCAAATTTGCGGCCCTGTCAATTTTCTTCCAAAAAGAACTAGCTTCAGTCCCTGAAGTTCAGACGTTTGTAAAAGGGGTACTGCATATACAGCCTCCTTTTGTGCCTCCAGTGGCACTTTGGGATCTCAATGTAGTTTTGGGTTCCAAAAGTCACATTGGTTTGAACCACTTAAATCTGTGGAGTTAAAATATCTCACATGGAAAGTGGTCATGCTGTTGGCCCTGGCCTGGGCCAGGCGCGTGTCAGAATTGACGGCTTTATCCTGAAAAAGCCCTTATCTGATTTTCCATTCGGACAGGGCGGAATTGAGGACTCGTCCTCCGTTTCTCCCCAAGGTGGTTTCAGCGTCTCACCTGAACCAACCTATTGGTGGTGCCTGCGGCTACTAGGGACTTGGAGGCCTCCAAGTTGCTAGACGTTGTCAGTGCCATGAAAATATGTTTCCAGGACGGCTGGAGTCAGGAAATCTGACTCGCTGTTTATCCTGTGTGCACCCAACAAGCTGGGTGTTCCTGCTTCTAAGCAGACTATTGCTCGTTGGATTTGTAGTACAATTCAGCTTGCACATTCTGTGGCAGGCCTGCCACAACCAAAAATCTGTAAATGCCCACTCCACAAGGAAGGTGGGCTCATCTTGGGCGGCTGCCCGAGGGGTCTCGGCTTTACAACTTTGCCGAGCAGCTACTTGGTCAGGAGCAAATACGTTTGTAAAATTCTACAAAATTAATATCCTGGCTGAGGAGGACCTGGAGTTCTCTCATTTGGTGCTGCAGAGTCATCCGCACTCTCCCGCCCGTTTGGGAGCTTTGGTATAATCCCCATGGTCCTTACGGAGTCCCCAGCATCCACTTAGGACGTTAGAGAAAATAAGAATTTACTTACCGATAATTCTATTTCTCATAGTCCGTAGTGGATGCTGGGCGCCCATCCCAAGTGCGGATTGTCTGCAATACTTGTACATAGTTATTGTTACAAAAATCGGGTTATTATTGTTGTGAGCCATCTTTCAGAGGCTCCTCTGTTACTTATCATACTGTTAACTGGGTTCAGATCACAGGTTATACGGTGTGATTGGTGTGGCTGGTATGAGTCTTACCCGGGATTCAAAATCCTTCCTTATTGTGTACGCTCGTCCGGGCACAGTATCCTAACTGAGGCTTGGAGGAGGGTCATAGGGGGAGGAGCCAGTGCACACCAGTTAGTCCTAAAGCTTTCTTTAGATGTGCCCAGTCTCCTGCGGAGCCGCTATTCCCCATGGTCCTTACGGAGTCCCCAGCATCCACTACGGACTATGAGAAATAGAATTATCGGTAAGTAAATTCTTATTATCTTTCATGTATATTTTGAAGTACATCCTGTTACAAGTTTATGCTATAGATTTTCAACAAACTAGTCAAGTGCTAAAAGGTTTGTTTTGTCATGTCTGTAACTGGCCTGTTAGGTGAAAAGGTTTTTGTTGAAATGTTAATTTCTTTATGAGAGCATTATATTGTCTTTCTGCCATCATCACATGACTTTTGACCACTTGCACAGTGGTCCCATTGCAGTTACTGGAATGGGGGTAAAGACTTTTGCAGCCTGACTTCTAAGGTCTGTGTACTCCATTATGTCTGCAGTTTTCAGTGCTGAATCCTGTTACTCTGTAATCTGCTTTGTGAATGGTTAGCTGTCTGTATACATGGGCAAACGTGTTGGTAGATGGCAGGGTGCTGTTTGATTTTATTAGCATTAAACACATACACACTTTATCTGTGTAAAATGTGTATTCACAAAACTATCACTGAATGTGGGGTACTTATAAGGACCAGGTTCAAGGTGGTATCCGAGGACCCTTCCCCCCTGTCTTTTCTGGCTGCTGCCAGCCATCATATTTGATAGAGCTGGTGGGACCTGGATCTGTTTCGGCTCCCACAGCCGGTCTGCATGTTTTGTGTATACTTATATTAGAAATGATGCGTCTGGCTCAGTCACTAAGGTACTGCATTGACCTACTTCACTTCCTCTCCTGTCTTTAGCAGTGGCAGTTGTCCTTCAGACACACTGGGTGAGTGCTGCATATAGGGTTATAGGGAGGGAGGTGTGGTCAGTGGCAGGTCACTACTACTACTCTGGCATTATGTGTAAGGGGCACAACTACTAGTGTTCCCGCGAGGAAGCGGGCAGGCTGCTATGGAGAGGGTATATTATCCGAAAATGGCTGTGGCTGACCAAGGAGGGGTATGGTACAGCTCCCTTGGTTTCACAACTTTGGGGCATGCCCAGTCTCAGTCACATCTGTGGGGTGTACGTAGCACTTATGGAGGGCTGGGTTTCCCCCAAGGTCTCCCCATAATGTGAATAGACATCATGTGCATGGCATCAATTCATACTGTGGCAAATAGGAACTGGGCAGGTTGTTTTAGCTGGGCGCCGGTAAAAGGGAAGGGTGCAATTTGTCCTTCAAAAATCGGGCCACTAAATTACTACTCTGTGGCATTATGGCCTTGTTTGTTATATGTACCACATTCCCCCAGTGTGGCAAAAATGAGGGGTCTGGCTCGCAAGGGCGGCGCGTACTGTGTGGCCACTCCCCTTTTCCTGAATCAGAATCCGTTTATTGCCAAGTATATCTACAAAAATACACAAGGAATTGGTTTCCGATAGCTACAGCTCCCAACAACATATGATGAACAGCAAAGACAAAAAGAGGAAGAAGAACGTGTGACGTGTAACTAGAATACACAAGTAGGGATTTGAATATGATAGTAATGCTAGGTGAGTGTCGAGTTGAACAGTTTGATTGCTTGGGGAAAGAAGCTGTTCCTATGTCTAGCAGTTCGAGCTAGTTGCGAGCAGTACCGTCTGCCAGACGGTAGCAGACTGAACATATCATAAGCAGTATGAGAATGGTCATCAATAATCCTCCCCGCCCTCTTCATTACCCTTGCCCGATAGATATCCTCGACTGCCGGAAGGTTTGTCCCTATGATTTTTTCAGCAAACCTTACAACCCGCTGTAGCCTACTTGTGTCATGGATTGAGGCAGAGCCAAACCACACTATTATTGAGGAGCAGAGGATGGATTGAATGATTGCAGAGTAGAAGAGGATTAGAAATTCTTGCGGCAATTTGAACTTCCTAAGCTGACGTAGAAAGTACAGTCTCTTAGGAAGTCACCGTTAACCGCCCCCCTTTCTTCCCCTATCATGGTACCCCCTTGTTGTTGTTTTTCTTTAAATTTTGTTGTTGATCAACCCCTGGACACAATGACCACACAAATAAAGAATCCAACTCTGTTTTATTGTGAGAGGAAACAATTGACATGTAAAGGGGGGGTACACACGGCGAGATCCGTGCTTAAATTCTGAGCAATCTGACTAGTGTGTTTAAAAATTAAGCACGGATCTCTGTGTGTATGCCGATAGTGATGCGCAGCCCCGCGTGTTGCTATCGCTGACTGTAGAGTTGGCATGCATGCCAAATCTAGTAGGTCGCTCACTTCACTGCTGTGTGAAGTGAGCGGCCCGTCTGTCTCAATGGACTGGGTTCTTTCACTGTTTTCGGTCATTGGGGTCCTTATGCGGCTTCTCTCTCACTGCCTTCCCATTGTGGATGTTCTGCAGGGGTCTTCATGATTGCCTGAGGATCCTTCTGTCCCTGCAGCTGCTCTTGATGCTCCACCGGCTTTACTTAGGGTTCCAGCTTTGCTGTCATTCAGATAGGTGTCCGTGATTGGTTAATTCACAGATTATTCCAAAATACGGAAAAATCCGATTTCCAAAATACTTCTGGTCCCAAGCATTTTGGATAAGGGATACTCAACCTGTATAGTGCAGTATGGTCAATATGTAAGCGTCATAATCACAGTAAAAGTCATAAAAAGGACATAAAAGCAGAGACCCAAGCATCTGTGTGTTTCCCAAGTGAGTTTGCAAAGAGCAATTACCAGCTGAGAATAAAGAACTGTATAGTGAAATTGGGTCACACTGGTAATAGCCCATTTTTTTTTTCTTTTTAATCTCCTGTAGGAAGATGTTGATTCTTTTATGAAGAAACCTGAAAATGAGACAGCTGATGCGGTACTCAAGAGATTGGATGAACAGTATCAAAAATATAAATTTATGGAATTAAATCTCTCTCAGAAGAAAAGGAGGTACTGTTTTGTGTGTGTGTGATAAGATATTGCACCTGTTGGCGGACAGTACTTAACGATTACTTTTTTTCCTTTTTCTCTCTCAAAGGCTAAAAAGTCAAATCCCAGAAATTAAACAGACTTTAGAAATTTTAAAGCATATGCAGAAGAAAAAGGTACTCCTTTAAGGCAGCAGTGTTTTTCCTGCTCAGTGTGTTTTCTGCATGTTGGTCTTTGTTCATAATTCTGATCCTCTATACAGCACATCACATCAGTGCGCAGAGAATATATGACCCTTCACACCCCTGCTGCCCCATTGGAGCTTAGGCTAGTTCTCTACTGCACAATACGCACAGACACTGCTTTTCATCAGCAGCTTATTACTCTGCCATTATGTGGTTTTGGACTCGCTCAACAAACCGAGTACATACAAACTCAGCACAGATAGTAGATCAGACGGAATCAGTCCCGTGGCAGAAGCGTTGAGCCAGTAATGCTAACTGCTGCGCTATCCAAACCACAATATTCCCTTTAAATTATACCTTTTTCTTTTTTGTTCATCTATTTGGCAAGCTAGAATTCTTGCTGTGAATGGTTCCTTGTAGGATTGTAGTTTGGAAGAATGTTGTAACAATTGATTTCTACACGTTTCTAGTAGATTCTGTTATTAAATTCTGACTATTTGGCAGGGCACCACTGAGCCGATGGAAACCAGGTTTTTACTGGCGGATAACCTGCATTGTAAAGCGTTAGTACCACCTACAGACAAAGTTTGCTTGTGGCTTGGGGTGAGTAGCAAATAAGGAAAGTACATATGTTAAAATTGTTCCCATTTTTTTTCTTCTAATTTTCTTACATAAGTGTTATATCTCCAATGGAATCTATGTAGTAGTATTGGTCAGTCAGATGTATTTCTCTGACGTCCTAGTGGATGCTGGGAACTCCGTAAGGACCATGGGGAATCGCGGCTCCGCAGGAGACTGGGCACAAAAGTAAAGCTTTAGGACTACCTGGTGTGCACTGGCTCCTCCCCCCATGACCCTCCTCCAAGCCTCAGTTAGATTTTTGTGCCCGGCCGAGAAGGGTGCACACTAGGGGCTCTCCTGAGCTTCTTAGTGAAAGTTTAGTTTTAGGTTTTTTATTTTCAGTGAGACCTGCTGGCAACAGGCTCACTGCATCGAGGGACTAAGGGGAGAAGAAGCGAACCTGCCTGCTTGCAGCCAGCTTGGGCTTCTTAGGCTACTGGACACCATTAGCTCCAGAGGGACCGAACACAGGCCCAGCCTCGGAGTCCGGTCCCAGAGCCGCGCCGCCGGCCCCCTTACAGAGCCAGAAGCAAGAAGAGGTCCGGAAAAATCGGCGGCAGAAGACGTCCTGTCTTCAACAAGGTAGCGCACAGCACTGCAGCTGTGCGCCATTGCTCCTCAGGCACACTTCACACTCCGGTCACTGAGGGTGCAGGGCGCTAGGGGGGGGCGCCCTGAGCAGCAATGTAAAACACCTTGGCTGGCGAAAATACACCACATATAACCCCCAGGGCTATATGGATGTATTTTAACCCCTGCCAGAATTCACCAAAAAGCGGGAGAAAAGGCAGCCGAGAAGGGGGCGGAGCCTATCTCCTCAGCACACGGGCGCCATTTTCCATCACAGCTCCGCTGGAAGGACGTCTCCCTGACTCTCCCCTGCAGTCCTGCACTACAGAAAAGGGTAAAAAAGAGAGGGGGGGCACTAATTTGGCGCAGTTTTGATAATAACAGCAGCTATAAAGGGAAAAGCACGTTATATAGTGGTATTCCTGTCTATATATAGCGCTCTGGTGTGTGCTGGCATACTCTCCCTCTGTCTCCCCAAAGGGCTAGTGGGGTCCTGTCCTCTATCAGAGCATTCCCTGTGTGTGTGCGGTGTGTCGGTACGATTGTGTCGACATGTTTGAGGAGGAAAATGAGATGGAGGCGGAGCAATTGCCTATAATAGAGTTGTCACCCCCTAGGGAGTCGACACCTGAGTGGATGAGCTTATGGAAGGAATTGCGTGACAATGTCAGCTCTTTACGAAAGACAGTTGACGATATGAGACAGCCGGCTACTCAGCTTGTGCCTGTCCAGGGGTCTCAAACGCCATTAGGGGCTCTAAAACGCCCGTTACCTCAGATGGCAGACACAGACACGGATACTGACTCCAGTGTCGACGATGATGAGACAAGTGTGACTTCCAGTAGGGCCACACGTTGCATGATTGAGGCAATGAAAAATGTTTTGCATATTTCTGATAATACAAGTACCACTAAAAAGGGTATTATGTTTGGTGAGAAAAAACTGCCTGTAGTTTTTCCTGTATCTGAGGAATTAAATGAAGTGTGTGATGAGGCGTGGGTTTCCCCCGATAAAAAACTGATAATTCCTAAAAGGTTATTGGCATCATACCCTTTCCCGCCAGAGGATAGGGCACGTTGGGAAACACCCCCTAGGGTGGATAAAGCGCTCACGCTTGTCTAAATAGGTGGCACTACCCTCTCCTGATACGGCCGCCCTAAAGGTACCTGCCGACAGAAAGCAGGAGAATATCCTAAAATGTATATACACTCACACGGGTGTTATACTGCGACCGGCAATCGCCTCAGCCTGGATGTGCAGTGCTGGGGTGGCGTGGTCGGATTCCCTGACTGAAAATATTGATACCCTAGATAGGGACAGTATATTACTGACTATAGAGCATTTAAAAGATGCATTTTTATATATGCGTGATGCGCAGAGGGATATTTGCTGACTGGCATCAAGAGTTAGCGCGCTGTCCATTTCTGCAAGAAGAGGGTTATGGACGCAGCAGTGGTCAGGTGATGCGGATTCCAAAAGGCACATGGAAGTATTGCCTTATAAGGGGGAGGAGTTATTTGGGGTAGGTCTATCAGACCTGGTAGCCACGGCAACTGCTGGAAAATGATGATACTCCTTCGAAGAAAGGGAGTTTTAGTTATCCCTTACTTGGACGATCTCCTGATAAGGGCAAGATCCAGGGAACAGTTGGAAGTCGGGGTAGCACTATCTCAGATAGTGTTGCGGCAGCACGGTTGGATTCTCAATATTCCACAATCGCAGCTGATCCCGACGACACGCCTTCTATTCCTAGGGATGATCCTGGACACAGTCCAGAAAAAGGTTTTTCTCCCGGAGGAGAAAGCCAGGGAGTTATCCGAGCTAGTCAGAAATCTCCTAAAACCAGGCCAAGTCTCAGTGCATCAATGCACAAGGGTCCTGGGAAAAATGGTGGCTTCCTACGAAGCAATCCCATTCGGCAGATTCCACGCAAGAACCTTCCAGTGGGATCTGCTAGACAAATGGTCCGGGTCGCATCTTCAGATGCATCAGCGGATAATCTTGTCACCAAAGACAAGGGTGTCTCTCCTGTGGTGGTTGCAGAGTGCTCATCTTCTAGAGGGCCGCAGATTCGGCATTCAGGACTGGGTCCTGGTGACCACGGATGCCAGCCTGAGAGGCTGGGGAGCAGTCACACAGGGAAGAAATTTCCAGGGCTTGTGGTCAAGCCTGGAGACATCACTCCACATAAATATCCTGGAGCTAAGGGCCATCTACAATGCTCTAAGCCTAGCAAGACCTCTGCTTCAAGGTCAGCCGGTGCTGATCCAGTCAGACAACATCACGGCAGTCGCCCACGTAAACAGACAGGGCGGCACAAGAAGCAGGAGGGCAATGGCAGAAGCTGCAAGGATTCTTCGCTGGGCGGAAAATCATGTGATAGCACTGTCAGCAGTGTTCATTCCGGGAGTGGACAACTGGGAAGCAGACTTCCTCAGCAGGCACGACCTCCACCCGGGAGAGTGGGGACTTCATCCAGAAGTCTTTCACATGATTGTGAACCGTTGGGAAAAACCAAAGGTGGACATGATGGCGTCCCGCCTCAACAAAAAACTAGACAGGTATTGCGCCAGGTCAAGGGACCCTCAGGCAATAGCTGTGGACGCTCTGGTAACACCATGGGTGTACCAGTCAGTGTATGTGTTCCCTCCTCTGCCTCTCATACCCAAGGTACTGAGAATTATAAGACGGAGATGAGTAAGAACTATACTCGTGGCTCCGGATTGGCCAAGAAGGACTTGGTACCCGGAACTTCAAGAGATGCTCACTGAGGACCCGTGGCCTCTACCTCTAAGAAGGGACCTGCTCCAGCAGGGGCCCTGTCTGTTCCAAGACTTACCGCGGCTGCGTTTGACGGCATGGCGGTTGAACGCCGGATCCTGAAGGAAAAAGGCATTCCGGATGAAGTCATCCCTACCCTGATCAAAGCCAGGAAGGATGTAACCGCACAACATTATCACCGTATTTGGCGTAAATATGTTGCGTGGTGCGAGGCCAGGAAGGCCCCTACAGAGGAATTTCAACTGGGTCGTTTCCTGCATTTCCTGCAAACAGGACTGTCTATGGGCCTAAAATTAGGGTCCATTAAGGTTCAAATTTCGGCCCTGTCGATTTTCTTCCAGAAAGAACTGGTTTCAGTTCCTGAAGTTGACGTTTGTCAAGGGGGTACTGCATATACAGCCTCCTTTTGTGCCTCCAGTGGCACCTTGGGATCTCAATGTAGTTTTTGGGGTTCCTAAAATCACATTGGTTTGAACCACTCACCACTGTGGACTTAAAATATCTCACATGGAAAGTGGTAATGCTGTTGGCCCTGGCTTCGGCCAGGCGTGTGTCAGAATTGGCGACTTTATCCTATAAAAGCCCTTACCTAATTTTTCATACGGACAGGGCAGAATTGAGGACTCGTCCTCAATTTCTTCCTAAGGTTGTTTCAGCGTTTCACCTGAACCAGCCTATTGTGGTACCTGCGGCTACTAGGGACTTGGAGGACTCCAAGTTGCTGGATGTAGTCAGGGCCCTGAAAATGTTTCCAGGACGGCTGGAGTCAGAAAATCTGACTCGCTGTTTATCCTGTATGCACCCAACAAGCTGGGTGCTCCTGCTTCTAAGCAGACTATTGCTCGTTGGATTTGTAGTACAATTCAGCTTGCACATTCTGTGGCAGGCCTGCCACAGCCTAAATCTGTAAAAGCCCATTCCACAAGGAAGGTGGGCTCATCTTGGGCGGCTGCCCGAGGGGTCTCGGCTTTACAACTTTGCCGAGCAGCTACTTGGTCAGGGGCAAACACGTTTGCTAAATTCTACAAATTTGATACCCTGGCTGAGGAGGACCTGGAGTTCTCTCATTCGGTGCTGCAGAGTCATCCGCACTCTCCCGCCCGTTTGGGAGCTTTGGTATAATCCCCATGGTCCTTACGGAGTTCCCAGCATCCACTAGGACGTCAGAGAAAATAAGAATTTACTTACCGATAATTCTATTTCTCGTAGTCCGTAGTGGATGCTGGGCGCCCATCCCAAGTGCGGATTGTCTGCAATACTTGTACATAGTTGCTGTTACAAAAATCGGGTTTTTGTTGTTGTGAGCTATCTTTTCAGAGGCTCCGCTGTTATCATGCTGTTAACTGGGTTCAGATCACAGGTTGTACGGTGTGATTGGTGTGGCTGGTATGAGTCTTACCCTGGATTCAAAATCCTTCCTTATTGTGTACGCTCGTCCGGGCACAGTATCCTAACTGAGGCTTGGAGGAGGGTCATGGGGGGAGCCAGTGCACACCTGGTAGTCCTAAAGCTTTACTTTTGTGCCCAGTCTCCTGCGGAGCCGCTATTCCCCATGGTCCTTACGGAGTTCCCAGCATCCACTACGGACTACGAGAAATAGAATTATCGGCAAGTAAATTCTTATTTTTTTTACTTAAGGATTTTTAATTATTTTCTCTAACATCCTAGAGGATGCTCAGACTCCGTAAGGACCATGGGGACAGACGGGCTCCGCAGGAGACATGGGCACTTTAAGAAAGACTTTGGATCTGGGTGTGCACTGGCTCCTCCCTCTATGCCCCTCCTCCAGACCTTCGTTTGATACTGTGCCCAGTGGAGACTGGGTGCTTTCAGTGAGCTCTCCTGAGTTTCCTGTAAAAGAAAGTATTTTAGTTAGGTTTTTTATTTTCAGGGAGCCTGCTGGCAACAGACTCCCTGCATCGAGGGACTGAGGAGAGAGCAACAGACCCACTTCTCTGAGTTTCAGGGCTCTGTTTCTTAGGCTACTGGACACCATTAGCTTCAGAGGGATCGGTACGCAGGTCTCACCCTCGCCGTCCGTCCCAGATCCGCGCCGCCGTCCTCCTCGCTGAGCCGGAAGAAAGAAGCCGGGTGAGGAAAAGACTTCAGAGGCGGCAGAAGAGATGATCTTCATAAGAGGTAACGCACAGCAGTGAAGCGGTGTGCCATTGCTCCCATTCACCTCACACACTCCGGTCACTGTAAGGGTGCAGGCCGCAGGGGGGGCGCCCTGGGCAGCAATAAACACCTCAGGTGGCAAATGCACATATATACATGTACAGCTGGGCACTGTACATGTATAAAAAGAGCCCCCGCCATGTTATTTGTAAATTTGAGCGGGACAGAAGCCCGCCGCCGAGGGGGCGGGGCTTATCCATCAGCACTCACCAGCGCCATTTTTTCTCCACAGCACCGCTGAGAGGAAGCTCCCCGGACTCTCCCCTGCTTGACACACGGTGAAAGAGGGTTTTAAAGTAGAGGGGGGGCACATAATTGGCGCATATACATTATACATAAGCGCTACTGGGTAAACATTGTGTTTTTTCCTGGGTCATATAGTGCTGGGGTGTGTGCTGGCATACTCTCTCTCTGTCTCTCCAAAGGGCTTTGTGGGGAACCTGTCTTCAGAAAAGAGCTTCCCTGTGTGCGTGGTGTCGGTACGTGTGTCGACATGTCTGAGGTTGAAGGCTCACCTAAGGAGGAGGGGGAGTATGAATATTAGGTCTCCGTCGGCAGCGCCGACACCTGACTGGATGGTTATGTGGAATGTTTTAAGTGCTAATGTAAATTTATTGCACAAAAGATTAGACAAAGCTGAAGCTAGGGTACAGTCAGGGAGTCAACCCATGTCTGTCCCTATGTCGCCGGGACCTTCGGGGTCTCAGAAGCGCCCACTATCCCAAATAGTTGACAAAGATACCGACACGGATTCAGACTCCAGTGTCGACTACGATGATGCAAAGTTACAGCCTAAATTGGCTAACGCTATACGTTATATGATTATAGCAATGAAGGAGGTGTTGCACATCACAGAGGAAACCCCAGTCCCTGACAAGAGGGTTCATATGTATGGGGAAAAAAGGCAGGTGGTGACCTTTCCCCCTTCACATGAGCTAAATGAGTTATGTGAAAAAGCTTGGGAATCTCGAGATAAAAAACTGCGGATTTCCAAACGGATGCTTATGGCGTATCCTTTCCTGCCAACGGACAGGCTACGCTGGGAATCCTCCCCTAGGGTGGACGAAGCTCTAACACGCTTATCCAAGAGGGCAGCCCTGCCGTCACAGGATACGGCCACCCTAAAAGATGCTGCAGATAGAAAGCAAGAGGGTACCCTGAAGTCCATTTATACACATTCAGGTACCTTACTAAGGCCGGCAATTGCGTCGGCCTGGGTGTGTAGTGCTGTAGCAGCATGGACGGATACCTTATCTGAGGATCTGGATACCTTGGACAAGGATACTATATTAATGACCCTGGGTCATATAAAAGACGCTGTCCTGTATATGAGAAATGCTCAGAGACATTAGCCTACTGGGCTCTAGAATAAATGCAATGTTGATTTCTGCCAGAAGTGTCCTGTGGACTCTGCAATGGACAGGCGATGCCAACTCAAAAAGGCACATGGAGGTTTTACCTTACAAGGGTGAGGAATTGTTTGGGGAGGGTCTCTTGGACCTGGTCTCCACAGCTACTGCTGGAAAGTCAAATTTTTTGCCATATGTTCCCTCACAACCTAAGAAAGCACCGTATTACCAAATGCAGTCCTTTCGTTCACAAAAAGGCAAGAAAGTCCGAGGTGCGTCCTTTCTTGCCATAGGCAGGTGCAGAGGAAAGAAGCTGCACAACACAGCTAGTTCCCAGGAACAGAAGTCCTCCCCGGCTTCCACTAAATCCACCGCATGACGCTGGGGCTCCACAGGCGGAGCTAGGCCCGGTGGGGGCGCGTCTCCGAAATTTCAGCCACAAGTGGGTTCACTCCCAAGTGGATCCCTGGGCAATGGAGATTGTGTCTCAGGGATACAAGCTGGAATTCGAGGAGATGCCCCCTCACCGATACCTCAAATCGGCCCTGCCAGCTTCCCCCTTAGAGAGGGAAATAGTGTTAGCTGCAATTCACAAATTGTATCTTCAGCAGGTGGTGGTCAAGGTTCCCCTCCTTCAACAAGGAAAGGGTTATTATTCGACCATGTTTGTGGTACCGAAACCGGACGGTTCAGTCAGACCCATATTGAATTTAAAATCCCTGAACATATACCTGAAAAGGTTCAAGTTCAAGATGGAATCGCTCAGAGCGGTCATCGCAAGCCTGGAAGGGGGGGATTTTATGGTGTCTCTGGACATAAAGGATGCTTACCTTCATGTCCCCATTTATCCACCTCATCAGGCGTACCTCAGATTTGTGGTACAGGATTGTCATTACCAATTCCAGACGTTGCCGTTTGGTCTCTCCACGGCACAGAGAATATTTACCAAGGTAATGGCAGAAATGATGGTGTTCCTGCGAAAGCAGGGGGTCACAATTATCCCGTACTTGGACGATCTCCTCATAAAGGCGAGGTCCAGAGAGAAGTTGCTGATCAGCGTAGCACGCTCTCTGGAAGTTTTACAACAGCACGGCTGGATTCTAAATATTCCGAAGTCGCAGTTGATCCCTACGACTTGTCTGCCCTTCCTGGGCATGATTCTGGACACAGGCCAGAAGAGGGTTTATCTCCCGATGGAGAAGGCTCAGGAGCTCATGACACTGGTCAGAGACCTATTAAAACCAAAACAGGTGTCGGTGCATCACTGCACGCGAGTCCTGGGAAAGATGGTGGCATCATACGAGGCCATTCCCTTCGGCAGGTTCCATGCGAGGACCTTTCAATGGGATCTGTTGGACAAGTGGTCCGGATCACATCTTCAGATGCACCGGCTGATCACCCTATCCCCCAGGGCCAGGGTGTCTCTCCTGTGGTGGCTGCAGAGTGATCACCTTCTCGAGGGCCGCAGATTCGGCATTCAGGACTGGGTCCTGGTGACCACGGATGCAAGCCTCCGCGGTTGGGGAGCAGTCACACAGGGAAGAAATTTCCAAGGTCCTTTGGTCAAGTCAAGAGACTTGTCTTCACATCAACATCCTGGAACTGAGGGCCATATTCAACGCCCTACGTGAAGCGGACACCTTACTTCGCGACCGACCGGTGCTGATTCAGTCGGACAACGTCACCGCAGTAGCTCATGTAAACCGCCAAGGCGGCACAAGGAGCAGAGTGGCGATGGCGGAAGCCACCAGAATTCTTCGCTGGGCGGAGAATCATGTAAGTGCACTGTCGGCAGTATTCATTCCGGGAGTGGACAACTGGGAAGCAGACTTCCTCAGCCGACACGACCTGCATCCAGGAGAGTGGGGACTTCATCAGGAAGTCTTCGCACAGATTGCAAGTCGGTGGGGATTGCCCCAAATAGACATGATGGCGTCCCGTCTCAACAAAAAGCTACAAAGGTATTGCGCCAGGTCAAGAGATCCTCAGGCGGTAGCTGTGGATGCCCTAGTGACACCGTGGGTGTTCCAGTCGGTCTATGTGTTTCCTCCTCTTCCTCTCATACCCAAGGTGTTGAGAATAATAAGAAAAAGAGTGAGAACAATACTCATTGTTCCAGATTGGCCACGAAGGACCTGGTATCCGGATCTGCAGGAAATGCTCACAGAAGATCCGTGGCCTCTTCCTCTAAGACAGGACCTGTTGCAACAGGGTCCCTGTCTGTTCCAAGACTTACCGCTGCTGCGTTTGACGGCATGGCGATTGAACGCCGGATCCTAGCTGAAAAAGGTATTCCGGATGAGGACATTCCTACGCTAATAAAGGCTAGGAAGGACGTGACATCAAAACATTATCACCGAATATGGCGAAAATATGTTTCTTGGTGTGAGGCCAGGAATGCTCCTACGGAAGAATTCCATCTAGGCCGTTTTCTTCACTTCCTACAAACTGGAGTGAATTTGGGCCTAAAATTAAACTCCATTAAAGTTCAGATTTCAGCCTTATCCATTTTTGTTCAAAAGGAATTGGCCTCTCTCCCAGAAGTACAGACGTTTGTGAAGGGAGTACTGCATATTCAGCCTCCTTTTGTGCCTCCGGTGGCGCCTTGGGACCTTAAAGTAAGTTTTCTTAAGTCACATTGGTTAGAACCACTTAAAACAGTGGAGTTGAAATATCTCACTTGGAAGGTGGTCATGTTGTTAGCCTTGGCTTCGGCTAGGCGAGTTTCGGAATTAGCGGCTTTATCACATAAAAGCCCCTATCTGGTTTTCCATATGGATAGAGCGGAATTGCGGACCCGTCCTCAGTTCCTACTTAAGGTGGTCTCATCCTTTCATATGAACTAACCTATTGTCGTGCCTGTGGCTACACGGGACTTGGAGGATTCAGAGTCCCTTGATGTGGTCAGGGCTTTGAAGATTTACGTGGCCACAACGGCTAGGATCAGAAAAACAGAAGCACTGTTTGTCCTATATGCAGCCAACAAGGTTGGGGGCCCTTCTTCAAAGCAGACTATTGCTCGCTGGATCTGTAACACGATTCAGCAGGCGCATTCTACGGCAGGATTGCAGTTACCAAATCGGTTAAGGCCCATTCCACTAGGAAGGTGGGCTCCTCTTGGGCGGCTGCCCTGGGCAGCATATATAACCTCTATAACTCACTGGCAAGAGTGGACATAGTGCCAGGGCACTGTCCACTGTCCGGACCCCCGCCAGTATAAACATTTATTTAAAAAGAGCGGGTCTGAAGCGTGCCATTACGGGGGCGGAGCTTAGTCCTCACAGCCCGGCGCCAGTTTCTCTACACAAGGCTGCAGAGACTCACACTGCTGCATAAGTATCAGGGTGAAAAACGGTTGGGGGGGGGGGGGGGGGGGCACAGTTATTTTGGTGCATTATATGTGAATTATAAAAGCGCTGCAGGTCTGGGGCATTTCTGTGGTTTCAGGCCGGGATTGGGCGCTGGGGTGTGAGCTGGCAACAACTCCCTCTGTGTGTCTCTGACAGGCTTTACTGTGGGTCTGTCCCCTATAGGCCTAGTGTGTCTGCGTGTTTTGGGTGCACGTGTGTCGGCATGTCTGAGGCGGAGTGCTCTTCCCAGGAGGAGACTGTTAGGGACACAAACGGCTGTGGGAGTGACCCTGTTGGCACCGCCGACACCTGATTGGGTGAATGTTTTGAGTGCTTTGAATGCTAATGTGGCTCTGATAAATAAGAGATTGGATAAATCTGAGTCTCAGAACCAGGCATGGAAGAAATCCATAGAGGATGTGTTTCAAGCCCAGACCCCCTCGGGGTCACAAACGTTCATTTGCCCAGCTGGCAGAGACGGATACCGACACGGACACTGACTCAAGTGTCGACTATAGTGATGCCAGATTAGATCCAAAACTGGCAAAGAGCATTCAGTACATGATTGTGGCAATAAAAGACGTATTGCATATCACTGAGGACCCTACTGTTCCTGATACTAGGGTCTGTATGTATAAATGTATAAAGGGAAGAAACCTGAGGTTAACATTTCCTCCCTCTCATGAACCGAACACGCTTTGTGAAAAGGTTTGGAAAAATCCTGACCGTTTCAGATTCCCAAAAGGATTGTAGTGGCGTATCCGTTTCCCTCTGGGGATAGGGAAAAATGGGAGTTTCCCCCCATTGTGGACAAAGCTCTATCACGGCTGTCCAAAAAGGTGGCTCTTCCGTCCCCTGACACAGCAGCCCTAAAGGATCCTGTGGATCATAGGCAGGAAAGTACATTGAAATCCTTTTATGTCACCACAGGTACGCTACTCAGACCAGCCATTGCATCTGCGTGGGTGAGTAGTGCTATCGAAAAATGGGCAGATAACTTGTCATCTGAAATGGATACCCTGGATAGGGATAGCATTCATTTGACACTGTGTTATATCGGGGACGCTGCAGTCTACCTAAAGGAAGCTGCGAGGGATATTGGCCTCTTGGGATCACTGGCCAATGCCACGGCAGTCTCAGCTAGGAGAGCATTGTGGATTCATCAATGGAATCTGACTCTACATCAAATAGATGCTGACTCTAAGAAAGCTATGGAGTCTCTACCGTATAAAGGTGGTGTATTGTTTGATGACGGCCTCGCTGATTTGGTATCTACGGCTACCGCGGGTAAGTCATCATTTTTACCTTATGTTCCTGCGCCACAAAAGAAAGCACATCACTATCAGATGCAGTCCCTTCGGCCCAATAAATACAGAAAGGGGCGAGGGTCTTTCTTCCTTGCTACTAGAGGAAAGGGAAAAGGTAAACTATCACCGGCCGTGGCTGGTTCCCAGGAGCAGAAGTCCTCCCCGGCTTCTGGCAAATCCCCTGCATGACGCTGGGGCTCCTCTGCGGGAGTCCGCGCCGGTGGGGGCACGTCTCGAGCTCTTCAGTCAGTTCTGGGCTTGTTCGGCCCTGGACCCATGGGTTTTAGAAATAGTGTCCCAGGGGTACAAACTGGAGTTTCAAGACGTTCCCCCTCACATTTTTTTCAAATCGGCCTTACCAGCTTCTCTTCCGGACAGGGAGGTGGTATGTGCCGCAATACAAAAATTGTGTCATCAAGTCATTGTCAGGGTTCCCCTGTCGCAACAGGGAGAAGGCTTTTATTCGAGCCTGTTTGTGGTCCCGAAGCCAGACTGCTTAGTCAGACCAATCCTGAACCTCAAATCCCTCAATTTCTACCTGAAAAAATTCAAATTCAAGATGGAATCTCTCCGGGCATGGTGTCGGTTGATATAAAGGATGCCTACTTACATGTTCCCATTTATCTTCCACATCAGGCTTACCTGAGGTTTGCAGTTCAGGATTGTCATTACCAATTTCAGACGTTGCCATTTGGTCTGTCCACGGCTTTGAGGGTTTTCACCAAAGTAATGGCCGAAATAATGGTTCTCCTGCGCAAGCAAGGAGTCACAATTATCCCGTACTTGGATGATCTCCTGATAAAGGCGAGATCCAGGGACCAATTAATGCAGAACATTACGCTCTCCCTGACAATTCTGCAGCAACATGGTCGGCTCTTAAACTTGCCAAAATCACAGTTGGTTCCGACGAGACGGCTGTCCTTTTTGGGAATGATTCTGGACACAGAATTACAGAGTTTTTCTTCCAGTGGAAAAGGCTCTGGAAATTCAGAACCTGGTCAAACAAATGCTGAAACCAGCAAGAGTGTCGATCCATCAATGCACTCGGTTGCTGGGGAAGATGGTGGCGGCCTACGAGGCCATTCGGTTTGGCAGATAACATGCCAGTGTGTTTCAGTGGGACCTGTTGGACAAATGGTCCGGGTCCCATCTGCACACGCACTGAAGGTTACCCCTGTCTTCCAGGACCAGAATCTCACTCCTGTGGTGGCTGCACAGCTCTCGCCTCCTAGAGGGACGCAGGTTCGGGATCCAGGACTGGATCTTAGTGACCACGGATGCGAATCTCCAAGGCTGGGGAGCAGTCACACAGGGGGAAAGCTTCCAGTGAAGATGGTCAAGCCAGGAAATTTGTCTACACATAAACGTTCTGGGGTTAAGGGCCATTCATAACGGCCTTCTGCAAGCGGAACATCTTCGCAATCGGCCCGTCTTGATTCAGTCGGACAACATAACAGCAGTAGCGTACATAAACCGCCAGGGCGAACAAAGAGCAAAGCGGCAATGGCAGAGGCCACAAAGGTTCTCCGTTGGGCGGAAAGGCATACAAGCGCTCTGTCGGCAATCTTCTTCATTCCAGGAGTGGACAACTGGGAAGCAGACTTCCTCAGCAGACACCCTCAGCAGACACGATCTCCATCCAGGAAAGTGGGGTCTTCATCAAGAGGTCTTTGCAGAAGTGACAAGTCTTTGGGGAGTTCCTCAAATAGACATGATGGCGTCTCGCCTCAACAAGAAACTTCAGAGATATTGTTCCAGGTCGAGAGACCCTCAAGCAATAGCAGTGGACGCCCTAGTGACACCGTGGGTGTTTCAGTCGGTGTACGTGTTTCCTCCACTTCCACTCATTTCAAAAGTGATAAAGATCATAAGAAGAACAAAGGTTCAAGTGATCCTCATTGTTCCAGACTGGCCAAGGAGGGCTTGGTATCTAGATCTTCAGGAATTACTCCTAGGAGATCCCTGGCCTCTTCCTCTGAGGGAGGATCTGTTACAGCAGGGGCCGTGCGTGTATCAAGACTTACCACGACTTCGTTGGACGGCTTGGAGGTTGAACGCCGGATCCTAGCCCGAAAGGGTATTCCCAAGGAAGTCCTCCCCACTCTTATTCAGGCCAGGAAAGGAGTAACGTCTAAACATTACCACTGTATTTGGAGAAAATACGTGTCTTGGTGTGAATCCAAGACTGCTCCTACGGAAGAATTTCAGTTAGGACGTTTTGTCCATTTTCTACAAGCCGGTGTGGATGCGGGCCTAAAGTTGGGCTCAATTAAAGTACAAATTTCAGCCTTATCGTTTTTCTTCCAAAAACAATTGTCCTCCCTTCCAGAAGTTCAGACTTTCGTGAAAGGCGTGTTGCACATCCAACCTCCCTTTGTGCCCCCTGTGGCACCGTGGGATCTTAACGTGGTGTTGCAATTCTTTCAGTCTCATTGGTTTGAACCTTTACAGAAGGTAGAGTTGAAGTTCCTCACTTGGAAAGTGGTCATGCTGTTGGCCTTGGCATCCGCCAGGCGGGTGTCTGAATTGGCGGCCTTGTCTCACAAGAGCCCTAATTCTATCTTCCATGAAGATAGATAGAGCAGAGTTGAGGACTCGTCAGCAGTTTCTGCCGAAAGTGGTTTCGTCGTTCCACTTGAACCAACCTATTGTGGTGCCAGTGGCTACTGACGCCTTGCTGGAATCGAAGTTTCTCTACGTAGTCAGAGCTTTGAAAATTTATGTAGCCAGAACGGCTCAGTTTAGGAAAACGGAGGCTCTTTGTCCTGTATGCTCACAACAAAATTGGGGCTCCTGCTTCCAAGCAGACTATTGCGCGCTGGATCTGTCATACGATTCAGCATGCTCATTCTACGGCTGGATTGCCGTTACCGAAATCGGTGAAGGCCCATTCTACCAGAGAGGTGGGCTCGTCCTGGGTGGCTGCCCGGGGGGTCTCGGCATTACAACTGTGCCGAGCGGCTACTTGGTCGGGTTCAAACACCTTTGCGAAATTCTATAAGTATGATTCCCTGGCTGATGAGGACCTCATGTTTGGTCAGTCGGTGCTGCAGAGTCATCCGCACTCTCCCGCCTGTTCTAGAGCTTTAGTATAACCCCATGGTTCTTGAAGTGACCCCAGCATCCTCTAAGACTTATGAGAAAATAGGATTTTAATACCTACCGGTAAATCCTTTTCTCTTAGTCCGTAGATGATGCTGGGCGCCTGTCCCAGTGCGTACTGTATCTGCAGTTTTTTGTTACGTTTCAACACATGTTGTGTTACGTTTTAGTCAGCCTGTTGCTGACGTTGTTCATGCCGTTAGCTTGCGTTACGTTGAATGCCATGTTCTACAGCGTGCTTGAGGTGTGAGCTGGTATGCATCTCACCTTAGTTTAACAATAAATCCTTTTCCTCGAAATGTCCGTCTCCCTGGGCACAGTTCCTATAACTGGAGTCTGGAGGAGGGGCATAGAGGGAGGAGCCAGTTCACACCCCTTTGAAAGTCTTAAAGTGCCCATGTCTCCTGCGGATCCCGTCTATACTGCATGGTACTTGAAGTGACCCCAGCATCCTCTACGGACTAAGAGAAAAGGATTTACCGGTAGATATTAAAATCCTATTTTCACCAACACTGAGTTATCTTATTTAGGTCACTCTTCATATTGGGACTATTTACCAAGTATTATGTCTACAGCATTACAGTAGGACATACTTGACAGGGCAGAATATGCACAGTTGTGTAGTGGATAACCTGTTCTCAGTTTAATTTGTACATAGGCCCACATACACCTATCATATAGCTCCAAATAGCCCCATTTAGTGTACTATGGACTGTTTTAGCTGCACCAAAATAATACTAAGTGGGAGTTTCAAATGTTTGAAAAGTCAGTTGGGAGTCTATTTTTTGCCATCTAATAGACAGGAAAAAACAGATACCCAACCGACTTTTCAAAGATTTGAATTCCACCCAAAGTATCTAGTACACTATTGGCGTACTAAGATCGAAAAAATACACAATTTAGGGCAAAAGACATGATGTGCCTCATCGCAACTTTATCTACATTCCCTTGCTAAAATAGTTATTTTAGGTACCTACTACACTATAAGCAAAGATGCAGAATTGATGAAAGTTTTTATCGTGGGAATGGTGTCATGTGGCACAAAAAGGACAGGCAAATAAGGACACCTCTCTTGCTGAACTTCAGAAAGCTCTCTTTATAGAGGAAGCCTAACCTAATTTACTCATTTACTAGGCCAATGTAATGCTTGAGTATGATATTGATGACGCTCAGGCGCTGCTAGAGAAGAATTTGTCAACAGCTACAAGGAACCTCGTATCCACAGAAGAGGATCTAGACTTCCTGCGGGACCAGTTCACCACAACAGAAGTCAGTATCCTTTTTGGAGATACTTTATTCTATCTAAGTAAAGGTAAAGTGGTAAGTTTTACTCCACGTTTCTAATATATTAAATATACTACTGTAACTGCCACTGTGAACATTGATTAGTGCTGGATATTCTACTTCCCCCTAGCAGGATATGTGCAGAAGCTTGAGATTTGTGGAGTACTAGCCATATGAATGTCATAAACTACTTGACTTGACTTGACACTTGGGTGGTTGTGGGGGGAGAGGGGTTCACACGTTAGCACCAGCAGATGGTGCCCAATGGAGCTTTTCCTTTGTAACTCTGTTCAGGCATGATCGGCTGCCGAAGCTGACATTTCATCTAGCACCCTCTGGGGGTGGCAAGCTGAAATGAACTAAAATTTACCTGTTTGGGTGACCCAAAAGGCACTTTTCGCGTTTGCGAACATTAGTTTAACCGGGTTAAGCGGCTTCACGCAGCTAAACCTGACACTAATGGGAGCGACAGGATGCATCCATTGAATATCGCCCCTGTGATCTCCTATTACTTTAGACTGAGATCAGGCAGATATATCAATTGAATTCCCCCCTTTAATGATCTAGGGCCTCGTTCAGTAGTAGTTGCTACTGCGATGCGATCACATCTGTCTGATTTTCAGGCTAGTGCGCAGGGTCTGGGAGATGCGATGGCAGTGACTGACAGGCATGGGCGGTCGTGGGTAGTGACATGGCAGTGTTGGGGCAAAACTGAAGCTGAATAAGGCCTTCTCAGGTGTTGGCAATCCACGAATCTCTCAGAGCTAATATAAACTCTCTATGGAGCTCTGTGGGAGATTTCCCCCCTCCTTCATTTGTTATGTAGGGTCAGGTAATATTGCCAGTTCTTGCACAAAAGTAATATTAATAAGAATAATCTGGGTGGTGCCTAATAATACATGAGATAACCAGTGTATAAATAAAGTATTTATTCAGCTAAAATGACAATCTGAATGAACCTCCCAGGGGTATTTCAACCATTTTATAACAGTGTACACATTAAACATTAATTATTCATATTAAAACACAATTTGAGTATTTAGAAATGTCAGACTATATGTGGGCAATTTAGAGTATTTTGAGTGGCGTAATTCCCACAAGATTAGTAAAGAGTACAGAGTGACCGGTGTAATATTTGCCATGCTCCGTGTGGTATTCGGAGCAGCTCACCGGATGGTACTCCAATCACTGCAGTAATAAAGGCATGGGAGCGGTCACACTATAGTGGAAACGTGGGTAGTTTTCCGTGCACCAGGAGGGATAAGAAAGTCCTATTTCCTTAACGCGTTTCAATGCACAGCAGGGCGTCTTTGTCAAAAGACAAGTGTCTTACCCTTTAAGTGACCTGATCTGTTTTGTTCTCTAGTGTTTGGCTTTAGATAGTTATTTTTTATTTTTATGTATTTGTGGGAATATGCAAACATTTCAGAAGGACACCTATTGCTATATAAGCTATGACAGGGTCATTTTAGGTTACTATATCTTATTTTTCTAAAGAAAACTTTATTGAAAGAATTGGAGGCCATAGTCAAATAACATACGCAGAGGTCCATAAAAGACAAATGTTAAAACAATAAGAAGCAAGAACCTTAAACTTAGAAGTATCATCATTAACTCACATGTACACTGAGGGAGTATTATGCAATTTTACAGTGTATAGTATTGTAGAGAAGAATAAGAATGTAGGGATGAAAAAGCAAAATAGAGGTAGAGGGGTGGCTGACCACAAAGAAAAAGGGGTGAGAGAGGGGAGAAGAGAGGTGGAGATGTCGACTAAAAGTTTTAACACAACTGTTAGTTAGCAAAACCGGGCATAGGTGTAACTTGCCCACGCATAGAATTAGTGAGGGAAGGGAGCTCTGTTTTTTCCAAGCAGCCGTAAGTTGACATTTTAGCTACAAGGGCCAAATGGCAAAACCATGTGTGTTGATGGGAAGCTGCATCAGGAACACAGGCAAAAGAAAATGATTTAGGATTAAAAGGTACAGATCGGTGCTTGCAAGGGTACTAATATTTTCCAAAGGAAACAATCTTTGGGCCGCTCCGCCATGTATGCAGAAATGTTCCGATGTCAAAACCGCAACTCCAGCGCAAATTACATTTCTGGGTGCATCCTGATCAGCCTGGAGGGAATTTTAGGTTTTTATACTAAATGTTTAATTACATGGTGATGTATGTGTTTAATTAAACTAAAATTAAAAGCCTTTCCTTTAACACACAATTCAGATATGGCTAGAGTTTACAATTGGGATGTAAAAAGAAGAAACAAGGATGACCCCTCCAAAAGCAAAGCATAAATTATTATTTTTAAAGTTTCCGAACACCGATTATTTTAAATACGACCCACATAGACATCTGGCCATTTGGATTGGGAGCTCAGACATGCATTTTCTGTTTGTTTTTTATTTAATTGTGTAATCCAATTTCATGCATGCCTAAAGGTGTATGTAACAACAATATCCACTTTGCCCACTGCATAAAGTAGAACAGAACAATAAATTGTACTTTGTATGCAGGAAGGTATCCACATGCTGGTTTAATACTGTACAAATAAACATTAAATGTAACGCTCTAATAAATCCACTAAAGGGTTTTCTGTACTTCATAATGATTTTGCCGACTTACAGGACTTATTAATATTGGTGTTGGAATAATGAAACGACTAAACTATTTGATTTAGAAATGGGAGGCGAGTGCATTTTAAATTATCCTTACAAATGTTATTGGTTGTTTGGAATGCCATTTTTCTTTTTTTTATTATATATTATTTATATTTTTATATAATCCTTAGTAGTTCACAAGCACTGAAATTTTGGATTGTGTACAAACTTTCTTTTCCTCCTGTACAGGTACATTGTGTGGTGTTAGCTAAAATGGGCTGTGAAAGCTAAGAACTCTTTCTTGTAAGTGTTGCACTGTCACCAATGGTTAACTAACTGTTAAATGCAACCCAAACATCCAGCTTGAGTCGATTGAATTACTATCATTATATTTTTATTTTATTTTTTTTGTCCCCTCAAACACTTTAAGCTTTAGTTTCACAATTGTCTATTCGGTGGACTCCAGTTCTGACACTTCACATACTGTACTGTAGCTCTAGTTCTGTCTTCAGGAATTAAACAATGAGATGGCAAAGTTTTTGTATTTTTTATTCCACAATGTTAAAATTGTAAAAACAATTTGTTGCAAACACATATTGTGTTGTGTTTTATTTCTTCATAATTAATGTAAATGTTATGGACTGACTGTATTTTCTAATTTGCAGGTTAGTAACAGTTTATACTTTAGTATAGATCAGGGGTCCTTATTACCCCACACAGTGCATGTTTTGCAGATAACCCAGCAAGTGCACATGTGTATTAATTACTCACTGACACATTTTAAAAGGTCCACAGGTGGAGCTAATTATTTCACTTGTGATTCTGTGAGGTGACCAGCAAAACATGCACTGAGGAACGAGTTTGAGAACCTGTGGTATAGGTCATTTGGATTACCTCCAGCTGCTTTTTATTAAAGCTTGAAGAGAGATAACATTATGAGAAATAAAGTACCAACCAATCTGCTATTAACTGTCCTTTCTCTAACGTCCTAGTGGATGCTGGGGATTCCGTAAGGACCATGGGGAATAGACGGGCTCCGCAGGAGACATGGGCACTTTAAGAAAGAATTTAGATTCTGGTGTGCTCTGGCTCCTCCCTCTATGTCCCTCCTCCAGACCTCAGTTTGAATCTGTGCCCGGACGAGCTGGGTGCTTTTCAGTGAGCTTTCCTGAGCTTGCTGTGAGAAAGTATTTTGTTAGCTTTTTTTATTTTCAGGGAGCTCCCTGCATCGTGGGACAGAGGGGAGAGAAGCAGCCCTACTCTCTGAAGCTAGGTCCTGCTTCTTAGGCTACTGGACACCATTAGCTCCAGAGGGATCGTACACAGGATCTCACCCTCGTCGTCCGATCCCAGAGCCGCGCCGCTGTCCCCCTCGCAGTGCCGGAAGACAGAAGCCAGGTGAGTATGAGAAGCAAGAAGACTTCGAAATCGGCGGCAGAAGACTCCAGTCTTCAATGAGGTAACGCACTGCAGCTGTGCGCCATTGCTACCACACACCTCACATACTCCGGTCACCTGTAAGGGCGCAGGGGGGGGCGCCCTGGGCAGCATTGGGACCTCTTTTTGGCAAAAGTGAACATATATACAGTTGGGCACTGTATATATGTATGAGCCCCCGCCAAGAAAATACATCTTTAAGCGGGACAGAAGCCCGCCGTTGAGGGAGCGGGGCTTCTTCCTCAGCACTCACCAGCGCTGTTTTTTCTCCACAGCTCCGCCGAGAGGAAGCTCTCCCCTGCAGATACACGGTAGAAGAGGGTAAAAAGAGAGGGGGGGCACATAATTAGGCGCAAAAATCAATATAACAGCAGCTACTGGGTTAACATTAAGTTACTGTGTTTTCTCTAAAGTCCTAAGTGGATGCTGGGGACTCCGTCAGGACCATGGGGTTTAGCGGCTCCGCAGGAGACGGCACAATAATAAAAGCTTTAGGATCAGGTGGTGTGCACTGGCTCCTCCCCCTATGACCCTCCTCCAAGCCTCAGTTAGATTTTTGTGCCCGGCCGAGAAGGGTGCAATCTAGGTGGCTCTCCTGAGCTGCTTAGAATAAAAGTTTGTTAGGTTTTTTTTCTTTCAGTGAGACCTGCTGGCAACAGGCTCACTGCTACGAGGGACTTAGGGGAGAGAAGTAAACTCACCTGCGTGCAGGATGGATTGGCTTCTTAGGCTACTGGACACCATTAGCTCCAGAGGGAGTTGGAACACAGGTCTCACCCTGGGGTTCGTCCCGGAGCCGTGCCGCCGACCCCCCTTGCAGATGCCGAAGTTGAAGAGGTCCAGAGGTCCAGAAACAGGCGGCAGAAGACTTTCAGTCTTCATAAGGTAGCGCACAGCACTGCAGCTGTGCGCCATTGTTGTCAGCACACTTCACCAACAGTCACCAACTGTCACTGAGGGTGCAGGGCGCTGGGGGGGGCACCCTGGGCAGCAATGTATAATACCTTTTTATGGCTAAAATACATCACATATAGCCCTTGAGGCTATATGGATGTATTTAACCCCTGCCAGATCTCACAAACTCCGGGAGAAGAGCCCGCCGAAAAGGGGGCGGGGCCTATTCTCCTCGGCACACGGCGCCATTTTCCTGCTCAGCTCTGCTGTGAGGAAGGCTCCCAGGCTCTCCCCTGCACTGCACTACAGAAACAGGGTTAAAACAGAGAGGGGGGGGCACTTATTTGGCGATATGATTACATATATAAAAATGCTATAAGGGAAAACACTTGTATAAGGGGTTGTCCCTGTATAATTATAGCGTTTTTGGTGTGTGCTGGCAAACTCTCCCTCTGTCTCCCCAAAGGGCTAGTGGGGTCCTGTCCTCTATCAGAGCATTCCCTGTGTGTGTGCTGTGTGTCGGTACGTGTGTGTCGACATGTAGGAGGACGATGTTGGTGAGGAGGCGGAGCAAATTGCCTGTATTGGTGATGTCACTCTCTAGGGAGTCGACACCGGAATGGATGGCTTATTTAGGAATTACGTGATAATGTCAACACGATGCAAGGTCGGTTGACGACATGAGACGGCCGGCAAACAAATTAGTACCTGTCCAGGCGTCTCAGACACCGTCAGGGGCTTGTAAAAACGCCCATTTACCTCAGTTGGTCGACACGGACACTGACTTCAGTGTCGACGGTGAAGAAACAAACGTATTTTCCTTTAGGGCCACACGTTACATGTTAAGGGCAATGAAGGAGGTGTTATATATTTCTGATACTACAAGTACCACAAATATGGGTATTATGTAGGGTGGGAATAATCTACTTGTAGTTTTTCCTGAATCAGATAAATTAAAGTGTGTGATGATACGTGGGTTTCCTCCGATAGAAAATTATTGGAGGTATACCCTTTCCCGCCAGAAGTGAGGGCGAGTTGGGAAACACACCTTAGGGTGGATAAGGCGCTCACACGCTTATAAAAACAAGTGGCGTTACCGTCTCCAGATACGGCCGCCCTCAAGGAGCCAGCTGATAGGAAGCTGAAAAATATCCTAAAAAGTATATACACACACACTGGTGTTATACTACGACTAGCAATCGGCTCAGCCTGGATGTGCAGCGCTGGGGGGGCTTGGTCGGATTTCCTGACTGAAAATATTGATACCCTTGACAGGAACAATATTTTATTGACTATAGAGCATTTTAAGGATGCATTTCTATATATGCGAGATGCGCAGAGGGATATTTGCATTCTGGCATCAAGAGTAGATGTGATGTCCATATCTGCCAGACGATGTTTATAGACACGACAGTGGTCAGGTGATGCAGATTCCAGACGGCACATGGAAGTATTGCCGTATAAAGGGGCGGTCCATCGGACCTGGTGGCCATGGCAACAGCTGGAAAATCCACTTTTGTTACCCCAAGTCACATCTCAGCAGAAAAGGACACAGTCTTTTCAGTCTCAGTCCTTTCGTACCCATAAAGGCAGGCGGGCAAAAGGCCAGTCATATCTGCCCAGGGTTAGAGGAAAGGGAAGAAGACTGCAGCAGGCAGCCCATTCCCAGGAACAGAAGTCCTCCACAGCTTCTGCCAAGTCCGCAGCATGACGCTGGGGCCATACAAGCGGACTCAGGTGCGGTGGGGGGTCATCTCAAGAGTTTCAGCACGCAGTGGGCTCACTCGCAAGTGGACTCCTGGATCCTACACGTAGTATCCCAGGTGTACATTGGAAATTCGAGACGTCTTCCCCTCACAAGTTCCTGAAGTCTGCTTTACCAACGTCTCCCTCCGACAGGGAGGCAGTATTGGGAAAAAATTCACAGGCTGTATTCCCAGCAGGTGATAATCAAAGTACCCCTCCTACAACAAGGGAAGGGGTATTATTCCACACTATATTGTGGTACTGAAGCCAAACGGCTCGGTGAGATCTAAAAGATTTGAACAATTACATACAAGGGTTCAAATCAAGATGGAGTCACTCAGAGCAGTGATAGCGAACCAGGACGATATGGTGTCACTGGATATCAGGGACGCTTACCTACATGTCCAAATTTTGCCCTTCTCACCAAGGGTATCTCAGGTTCGTGGTACAGAACTGTCACTATCAGTTCAGACGCTGCCGTTTGGATTGTCCACGGCACCCCGGGTCTTTACCATGGTAATGGCCGAAATGATGATTCTTCCTAAAAGAAATATGGACGCTTTCCTGATAAGGGCAAGGTCCAGAGAACAGTTGGCGGTCGGAGTAGCACTATCTCAAGTAGTTCTACGACAGCACGAGTGGATTCTAAATATTCCAAAATCGCAGCTTTTTCCGACGACACGTCTAATGTTCCTAGGAATGATTCTGGACACAGTCCAGAAAAGGATGTTTTCTCCCGGAGAAGAAGGCCAGGGAGTTATCCGAGCTAGTCAGGAACCTCCTAAAACCAGGAAAAGTATCAGTGCATCATTGCACAAGGGTCCTGTGAAAAATGGTGGTTTCTTACAAAGCGATCCCATTCGGTAGATTTCACGCAAGAACCTTTCAGTGGAATCTGCTGGGAAAATGGTCCGGATCGCATCTTCAGATGCATCAGCGGATAACCCTGTCTCCAAGGACAAGGGTGTTTTCTTCTGCGGTGGCTGCAGAGTGCTCATCTATGAAAGGGCCGCAGATTCGACATTCAGGACTGGGTCCTGGTGACCACGGATGCCAGCCTGAGTGGCTGGGGAGCAGTCACACAAGGAAAAAAAAAAATTTCCAGGGAGTGTGATCAAGTCTGGAGACTTCTCTCCACATAAATATACTGGAGCTAAGGGCAATTTACAAGGCTCTAAGCTTAGCAAGACCTCTGCTTCAAGGTCAGCCGGTATTGATCCAGTGGGACAACATCACGGCAGTCGCCCACGTAAACAGACAGGGCGGCACATGAAGCAGGAGGGAAATGGCAGAAACTGCAAGGATTCTTCGCTGGGCGAAAAATCATGTGATAACACTCTCAGCAGTGTTAATTCCGGGAGTGGAAAACTGGGAAGCAGACTTCCTCAGCAGGCATAACCTCCACCCGGGAGAGTGGGGACTTCAGCGGGAAGTCTTCCACATGATTGTAAACCGTTGGGAAAAACCAAAGGTGGACATGATGGCGTCCCGCCTGAACAAAAAACTAGACAGATATTGCGCCAGGTCAAGGGACCCTCAGGCAATAGCGGTGGACGCTCTGGTAACACTGTGGGTGTACCAGTCAGGGTATGTGTTCCCTCCTATGCATCTCATACCAAAAGTACTGAGAATCATAAGGAGGAGATGAGTAAGAACGATACTCATGATTCCGGATGGGTCAAGAAGGACTTGGTACCCGGAACTTCAAGAGATGCTCACGGAAGAACCGTGGCCTCTACCTTTAAGAGAGGACCTGCTCCAGCAGGGGCCTTGTCTGTTCCAAGACTTACCGCGGCTGCGTTTGACGGCATGGCAGTTGAACGCCGGATCCTGAAAGGGCATTCCAGATGAAGTCATCCCTACCCTGGTCGAAGCCAGGAAGGATGTAACCGCAAAACATTTTCACCGCATTTGGCGAAAATATGTTGCGTGGTGTGAGGCCAAGAAGGTCCCTACAGAGGAATTCCAACTGGGTCGTTTCCTACATTTCCTGAAAACAGGACTGTCTATGGGCCTAAAATTAGGGTCCATTAAGGTTCAAATTTCGACCCTGTCGAATTTCTTCCAGAAAGAACTGGCTTCAGTGCCTGAAGTTCAGACGTTTGTAAAAGGGGTACTGCATATACAGCCTCCTTTTGTGCCCCCAGTGGCACCTTGGGATCTCAATGTTGTTTTGAGTTTCCTAAAGTCACATTGGTTTGATCCACTCACCACTGTGGAATTAAAATATTTCACATGGAAGGTGAAGATTCTATTAGCCCTGGCTTCAGCCAGGCGTGTGTCAGAATGGGCGGCTTTATCATATAAAAGCCCTTACTTAATTTTTCATTCTGACAGGGCAGAATTGAGGACTCGTCCTCAATTTCTCCTTAAGGTGTTTTCTGTTTTTCACATGAACCAACCTATTGTGGTACCTGCGGCTACTAGGGACTTGGAGGACTCCAAGTTACTTGACGTTGTCAGGGCCCTGAAAATATGTTTCCAGGACGACTGGAGTCAGAAAATCTGACTCGCTGTTTAGCCTGTATGCACCCAACAAGATGGGTGTTCCTGCTTCTAAGCAGACGATTGCTCGCTGGATTTGTAGTACAATTCAGCTTGCACATTCTGTGGCAGGCTTGCCACAGCCAAAATCAGTAAAAGCCCATTCCACAAGGAAGTGGGCTCATCTTGGGCGGCTGCCCGAGGGGTCTCGGCTTTACAACTTTGCCGAGCTGCTACTTGGTCAGGGGCACACCCTGACTGAGGAGGACCTGGAGTTCTCTCATTCGGTGCTGCAGAGTCATCCGCACTCTCCCGCCCGTTTGGGAGCTTTGGTATAATCCCCATGGTCCTGACGGAGTCCCCAGCATCCACTTAGGACGTTAGAGAAAATAAGAATTTACTTACCGATAATTCTATTTCTCGTAGTCCGTAGTGGATGCTGGGCGCCCATCCCAAGTGCGGATTGTCTGCAATACTTGTACATAGTTATTGTTACAAAAATCGGGTTATTCTTGTTGTGAGCCATCTTTTCAGAGGCTCCTTCGTTGTTATCATACTGTTAACTGGGTTCAGATCACAGGTTGTACGGTGTGATTGGTGTGGCTGGTATGAGTCTTACCCGGGATTCAATATCCTTCCTTATTATGCACGCTCGTCCGGGCACAGTATCCTAACTGAGGCTTGGAGGAGGGTCATAGGGGGAGGAGCCAGTGCACACCACCTGATCCTAAAGCTTTTATTATTGTGCCCTGTCTCCTGCGGAGCCGCTAAACCCCATGGTCCTGACGGAGTCCCCAGCATCCACTACGGACTACGAGAAATAGAATTATCGGTAAGTAAATTCTTATTATTCCTGGGTTTATAGCGCTGGGGTGTGTGCTGGCATACTCTCTGTCTCTCCAAAGGGCCTTGTGGGGGAACTGTCTTCAAAAAGGGCATTCCCTGTGTGTGTGGTGTCGGTACGCTTGTGTCGACATGTTTGACGAGGAAGGCTATGATAAAGGGATCCCCAGGAAAGGGCACCTTTTGCTTAACCAAGTTCAAGCACGCATTCAGTCAGTCAGCATCAGGTTCATACACTGCTGCAGCCAGTGACCAGTCAACAAAATAACCTTTGTAATAACTAGCCACACGTGTATAAAGTGGAAAGTAATAGAGCAGAGAGAGAGAGCTTTATTTCCTACCAGCAGTACATTATTAAGTGATACCAATTAACATATTGTGTCGTCGATTCCTGACACGAAGCTTAATCCTATTGGCTAATAAAACTTCAATCTTATACGTAATATGTTTGCCAACGTCTATATTTTTTATATGAGCTCTTAAGTGGAATAACTAGGGGTTTTTGCTAACCTCAAAACCTACATATGTCTGGTTATATTTTTACACCTGCTGTACCGTAAACTGACAAATACCCTTTGAAGCTCACATGTCTAGCTGCTGACATTATATTTCTGCTAGGAAATTACCGTAAAATATATCTTGGATAAAGGTCATAACTTCACAATGTGGGTTCAAACAAAATGCAGTGTCTGTACTTTTTCCTGTGTCAGATCTAAGTTGAAAACAATTTGAAACAGCTTGTCAGATGTCAATTATAAATGGAGTCTTATGAACAAATATGGCTTTCATCTTTATCAACTTCCCCTCTTTGTTTCTAATTTTTACCTTTAATTTACCCTTCCTTTACCTGGTCATTGATTCTATAGGGACACCTACTTTTACGACTGGTGTACCATAAGGGCACTCCAGGCATGGGCTAGTCCATTTAACATCCCTATGCTCGGGCAGAACCAATGTTCCCTATTCTCTTATCCCTAACCACAAGAGAAAGTTCATAAAGCAGAGGAGTCTTTTGAGGATGGAATCATTATAATGTTCATGGTCCTTGCTCAATAGTCCTTGAAAGTCTTTTTGACTCAATATTGTGACAGCAAAGTTCATTAGATTACGTCATTATAACAGTAGGGACAGCTGGAAGCTTCTGTGTATCTGGTATGGCAGGTCTCACAGTAGAAGAATGTGGAATTGTATATTATAGCTCCTCCAATAAGTTTCATATAAATTGGTTGCGGTTTAGCAGTTTCAGCAATGCCTTAGGTAGAAAAACATTTTAGTGTCAGTATCCACATAATAAGCCTTAAAATATGCAATTAATAGCAAAACAAGTCCCTTAGCAACAATAGATAATATTCCTGAAAAGCAATTGGTTGTATAGTGTTTATAAAACCAAGAGAAGAAAGAATCTGGAAATACACTGGTATAATTATGATTAGTAGCGAACTGATTTTTCAACTGTATTACTTCATTCATCTTTTCATCAATAATATTTTCTGGGCTAGTATAATTTATTAAATAAGTACAACATTTTACTCCATACATGGTCTGCAAAGTGACATACTAGCCTGCAGATACAGTAAACAATTGGAGACAACTGTTTATATTGGTCCTGTTTTACATTTAATGACCAGCATCTTTTATGCCTATTTGTCTTTACCTGGGTAATTGTTGACATCCTATGTGTATTCCCTTTTGTTCTGTTATTTTTGGCATAGTTACTGATTATTGCACTATCACTTGACTCCTTATATAAGTAAGGTTCAATCATTACTGTTTATATAAGATTAACCATGCTAACAAGAAGTACTAAGTTACACATTATACATCCCCCAGACCCTTATATGGCATGGGGCCTATTAAATTGTATCCATATATTTTGATTATGTATCGTGATTGGATAATACTTCCTTTGTCACTTTTTCGCAATGAGATGCGTTTATTTACGAGTTTCTTTCACTCAACGTGACTGAAGTGGCGGTAGTCAACAGAACTTAAAACGGTCCTTTGAACTTGGGTTCAAGAGACTTTCTTAGTGACCACCCAATCACCTTGCTTTAGTTCATGTGAGTCTTGAGAACAGTTGGAATCTGGGAATAGATTTAAAAACTTTGCCGTGCAATTTGGTTAGTTGCTGTTGTATATGCATTACATAATAAGTTAAGTCACCATGTTTATGTTGCAGTTGCTGTGGAAAATAGCATACTGTCCTAGCAACAATACCAAAATAAGATTTAATATGGTATTAACCCATGCTTTTCACTTGAAGTATTTGTGAGAACAAAGCAATGGGTAAACCTAGCCATGTTTTGCCTGTTTTTGTAACTTATTTTTATAGCTTTAGTTTTAAGGTAATAGATAAGTTTTTCTACATGTTTACTACTTTGCCTATAGGGAGTGTAAAAGGCCTGAGTAACACCTAAATCTGACAGAATTTTGCCTAATACTTCTCCTGTGAACTGGGTACCTCTGTTGCTTTCAATAACTTAAGGTACTCCATATCTACATATTACTTCTTGCATTAACTTCTTTGCAACTGTTTTTGGCGTTTGCTGCTCTACAACGCCAAGCTTCAACCCAATTTGAGAATAGGTCTTTGCACACAAGTACATTTTCATACCCAGAACATTTAGGTAACTGGATAAGGTCTATTTGTAATCGCTGAAAGGGGTAGCAGGTTTGTGGGGTACTTTTTGCTGGAACCTTTACAACCTTTCCTGGGTTATGTAAAGCACAAGCTACACACCCTGCAACATAAGCCTGTGCTGCTTGTGTGAAACCTGGTGCCACCCAATGCTGGTTCAAAATCCTCACCATTGCATCTCTTGATTGGTGAGTTTTTTAATGCAATATTTGTGCTAAGACTGGGTAAAGTGAGTGTGGTAAACAGATACGGTTTTCCACCATCCATCTGTCACCGTGTATTCGCCCACCTAATTTTTCTCAATCCTTTTTCTCCTTGCCTAAGGCCTGTGCTTGTAATTTGCACAATAACTGTAAGTCTAATGACTCTGATGTGACAGTTAACATCACCTGAGTGTCTGGCAGAGGCTGGACTGCTGCAGCTTTTGCAGCCTGATCAGCTAGAGCGTTTCCTCTGACCTCTGCAGTATCCTCTTTAGTGTGCGCTTTGACCTTTATGACTGCTAATTTCTTTGGCAATTGAAAGGCAGCAAATAATGCCCTAATACAGTCTGCATGTTTTATTGGTTTTCTGTGCCTGTCATTTCATCATCACTCGCACCATTCCCCTCTTTTGAAACCAGCGGCAATAATGTAGCTGGGTTCAAAGAAGTACAACTTTTGATAGTGACATTGGATGGTATAAGCAATGCTACTTCATATTTGGTTAGTCTAGCAGCAGATAAATGTTTAGTCTGCGCTTGGTTCAGAATTTCAGTCCCTGAGTGAGGCACCTGTACAGTTGAGGGATGACCCAGAACAATATCAGCAGCTTTGTCTAACAGTAACGCTGCTGCTGCTACTGACTTGACACATGTTGGTGCTGCCCGTATGACTGGGTCTAACTGTACTGAGTAATACGCTAGGGGTTGCTGTTTGTTACAATGTACCTGCGTTAATATTTTCTCTGACGTCCTAGTGGATGCTGGGAACTCCGTAAGGACCATGGGGAATAGACGGGCTCCGCAGGAGACTGGGCACTCTATAAGAAAGATTTGGTACTATCTGGTGTGCACTGGCTCCTCCCTCTATGCCCCTCCTCCAGACCTCAGTTAGATTTCTGTGCCCGGCCCGAGCTGGTTGCACACTAGGAGCTCTCCTGAGCTTCTAGAAAGAAAGTTTAAATTAGGTTTTTTATTTTACAGTGAGACCTGCTGGCAACAGGCTCACTGCATCGAGGGACTAAGGGGAGAAGAAGCGAACCTACCTGCTTGCAGCTAGCTTGGGCTTCTTAGGCTACTGGACACCATTAGCTCCAGAGGGATCGACCGCAGGACCCGTCCTTGGTGTTCGTTCCCGGAGCCGCGCCGCCGTCCCCCTTACAGAGCCAGAAGCATGAAGATGGTCCGGAAAATCGGCGGCAGAAGACTTCAGTCTTCACCAAGGTAGCGCACAGCACTGCAGCTGTGCGCCATTGCTCCTCATACACACTTCACACTCCGGTCACTGAGGGTGCCAGGGCGCTGGGGGGGGGCGCCCTGAGCAGCAATAAAAACACCTTGGCTGGCAAAATAGCCACAATATATAGCCCCAGAGGCTATATATGTGGTAATTACCCCTGCCAGAATACAGAAAAAAGCGGGAGAAAAGTCAGCCGAAAAAGGGGCGGAGCCATCTCCCTCAGCACACCGGCGCCATTTTCTCTTCACAGTGTAGCTGGAAAACAGCTCCCCAGGCTCTCCCCTGTAGTTTTCAGGCTCAAAGGGTTAAAAAGAGAGGGGGGGTACTAAATTTAGGCGCAATATTGTTTATACAAGCAGCTATTGGGGAAAATTCACTCAGTGATAGTGTTTATCCCTACATTATATAGCGCTCCGGTGTGTGCTGACATACTCTCTCTCTGTCTCCCCAAAGGGCTGTGTGGGGTCCTGTCCTCGGTCAGAGCATTCCCTGTGTGTGTGCGGTGTGTCGGTACAGCTGTGTCGACATGTTTGATGAGGAGGCTTATGTGGAGGCGGAGCAGATGCCGATAAATGAGATGTCGCCCCCTGTGGGCCGACACCAGAGTTGGAAGGTATTAACTGACAGTGTCAACTCCTTACATAATAAAAGGCTGGATGACGTAACAGCTATGGGACAGCCGGCTTTTCAGCCCGCGCCTGCCCAGGCGTTTCAAAGGCCATCAGGGGCTTAAAAACGCCCGCTCCCTCAGATGGCAGACACAGATGTCGACACGGAGTCTGACTCCAGTGTCGACGAGGTTGAGACATATACACAATCCACTAGGAACATCCGTTACATGATCCCGGCAATAAAAAATGTGTTACACATTTCTGACATTAACCCAAGTACCACTAAAAACAAAAAAAGGGTTTTATGTGTGGGGAGAAAAAGCAGGCAGTGTTTTGTTCCCCCATCAAATGAGTGAATGAGGTGTGAAAAAGCGTGGGTTCCCCCTAAATCAGTGAAAGCCCATTCCATCTTGGGCAGCTGCCCGAGGGGTCTCGGCTTTACAACTTTACCGAGCTGCTACTTGGTCAGGGGCAAACACGTTTGCTAAATTCTACAAATTTGATACCCTGGCTGAGAAGGACCTTGAGTTCTCTCATTCGGTGCTGCAGAGTCATCTGCACTCTCCCGCCCGTTTGGGAGCTTTGGTATAATCCCCATGGTCCTTACGGAGTTCCCAGCATCCACTAGGACGTCAGAGAAAATAAGATTTTACTCACCGGTAAATCTATTTCTCGTAGTCCGTAGTGGATGCTGGGCGCCCATCCCAAGTGCGGATTGTCTGCAATACTTGTATATAGTTATTGTTGAGCCATCTGCTGAGAGGCTCTGTTATATTTCATACTGTTAACTGGGTATAGTATCACGAGTTATACGGTGTGATTGGTGTGGCTGGTATGAGTCTTACCCTGGATTCAAAATCCTTCCTTATTGTGTCAGCTCTTCCGGGCACAGTATCCTAACTGAGGTCTGGAGGAGGGGCATAGAGGGAGGAGCCAGTGCACACCAGATAGTACCAAATCTTTCTTATAGAGTGCCCAGTCTCCTGCGGAGCCCGTCTATTCCCCATGGTCCTTACGGAGTTCCCAGCATCCACTACGGACTACGAGAAATAGATTTACCGGTGAGTAAAATCTTATTTTTTTTTTCGCATGGCCTGAAACTTCACAACAAAACAAGTTGAAAGGCCTTGCATAATTAGGAAGTCCTAATGCTGGTGCTGATATTATGTCTGTTTTTAGCTGACAAAAAGCATCTAGCTGTTCTTGTGTCATGAGTAATGCACCTTGTGCATTTTGTCCCTTTAGGGCATCATATAACACTTGTAGTTTCTGTGATGCGCCTACAATCCACTTTTTGCAATAAGTGATCAGTCCTAAAAGGATATGAGTTGTTTACATGTTTGAGGAGGTTTAACTTTTGAAATAATTTTCCTCCTTTTTGTAGTGATATGCTTACTATAAGCAGAAATGCAGTGTCCTAGAAATTGTACTTTGTTTTGTGCATATTAACTTACTTCTATGTACCCTATATTTCTTTTTTATATATGAATAGCAATAAGGCTTGACATTTGGGTTCTATTTAAAAATACCTTACACTTGTTCTTTTGATGGCATCATATAAAACTTAGTTTTCTGTGATGCCCTTGGAATGTATTTTGTACAATAGGTGATTCATTTTTTTAGAAATGACTTAAGCTGTTGTAAGTAGAGATGAGCGGGTTCGGTTCCTCTGAATCCGAACCCGCCCGAACTTCAGTTTTTTTTACACGGGGCCGAGCGACTCGGATCTTCCCGCCTTGCTCGGTTAACCCGAGCGCGCACGAACGTCATCATCACACTGTCGGATTCTCGCGAGGCTCGGATTCTATCGCGAGACTCGGATTCTATATAAGGAGCCGCGCGTCGCCGCCATTTTCACACGTGCATTGAGATTGATAGGGAGAGGACGTGGCTGGCGTCCTCTCCGTTTAGAAATTAAAATAGGAGAGAGAGTGAGACACGTTCATTACTATACTTACTGGAGCTTAGGAGGAGTTATTATATTATACTACTAGTGACTGATGACCAGTGACCTGACCACCAGTGCAGTTTTATAATTTATTAATATTTAAATAATAATCCGTTCTGTTCTTGTTCTCTGCCTGAAAAAAAGATACACAGCTTAATTGTGGGGGAGACTGGGGAGCAGTTATAGGTTATAGCAGGAGCCAGGAGTACATATTAAACAGTGCACACTTTTGCTGCCAGAGAGAGACTAGTGCCACTGCCAGTGTGACTGACCACTGTGACCAGTGACCTGACCACACTGACCACCAGTACTATAGTACTATATTTATTGATTGTCTGCCTGAAAAAGTACACTCGTCGTGGACTCGTGTGACTTGTGTGGTGTTGTTTTTTTCTTCTTTAAAAAACTCATTCTGCTGACAGACAGTGTCCAGCAGGTCCGTCATTAATATCTGACTGTGCTCACACAGCTTAATTGTGGGGGAGACTGGGGAGCAGTTATAGGTTATAGCAGGAGCCAGGAGTACATATTAAACAGTGCACACTTTTGCTGCCAGAGAGAGACTAGTGCCACTACCAGTGTGACTGACCACTGTGACCAGTGACCTGACCACACTGACCACCAGTACTATAGTACTATATTTATTGATTGTCTGCCTGAAAAAGTACACTCGTCGTGGACTCGTGTGACTTGTGTGGTGTTTTTTTCTTCTTTAAAAAACTCATTCTGCTGACAGACAGTGTCCAGCAGGTCCGTCATTAATATCTGACTGTGCTCACACAGCTTAATTGTGGGGGAGACTGGGGAGCAGTTATAGGTTATAGCAGGAGCCAGGAGTACATATTAAACAGTGCACACTTTTGCTGCCAGAGAGAGACTAGTGCCACTGCCAGTGTGACTGACCACTGTGACCAGTGACCTGACCACCAGTACTATAGTACTATATTTATTGATTGTCTGCCTGAAAAAGTACACTCGTCGTGGACTCGTGTGACTTGTGTGGTGTTTTTTTCTTCTATAAAAAACTCATTCTGCTGACAGACAGTGTCCAGCAGGTCCGTCATTATATAATATTATATACCTGTCCGGCTGCAGTAGTGATATATTTTTTATATCATTATTTATCATCCAGTCTATACTAGCAGCAGACACAGTACGGTAGTTCACGGCTGTAGCTACCTCTGTGTCGGCACTCGGCAGTCCATCCATAATTGTATACCACCTACCCGTGGTTTTTTTTTTCTTTCTTCTTTATACATACTACATCTCATTATCAACCAGTCTATATTAGCAGCTAGTATCTAGCTAGTATTATTAGCTAGTACTATTATTATTAGCTAGTATTAGTACTAGTATTATTAGCTAGTACTAGTATCCATCCATCTCCATTGTTTACCTGAGGTGCCTTTTAGTTGTGCCTATTAAAATATGGTGAACAAAAATGTTGAGGTTCCAAAATTAGGGAAAGATCAAGATCCACTTCCACCTCGTGCTGAAGCTGCTGCCACTAGTCATGGCCGAGACGATGAAATGCCAGCAACGTCGTCTGCCAAGGCCGATGCCCAATGGCATGTCAAATCCAAAACACCAAATATCAGTAAAAAAAGGACTCCAAAACCTAAAATAAAATTGTCGGAGGAGAAGCGTAAACTTGCCAATATGCCATTTACCACACGGAGTGGCAAGGAACGGCTGAGGCCCTGGCCTATGTTCATGGCTAGTGGTTCAGCTTCACATGAGGATGGAAGCACTCAGCCTCCCGCTAGAAAAATGAAAAGACTCAAGCTGGCAAAAGCAGTAGCACCGCAAAGAACTGTGCGTTCTTCGAAATCCCAAATCCACAAGGAGAGTCCAATTGTGTCGGTTGCGATGCCTGACCTTCCCAACACTGGACGTGAAGAGCATGCGCCTTCCACCATTTGCACGCCCCCTGCAAGTGCTGGAAGGAGCACCCGCAGTCCAGTTCCTGATAGTCAGATTGAAGATGTCAGTGTTGAAGTACACCAGGATGAGGAGGATATGGGTGTTGCTGGCGCTGGGGAGGAAATTGACCAGGAGGATTCTGATGGTGAGGTGGTTTGTTTAAGTCAGGCACCCGGGGAGACACCTGTTGTCCGTGGGAGGAATATGGCCGTTGACATGCCTGGTGAAAATACCAAAAAAATCAGCTCTTCGGTGTGGAGGTATTTCAACAGAAATGCGGACAACAGGTGTCAAGCCGTGTGTTACCTTTGTCAAGCTGTAATAAGTAGGGGTAAGGACGTTAACCACCTCGGAACATCCTCCCTTATACGTCACCTGCAGCGCATTCATAATAAGTCAGTGACAAGTTCAAAAACTTTGGGTGACAGCGGAAGCAGTCCACTGACCAGTAAATCCCTTCCTCTTGTAACCAAGCTCCCGCAAACCACCCCACCAACTCCCTCTGTCAATTTCCTCCTTCCCCAGGAATGCCAATAGTCCTGCAGGCCATGTCACTGGCAATTCTGACGAGTCCTCTCCTGCCTGGGATTCCTCCGATGCATCCTTGCGTGTAACGCCTACTGCTGCTGGCGCTGCTGTTGTTGCTGCTGGGAGTCGATGGTCATCCCAGAGGGGAAGTCGTAAGCCCACTTGTACTACTTCCAGTAAGCAATTGACTGTTCAACAGTCCTTTGCGAGGAAGATGAAATACCACAGCAGTCATCCTACTGCAAAGCGGATAACTGAGGCCTTGGCATCCTGGGTGGTGAGAAACGTGGTTCCGGTATCCATCATTACTGCAGAGCCAACTAGAGACTTGTTGGAGGTACTGTGTCCCCGGTACCAAATACCATCTAGGTTCCATTTCTCTAGGCAGGCGATACCGAAAATGTACACAGACCTCAGAAAAAGAGTCACCAGTGTCCTAAAAAATGCAGCTGTACCCAATGTCCACTTAACCACGGACATGTGGACAAGTGGAGCAGGGCAGGGTCAGGACTATATGACTGTGACAGCCCACTGGGTAGATGTATGGACTCCCGCCGCAAGAACAGCAGCAGCGGCACCAGTAGCAGGATCTCGCAAACGCCAACTCTTTCCTAGGCAGGCTACGCTTTGTATCACCGGTTTCCTGAATACGCACACAGCTGAAAACCTCTTACGGCAACTGAGGAAGATCATCGCGGAATGGCTTACCCCAATTGGACTCTCCTGTGGATTTGTGGCATCGGACAACGCCAGCAATATTGTGTGTGCATTAAATATGGGCAAATTCCAGCACGTCCCATGTTTTGCACATACCTTGAATTTGGTGGTGCAGAATTTTAAAAAAAACGACAGGGGCGTGCAAGAGATGCTGTCGGTGGCCAGAAGAATTGCGGGACACTTTCGGCGTACAGGCACCACGTACAGAAGACTGGAGCAACACCAAAAACGCCTGAACCTGCCCTGCCATCATCTGAAGCAAGAAGTGGTAACGAGGTGGAATTCAACCCTCTATATGCTTCAGAGGTTGGAGGAGCAGCAAAAGGCCATTCAAGCCTATACATCTGACCACGATAGAGGAGGTGGAATGCACCTGTCTCAAGCGCAGTGGAGAATGATTTCAACGTTGTGCAAGGTTCTGATGCCCTTTGAACTTGCCACACGTGAAGTCAGTTCAGACACTGCCAGCCTGAGTCAGGTCATTCCCCTCATCAGGCTTTTGCAGAAGAAGCTGGAGACATTGAAGGAGGAGCTAACACGGAGCGATTCCGCCAGGCATGTGGGACTTGTGGATGGAGCCCTTAATTCGCTTAACCAGGATTCACGGGTGGTCAATCTGTTGAAATCAGAGCACTACATTTTGGCCACCGTGCTCGATCCTAGATTTAAAACCTACCTTGGATCTCTCTTTCCGGCAGACACAAGTCTGCTGGGGTTGAAAGACCTGCTGGTGAGAAAATTGTCAAGTCAAGCGGAACGCGACCTGTCAACATCTCCTCCTTCACATTCTCCCGCAACTGGGGGTGCGAGGAAAAGGCTCAGAATTCCGAGCCCACCCGCTGGCGGTGATGCAGGGCAGTCTGGAGCGACTGCTGATGCTGACATCTGGTCCGGACTGAAGGACCTGACAACAATTACGGACATGTCGTCTACTGTCACTGCATATGATTCTCTCACCATTGAAAGAATGGTGGAGGATTATATGAGTGACCGCATCCAAGTAGGCACGTCACACAGTCCGTACTTATACTGGCAGGAAAAAGAGGCAATTTGGAGGCCCTTGCACAAACTGGCTTTATTCTACCTAAGTTGCCCTCCCACAAGTGTGTACTCCGAAAGAGTGTTTAGTGCCGCCGCTCACCTTGTCAGCAATCGGCGTACGAGGTTACATCCAGAAAATGTGGAGAAGATGATGTTCATTAAAATGAATTATAATCAATTCCTCCGCGGAGACATTGACCAGCAGCAATTGCCTCCACAAAGTACACAGGGAGCTGAGATGGTGGATTCCAGTGGGGACGAATTGATAATCTGTGAGGAGGGGGATGTACACGGTGATATATCGGAGGATGATGATGAGGTGGACATCTTGCCTCTGTAGAGCCAGTTTGTGCAAGGAGAGATTAATTGTTTCTTTTTTGGTGGGGGTCCAAACCAACCCGTCATATCAGTCACAGTCGTGTGGCAGACCCTGTCACTGAAATGATGGGTTGGTTAAAGTGTGCATGTCCTGTTTATACAACATAAGGGTGGGTGGGAGGGCCCAAGGACAATTCCATCTTGCACCTCTTTTTTCTTTAATTTTTCTTTGCGTCATGTGCTGTTTGGGGAGGGTTTTTTGGAAGGGACATCCTGCGTGACACTGCAGTGCCGCTCCTAGATGGGCCCGGTGTTTGTGTCGGCCACTAGGGTCGCTTATCTTACTCACACAGCTACCTCATTGCGCCTCTTTTTTTCTTTGCGTCATGTGCTGTTTGGGGAGGGTTTTTTGGAAGGGACATCCTGCGTGACACTGCAGTGCCACTCCTAGATGGGCCCGGTGTTTGTGTCGGCCACTAGGGTCGCTTATCTTACTCACACAGTCAGCTACCTCATTGCGCCTCTTTTTTTCTTTGCGTCATGTGCTGTTTGGGGAGGGTTTTTTGGAAGGGACATCCTGCGTGACACTGCAGTGCCACTCCTAGATGGGCCCGGTGTTTGTGTCGGCCACTAGGGTCGCTTATCTTACTCACACAGTCAGCTACCTCATTGCGCCTCTTTTTTTCTTTGCGTCATGTGCTGTTTGGGGAGGGTTTTTTGGAAGGGACATCCTGCGTGACACTGCAGTGCCACTCCTAGATGGGCCCGGTGTTTGTGTCGGCCACTAGGGTCGCTTATCTTACTCACACAGTCAGCTACCTCATTGCGCCTCTTTTTTTCTTTGCGTCATGTGCTGTTTGGGGAGGGTTTTTTGGAAGGGACATCCTGCGTGACACTGCAGTGCCACTCCTAGATGGGCCCGGTGTTTGTGTCGGCCACTAGGGTCGCTTATCTTACTCACACAGTCAGCTACCTCATTGCGCCTCTTTTTTTCTTTGCGTCATGTGCTGTTTGGGGAGGGTTTTTTGGAAGGGACATCCTGCGTGACACTGCAGTGCCACTCCTAGATGGGCCCGGTGTTTGTGTCGGCCACTAGGGTCGCCCAGCTTAGTCATCCAGCGACCTAGGTGCAAATTTTAGGACTAAAAATAATATTGTGAGGTGTGAGGTATTCAGAATAGACTGAAAATGAGTGTAAATTATGGTTTTTGAGGTTAATAATACTTTGGGATCAAAATGACCCCCAAATTCTATGATTTAAGCTGTTTTTTAGTGTTTTTAAAAAAAAAACACCCGAATCCAAAACACACCCGAATCCGACAAAAAAAATTCGGTGAGGTTTTGCCAAAACGCGTTCGAACCCAAAACACGGCCGCGGAACCGAACCCAAAACCAAAACACAAAACCCGAAAAATTTCCGGCGCTCATCTCTAGTTGTAAGGTGCGTCAGAGATATTTCTAACATAAACCTCCCTCCTTTACTGTTATAGGCCGAGCATCAGCAGTAATGCAATGTTAATTTATGTTCACCTAACATCTTTCAGAGGTATCATTTATGCATTGTTACAGTTTAGTTACAATTTTGATTTTATACCATGTAAATGTAATTGTATCATGAGGGCAGACTTCTATCTTAGGGGTATGGACTATGACTACAGTTCTGCCCACTTCTCATACCTAGTTTACTTAATCACTTGGCCCCACCCCTTGTATTAGTTACCCAAACACTTCCTGATTCTCTGGCATTTCATTACACACTGTAACTGGAACAGTAACGAGCTGTACATTAAAGAAAATATTTTTTTACATTTGTAACGTTATATTTTTAGTTTTATGACAGCCCTTTGCTATTGGCTGAGGCAATATTTATTTGGCCACAACACATTTTATTATACTTATTTAAAACTTTATACTAAGATAATACTATTTTACACACACAAATAAAACGCTGAGAGTGAGCCAGCACTCTCCCAACTCCGAACAGGGGTTAGCTGGAGTTTAATGATAAACCATTAGAACTTACATAATAAATACATACATACATACAACATTATATCACACACTTCCATTGAAGTCTACAAGTCATTTGTAGCCACTGATTCAATACATATTTATCAATGTATTTTACGGACTATATATATTTCTCTGCCGTACTAAGTGGATGCTGGGACTCCGTAAGGACCATGGGGAATAGCGGCTCCGCAGGAGACTGGGCACAACTAAAAGAAAGCTTTAACTACTGGTGTGCACTGGCTCCTCCCACTATGACCCTCCTCCAGACTTCAGTTAGAATCTTGTGCCCGGCTGAGCTGGATGCACACTAGGGGCTCTCCTGAGCTCCTAGAAAGAAAGTATATTTTAGGTTTTTTATTTTACAGTGAGATCTGCTGGCAACAGACTCACTGCAACGTGGGACTAAGGGGAGAAGAAGCGAACCTACCTAACTGGTGGTAGCTTGGGCTTCTTAGGCTACTGGACACCATTAGCTCCAGAGGGATCGACCACAGGACCCGACCTCGCTGTTCGGTCCCGGAGCCGCGCCGCCTGCCCCCTTACAGAGCCAGAAGCAAGAAGTGTTCCTGAAAATCGGCGGCAGAAGACTTCTGTCTTCAACAAGGTAGCGCACAGCACTGCAGCTGTGCGCCATTGCTCCTCATGCACACCTCACACTCCGGTCACTGATGGGTGCAGGGCGCTGGGGGGGGGCGCCCTGAGGGCAATATAAGACACCTTGGCTGGCAAATCTACACCATATATAGTAAGGAAGGCTATATAGGTGTAAAAATACCCCTGCCAGAGTTCCAGAAAAAGGCGGGAGAAGTCCGCCTGAAAAGGGGCGGGGCCATCTCCCTCAGCACACTGGCGCCATTTTTCCCTCACAGCTCCGCTGGAAGGACGCTCCCTGGCTCTCCCCTGCAGTTGTCAAGCTACATAAGGGTAAAAAAGAGAGGGGGGGGGCACTAAATTTAGGCGCAGTATATATAAAATAAGCGGCTATAAGGGAAAACACTCATTTATAGTGGGATCCCTGTGTTATATAGCGCTCTGGTGTATGCTGGCATACTCTGTCTCCCCAAAGGGCTTTGTGGGGTCCTGTCCTCTGTCAGAGCATTCCCTGTGTGTATGCGGTGTGTCGGTACAGCTGTGTCGACATGTTTGATGAGGAGGCTTATGTGGAGGCAGAGCAGATGCCGATAAATGTGATGTCACCCCCTGCGGGGTCGACACCTGAGTGGATGGTGCTGTGGAAGGAATTACGCGACCGTGTCGACTCCTTGCATAAAAGGTTTGACGACATACCAAATGTGGGACAGCCGGCTTCTCAGCCTGTGCCTGCCCAGGCATCTCAAAAGCCATCAGGGGCTCTAAAACGCCCGCTACCTCAGATGACAGACAGATGTCGACACGGATACTGACTCCAGTGTCGACGACGATGAGACTAATGTAACTTCCAGTAGGGCCACACGTTACATGATTGAGGCAATGAAATGTGTTGCACATTTCTGATGTTACCCCAGGTACCACAAAAAAGGGTATTATGTTTGGAGAGAAACTACCAGTAGCTTTTCCTCCATCTGATGAGTTAAATGAAGTGTGTGAAGAAGCGTGGGCTTCCCCTGATAAGAAACTGGTAATTTCTAAGAGGTTACTAATGGCGTACCCTTTCCCGCCAGAGGTTAGGGCACGTTGGGAAACATCCCCTAGGGTGGATAAAGCGCTCACACGCTTGTCAAAGAAGGTGGCACTGCCGTCTCCGGATACGGCCGCCCTGAAGGAATCTGATGATAGAAAGCAGGAGGCTATCCTGAAATCTATATATACACATACAGGTGTTATACTGAGACCAGCTATTGCTTCAGTATGGATGTGCAGTGCTGCAGCTGCGTGGTCAGATTCCCTTTCGGAAAATATTGATACCCTAGACAGGGACACTATATTGCTAACCGTAGAGCATATTAAAGACGCACTTTTATATATGAGGGATGCACAGAGGGATATTTGCCGGCTGGCATCAAAAATTAGTGCAATGTCCATTTCTGCCAGGAGAGGGTTATGGACTCGGCAGTGGACAGGAGATGCAGATTCTAAAAGGCACATGGAAGTTCTGCCTTATAAGGGTGAGGAGTTGTTCGGGGATGGTCTCTCGGACCTCGTTTCCACAGCAACAGCTGGGAAGTCTACATTTTTACCCCATGTTCCCTCACAGCCAAAGAAAGCACCGTATTATCAGGTATAGTCCTTTCGGCCCAATAGGGGCAAGCGGGTTAAGGGCGCGTCCTTTCTGCCCAGAGGTAGAGAGAAAAAGCTGCAGCATACAGCCAGTTCCCAGGAGCAAAAGTCCTCCCCCGCTTCCTCTAAGTCCACAGCATGATGCTGGGGCTCCACAGGCGGAGCCAGGTACGGTGGGGGCCTGTCTCAAGCATTTCAGCAATCAGTGGGCTCGCTCACGGGTGAATCCCTGGATATTTCAAGTAGTATCTCAGGGGTACAAGCTGGAATTCGAGACGTCTCCCCCCCGCCGTTTCCTCAAATCTGCCTTACCAACCACTCCCTCAGGCAGGGAGGCAGTGTTACAGGCAATTCACAAGCTGTATTCACAACAGGTGATAGTAAAGGTGCCCCTACTTCAACAAGGACGGGGTTACTATTCCACAATGTTTGTGGTACCAAAACCGGACGGTTCGGTGAGACCCATTTTAAATTTGAAATCCTTGAACACATATATAAAAAAAATCAAGTTCAAGATGGAATCGCTCAGGGCGGTTATTGCAAGCCTGGACGAGGGGGATTACATGGTATCACTGGACATCAAGGATGCTTACCTGCATGTCCCCATTTACCATCCTCACCAGGAGTACCTCAGATTTGTGGTACAGGATTGTCATTACCAATTCCAGACGTTGCCGTTCGGTCTATCCACGGCTCCGAGGGTCTTTACCAAGGTAATGTCCGAAATGATGATACTCCTTCGAAAGAAGGGAGTTTTAATTATCCCGTACTTGGACGATCTCCTGATAAAGGCGAGGTCCAGGGAGCAGTTGTTGGTCGGGGTAGCACTATCTCGGGAGGTGCTACAACAGCACGGCTGGATTCTAAATATTCCAAAGTCACAGCTGGTCCCTACGACACGTCTACTGTTCCTGGGAATGGTTCTGGACACAGAACAGAAAAAAGTGTTTCTCCCGGAGGAGAAGGCCAAGGAGCTGTCATCTCTAGTCAGAGGCCTCCTAAAACCAAAACAGGTGTCGGTGCATCACTGCACGCGGATCCTGGGAAAGATGGTAGCTTCCTACGGAGCAATTCCATTCGGCAGGTTCCATGCAAGAACCTTTCAGTGGGACCTGTTGGACAAGTGGTCCGGATCGCATCTTCAGATGCATCGGCTGATAACCCTGTCTCCAAGGACAAGGGTGTCTCTGCTGTGGTGGCTGCAGAGCGCTCATCTTCAAGAGGGCCGCAGATTCGGCATACAGGACTGGGTCCTGGTGACCACAGATGCCAGCCTTCGAGGCTGGGGGGGCAGTCACACAGGGAAGAAACTTCCAAGGACTATGGTCAAGTCAGGAGACTTCCCTGCACATAAATATTCTGGAACTAAGGGCCATTTACAATGCCCTAAGTCAGGCTAGACCCCTGCTTCAAAACCAGCCGGTACTGATCCAGTCAGACAACATCACGGCGGTCGCCCATGTAAACCGACAGGGCGGCACGAGAAGCAGGACGGCGATGGCAGAAGCCACAAGGATTCTCCGATGGTCAGAAAATCACGTGTTAGCACTGTCAGCAGTGTTCATTCCGGGAGTGGACAACTGGGAAGCAGACTTCCTCAGCAGGCACGACCTCCACCCGGGAGAGTGGGGACTTCATCCAGAAGTCTTCCAAATGATTGTAAACCGTTGGGAAAGGCCACAGGTGGACATGATGGCGTCCCGCCTCAACAAAAAGCTAGAAAAGTATTGCGCCAGGCCAAGAGACCCGCAGGCGATAGCTGTGGACGCTCTAGTGACACCGTGGGTGTACCGGTCGGTTTATGTGTTCCCTCCTCTTCCTCTCATACCAAAGGTACTGAGGATAATAAGGAGAAGAGGAGTAAGAACTATACTCATTGTTCCGGATTGGCCAAGAAGAGCTTGGTACCCGGAACTTCAAGAAATGATATCAGAGGACCCATGGCCTCTGCCGCTCAGACAGGACCTGCTGCAGCAGGGGCCCTGTCTGTTCCAAGACTTACCGCGGCTGCGTTTGACGGCATGGCGGTTGAACACCGGATCCTGAAGGAAAAGGGCATTCCGGAGGAAGTCATTCCTACGCTGATTAAAGCTAGGAAAGAAGTAACCGCAAACCATTATCACCGCATATGGCGTAAATATGTTGCGTGGTGTGAGGCCAGGAAGGCCCCAACGGAAGAATTTCAGCTGGGCCGTTTCCTGCACTTTCTACAGTCGGGTGACTATGGGCCTAAAATTGGGTTCCATTAGGGTCCAGATTTCGGCTCTATCGATTTTCTTTCAGAGGGAACTGGCTTCACTACCTGAAGTTCAAACTTTTGTTAAGGGAGTGCTGCATATTCAGCCCCCTTTTGTGCCTCCAGTGGCACCTTGGGATCTCAACGTGGTGTTGGATTTCCTAAAGTCACATTGGTTTGAGCCACTTAAGACCGTGGAATTGAAATATCTCACGTGGAAAGTGGTCATGTTGTTGGCCTTGGCTTCGGCCAGGCGTGTATCAGAATTGGCGGCTTTGTCATGTAAAAGCCCTTATCTGATTTTCCATATGGATAGGGCAGAATTGAGGACTCGTCCCCAATTTCTCCCTAAGGTGGTATCAGCCTTTCATCTGAACCAACCTATCGTGGTGCCTGCGGCTACTAAAGACTTGGAGGCTTCCAAGTAGTTGTTGGACGTAGTCAGGGCCCTGAAAATGTATGTTTCCAGGACAGCTGGAGTCAGAAAGACTGACTCGCTATTTATCCTGTATGCGCCCAACAAGTTGGGTGCACCTGCTTCAAAGCAGACTCTTGCTCGCTGGATCTGTAGTACGATTCAGCTCGCACATTCTGGACTGCCGCATCCTAAATCAGTGAAAGCCCATTCCACGAGGAAGGTGGGCTCTTCTTGGGCGGCTGCCCGAGGGGTCTCGGCTCTACAACTTTGCCGAGCAGCTACTTGGTCGGGGTCAAACACATTTGCTAAATTCTACAAGTTTGACACCCTGGCTGAGGAGGACCTAGAGTTTGCCCAGTCGGTGCTGCAGTCATCCGCACTCTCCCGCCCGTTTGGGAGCTTTGGTATAATCCCCATGGTCCTTACGGAGTCCCAGCATCCACTTAGGACGTCAGAGAAAATAAGAATTTACTCACCGGTAATTCTATTTCTCGTAGTCCGTAGTGGATGCTGGGCGCCCATCCCAAGTGCGGATTGTCTGCAATACTTGTATATAGTTATTGTTTAACTAAAGGGTTATTGTTGAGCCATCTGTTGAGAGGCTCAGTTGTTATCATACTGTTAACTGGGTATTGTATCATGAGTTATACGGTGTGATTGGTGTGGCTGGTATGAGTCTTACCCGGGATTCAAAATCCTTCCTTATTGTGTCAGCTCTTCCGGGCACAGTATCCTAACTGAAGTCTTTAGGAGGGTCATAGTGGGAGGAGCCAGTGCACACCAGTAGTCTAAAGCTTTCTTTTAGTTGTGCCCAGTCTCCTGCGGAGCCGCTATTCCCCATGGTCCTTACGGAGTCCCAGCATCCAGTACGGACTACGAGAAATAGAATTACCGGTGAGTAAATTCTTATTTTGTGCCACAAAATAAAAAAAAATGACAGAAAAGTGCAAACACACTGACTACAATTTATGAATAATCTCTTTACACAATTTGATAAGCATGCAGTTTCAGAGACAAAAGCAGCCTGAAACTGAGACTTTTGGACCTCAGTTTTCCCTAATGACGGACCAGACCAGCCCACATGGGAAGGCAAAAAGGAGTAAAGAATAGATTACCACCAGCTGGTTTTATGTTTGCATTTCCATGCCACCTGAGTCCAATTGTTCATCACTAAGCAGGATCCAGAAAACTCATAACCCTTTTTGGATTCTATTTTTAGGTTTAAATTATTTATAATTTTCTTACATATCTAATGAACTTTATAAATTGTTTAACATCAGGGAGTTTTGTAACTGTTATGTTAACAGTTCTGAATTTTTTTTATATTATGCAGTGGTTCAGCGCAACTCTTGGCGCGCTGGATTAGGTCCGTCAGCAGCTACACCAGGTGTGACAGCATCTTATGTGCACACCGGATATAGTTTGTAGGGACCAAATCCTTAAGTAAATTATACACTGGAGGTGCAGATGCCAAACTTGAGACCATACATAAATTTTTGTTAGGAGACATTTTTGGTCTCTTGACATTACATGCTGTACAATTTTTAGTCTACCAATGTATTAGTCTGGGGCATGCACATCTTCAGGTATAATTAGTAGGTCTTTTATTTTTTTAACACTGGCAACCATTTACTGATTAACTTTTTAGATTTAAGATTTCCTAACATTTGGTTTTTTTACAGGGCTTACATTTATAGTACCAAGGTGTTTGACTAATTGGACATAGTGTATCATCTGGTGGGTTACAATGTCTACAATTTGGACATGCCTAGTACGGATACCCTTTGGTTTTCTTGGGACCTTTATGTATAATTGGTTCCCTGTCCAGATATGTCTGCATCTTTAAAATCATCCATATTAATTAGAGCCATTTGTTTTTGAGTTTGTCCTAACTCTTCTAACTTTTTTTATACTGAAATAATTTACCGGTTTTAATCCACAAATCAAGACTCTGTTCCAGATTATTATCCTTCACATATCTCCCATAGGTTACTTTAATTTGTTTCAACCTATCCGGGTTTAGAGTGCCATTAGTAGTCACTTTTGCCCATTGAAACAATCGTCTCATACCCTTCAAGCATTGCTCACCATGTACATTCTTCATAATGTCCATGGCACTCCGAGGTGCTTCATCCGAAGGGTAAGTATTTGTATTTCCCATTCTTATGGCCAGTAAGAATTCAAAAATCCGGGAAATATCATTAGCCTGGATCTAATGGATCCTCAGAGATATAACTGAGGAAAATTGCCTGAAAAGGGGTGATTTGTAACCAATTTTTACCTATGTCACTATCCTTTGGAATGAAATGACATCCCATTAATATGAACACATCGGGGTATATTTACTAAGGTCCCGATTTTGACCGAGATGCCGTTTTTTCTTCAAAGTGTCATCTCCGTAATTTACTAAGCAAAAATCACGGCAGTGATGAGGGCATTCGTAATATTTTGGAAGTCCTAGTAAAAAAATCACAAATCAATACACCATCGGTCAAATACGCCTGCAATTTGGTAGAAATCGGGAATTTACTAAAAAGTGCAAATCACAAACCCTGCCGACAATAGCCAAACACTGCCGTGCAGAAATACAAATTGTAAAAAAGTGCTAAAAAAAAACAGACCTGCTTTTTTATCCCGTGTTTGGATAGGCATGCAGGAATCCATGAGATCCGTGCATGTTTATCAGTGGGAAGGGGATGGGAAAGTATTCATTTTTAGGAAAAAAATTGCGTGGGGTCCCCCCTCCTAAGCCAAACCAGCCTCGGGCTCTTTGAGCCGGTCCTGGTTGCAAAAATATGGGGGGAAAATTGACAGGGGTTCCCCCATATTTAAGCAACCAGCACCGGGCTCTGCGCCTGGTCCTGGTTCCAAAAATACGGGGAACAAAAAGCGTAGGGGTCCCCCGTATTTTTGAAACCAGCACCGGGCTCCACTAGCTGGACAGATAATGCCACAGCCGGGGGTCACTTTTATACAGCGCCCTGCGGCCGTGGCATTAAATACCCAACTAGTCACCCCTGGCCGGGGTACCCTGGAGGAGTGGGAACCCCTTCAATCAAGGGGTCCCCCCCCTTCAGCCACCCAAGGGCCAGGGGTGAACCCCGAGGCTGTCCCCCCCCATCCAAGGGCTGCGGATGGGAGGCTGAAAGCCTTTGTTTAAAGTGTTGAATATTGTTTTTAGTAGCAGTACTATAAGTCCCAGCAAGCCTCCCCCGCAAGCGGGTACTTGGAGAACCACAAGTAGCAGCATGCGGCGGAAAACCGGGCCCGCTGGTACCTGTAGTAGTAGTACTACTACTAAAAAAAATACCCCAATAAAAACATAAGACACACACCTTGAAAGTATAACTTTAATACATACATCCACACCACCATATACACATACTTACCTTATGTTCACACGAGGGTCGGTCCTCTTCTCCATGTAGAATCCATGGTGTACCTGTTGAAAAAATTATACTCACAAAATCCAGGGTAGAAGGCTCTTCTGCTTGTAATCCATTTGTAATCCTCGTACTTGTCAAAATAAAAAAACGGACACCCGACCTCGAACTGAAAGGGGCCCCATGTTTTCACATGGGACCCCTTTCCCCGAATGCCAGAAACCCCCTCTGACTTATCCTAGTGAAAAAAGACCTGGCTCCCAGGTAAGTGCGCAAAACAATAAGGAGCAGCCTAAATCCAAAACACAACAGGGGTGTTCCCTCCACTCCCAAAAATAGTTACAAAGTTAAAAAGTGAGTGAATCAGAAAATGGCGCCCTTCTATCTCCACATATGCATAGATATAATCTCAGTGGGTATAAGAGAATAGATCAGCAATATACGTTCCTGTACATGGCTTGTATCATCAGCATGTAATAGATCGATTTCTCCTTCTATCCACACAGCATTCTTTCTTTCGTTCTGTTCTCTCTCCAAATACCCATAAAATAGAGGGAAATGGACAGACAATAGTGTAATACTGTTTTATTTTTAAACATAAAAAATTCCAATCCAAATATAAAAATGACACACAAGTGATAAGGAAAATCCCAGAGAATAGAGGTAATGTAATTACCGGATAGTAGGAGAACCTAAAAAAGTTCTCAAACTCGCATAGGTGTAATAGCAAATCTCAGGTAGCCACCCGGGTTAACAGCTCCCTGGAACCGGTAATCACTCTTGCCCACAGTCGTCTGGATGATCCCTCTCACAGCACCAACGCGTTTCAGGTCTGTTCCAGACCCTTTTTCAAGGTAAGTGTGTCAGTATCTATTCATCCTGTCTATTTATTCAAACATCCCCCAATCAGAAGAAACATACTGATTTCTAAAAGATAACACCTGTTATAAAAATGGCAGCTTCCATACAGTTTATTCCCGTAACCATGGTAACCTTCTTTATCCCCCAATCATATGGTGCCACATATTCAGTCACATGACATTAAATCATGTGGCTACCATCGTTGTGATCCTAACATCAATATGGCGGTATGGGCACTTCCGCCCTTAATTAACGTCACAGCCGCCCTCAGTACATCTAAGAATAAACCCACATTCTTAACTGAGACCTCCCTCTATATCTCGATTTTGACTACTCCTTAAGAGGCCTCTCCATCCATCAACATTCTCCCCTACGGCGGCTGGTTGCCCGCAATTACAATGTGATATTGTCCCGTTCACTATAGTATGCTGGTACTTCCGCCCTTACTCGGTGGCGGTCCGTACGTTATATCCGGTCCAGTAATCAACCTGTGATGTCCTTTTACGGCGGAGGACTGGCACTTCCGCCCTTACTTCTTTCCAGCCATTATATCGTGGATCGTCTATGATCTTCTTCTGAGCTTACGGTGACGGCGGGTTCGTACTTCCGCCCTCACCCTGTCCAGATGTATGTGTCATATCCGCCCAACGTTGATTAATGGGGCATTCTAATATCTTGACAGGATGAGATCGTAACAATATTTATGTCTGTTCAGACAATCCTTTCTATCACACAAGATGTTTCATAGGTTCATCATAAGTCCCCATTTTGATGTTGATATTGGTATATCAAATTTCTTCATGATAAATACAACTAAAATTGAAGAATAGAATACCTTAAAAATGCAATAATAAATACCACATAATCCCAATTTAATGGGGATCGAAATATATATGGAACACTACATCATATGTAAAACACAATAAAATGAATAAAAATAGAAATGCTATAACAAAAATTATATAAAATTGAACATATAAGTATTAATTCATAAAAAAGAGATATATATATCCAGCATAAACAGTACAAAATCCCTACAGGAACCACTTCAACTCGAAATCCGAGTTTAATCCATGGGGTATCAATGTATTGTACTTGTATATTAATTCCATCTCAGTTTTAGCCAGGCACCTAGCCAGATCTTTGTGTCTACGGCCGCTTTCCACCCTCTTGATACCCACAAATCTAATGATTTGTTTGGGGTCACAGTGGTGATGCTTTTTGAAGTGGCTAGATAGTGCATGAGTATCTAATCCCCTTCTAATGTTCCTAATGTGTTCTCCTACCCGTATCTTGACCTGTCTCGAGGTTCGTCCAATATAGAACAGGTGGCAGGAACACTCAATGGCGTAAACCACATTTTTCACGTTACACATGATAAAATCTCGTATTTCATGAATGGACCCATTAATATCGAGATTCTCTAATTTTTTCCCACTATCCGTGGTTATTTCTCTGCACCCCACACAGGATCCACATCTGTGAAACCCTTTGGTACTTCTAATACCTTCTTTTTTAATCGGGGGCAAGTCACTTCTCACCAGGGCATTCCTTAAATTTGGGGCTTTTTTTTATAAATAAACAACGGTTGTTCTGGTAATACGCCCTTCAGAATTGGGTCTTTCTTAAGTACCCCCCAATGTTTTCTAAACGATCTCTCTATCATTTTATGTTGGACACTATACTGTGTGATAAAAGCATATTCAAATTTGTTTGATGTTTCTGTTTTATTCTTTTCTTCCAATAGAGTTTTACGTTCCAGATGGATGACACTATCCTTAACCTCTTTTAAGGAGGCTGCTTCATATCCACTACTCTTAAATCTATCTTCCAATTGCTCTAATTGTTCCCTACAGACAACATCATCCGAACAATTCCGTCTAACACGTTTAAATTGGCTATTGGGGATGGAATTGAGCCAATTTCCATGATGGCAGCTGTTTCTATCAATATAAGTCTGTGAATCAGTAGGTTTTGTGAACGTTTTAGTACACAGGATACCATCCTTTACGTATAAGCTAATATCTAGAAAATTCACCTCAATATTACTCACATTGAAGGTGAATTCAATATGACAGGGATTGTCATTAAGATAAGTGCAAAATTTGTCAAGGTCTTCCCTCTCTCCTTTCCACAGAAAAAGGACATCGTCAATATAACGTTTCCAGGACACCAGGTTCGCCCCAAATGGGTGGGAGCCCCATATAAAGTCGGTTTCCCATTTACCCATGAAAATGTTAGCGTAACTTGGGGTGAACCTGGTGCCCATGGCCGTGCCCACTCTCTGTGCAAAAAAATCTCCATTGAACATGAAATAGTTGTTCTCCAGAATAAAACGAACACTTTCAATGATGAAATCCTGAATATTACCCTCAATATTACTTCTACTTAGGGAGTCTGCCACAGCCATCAGGCCAATCTGATGGTCAATAATGGTGTAAAGGGACTTCACGTCTGCCGTCACCATATACATATCACTTTCCCACGTTAATGTCTGTAACCAATTCAAAAGATCTTTTGTGTCCCGTAAATGTGATCTATTCTTCATAACCAAAGGTTGTAGGTGGAAATCAATCATTTCTGAGAGATTCGCAGATACTGATCCAATCCCGGAAACAATAGGTCTACCGGGTGGATGCTGTGCATCCTTGTGCACCTTTGGCAGAAGATAGATCACCGGGATTATCGGATCCTTGTTCACAATAAACTCTTGTTCTTTTTTGGTAAGCACATTAATGTCCCCATATTTTTTACTCAATTCCTCTAATTTTGTTTGAATTTTTAATGTGGGATCTGTTCTTAATTTCTGATAGGTTTCTCTATCGCTCAAATGTTTTTCCACTTCAGAGACGTACCAACTTCTGTCCATCACAACTATACCACCCCCTTTGTCAGCTGGTTTAATAACCAGTTCCTGGTTGTTTTTAAGTTGTTTTAGTGCTTCTCTCTCCTTTATTGTGAGATTACACCTAACTCCCTGGTTGTTAATACCCTTTAGATCATCCTGTATCAATGTGGAGAAAGTCTCTACAAAATTTCCCTTCATATGTTGTGGGAAAAAAATGGATCTTGGTTTAAAGGGGGTGGTGGCCTCTATATAGTTCGTATCTGAGTCTGATGTACAATCCTTTGATAAAAAGAATTTTTTAAGGCACAATTTCCTGATAAACTTGTGTATATCCACAAACGTGGAAAATTTGTTAATGGAGGTAGTGGGAGCGTATTTCATTCCCTTCTCCAAGACTTTCGTCTCATATATTGACAACCTATGAGAGCTGATATTAAAGATTTTAATGCCCTCTTCTCTCCGTTGATTTGCACCCTCCATATTGGTGGTGTCAGGAGCGGGAATTGGTTCTATTTCCTGTTGCGTATTAATTTTGCCTTTCTTTTTGTTTTTTGGCCTCTTCTTTCCCCCCCTTTTGCCTCTTACTTTCTTAATTTTAGAAGCTAATGGGGGTTGTGTTCCCTCCTCCCTCTCTCTAAAAAACGGTCCTCCCTAAATTCTCTCTCTAGTGGGGAGAATCTGTTTCTATGTTCAAATGATGGGTTAATTCTATGGTTAGAATGACCCCTTCTTTCTCTATTATACCCTCTATTTTGCATTCTCTCCCTTGGGTGGTCATAATGTTCCTTCCTCACTGGTGTTCTGCCATAATCCTCCCGTCTTCTCATGTCCCAGAATTTAGTTTGACCCTGGTTCCTGTTCTGTTGTCTAAATCTATTCTGTGTGGGAATAAAGGTGTTGCCTCTATATTGGTCATTAGATGGATAGAGTCTTCTCGTTCTATTGTCCTGTCCCTGCCCTCTCTTTTTTTCTATAGGGGTATGGTCAGTCTGTATTCCAAAGGATAATTCAGGGTCTTCTTCCTGTGTAGTTTTCTCTTGCTTTTCTTTCTTATCCCTGATAAATTTCCTTATTTTTCTGTCTACTAATACTTTCTCTGTTTTTTTTAGGTTAGCCTCTATTCTTTGTTCCAGTTCTTTATATTCACTATTATCTACGAAGGGACTAATAAGGTCCCTATATACCTTGATTTGTTCATCTAGTTTTTCTAGTTCTTTTTTCCTTTCTTTGATAATCAGGTTCATAAGGGATATAGAACAATCGTTCATAATACTTTCCCACTCTTCTTTAAATGCACTAGATGAATTATCAAACGAAACCTTTTTATCTATTTGTAGGCCCCTTGGTATAATGTTATTAATAACATATTTTTCTAGAGTCACCATTTCCCACCATGATTTATTCTCTCTGATGAGGGTGTTCTCAAGTTTTCTCATAATTGCTTCTAGGCTTTCGTCTAGTAGCTCAATATGCTCCCCCTCATCTCTAAATAGATTTTCCAACATTGAACGCCTATGATCTCTGAATTTGAACATCCTAAATGCAGCACTAAGTTGGTAGTCAGAAAGGGAATAGTATATACAATCCTAGTGAAAAAAGACCTGGCTCTCAGGTAAGTGCGCAAAACAATAAGGAGCAGCCTAAATCCAAAACACAACAGGGGTGTTCCCTCCACTCCCAAAAATAGTTACAAAGTTAAAAAGTGAGTGAATCAGAAAATGGCGCCCTTCTATCTCCACATATGCATAGATATAATCTCAGTGGGTATAAGAGAATAGATCAGCAATATACGTTCCTGTACGTGGCTTGTATCATCAGCATGTAATAGATCGATTTCTCCTTCTATCCACACAGCATTCTTTCTTTCGTTCTGTTCTCTCTCCAAATACCCATAAAATAGAGGGAAATGGACAGACAATAGTGTAATACTGTTTTATTTTTAAACATAAAAAATTCCAATCCAAATATAAAAATGACACACAAGTGATAAGGAAAATCCCAGAGAATAGAGGTAATGTAATTACCGGATAGTAGGAGAACCTAAAAAAGTTCTCAAACTCGCATAGGTGTAATAGCAAATCTCAGGTAGCCACCCGGGTTAACAGCTCCCTGGAACCGGTAATCACTCTTGCCCACAGTCGTCTGGATGATCCCTCTCACAGCACCAACGCGTTTCAGGTCTGTTCCAGACCCTTTTTCAAGGTAAGTGTGTCAGTATCTGTTCATCCTGTCTATTTTTTCAAACATCCCCCAATCAGAAGAAACATACTGATTTCTAAAAGATAACACCTGTTATAAAAATGGCAGCTTCCATACAGTTTATTCCCGTAACCATGGTAACCTTCTTTATCCCCCAATCATATGGTGCCACATATTCAGTCACATGACATTAAATCATGTGGCTACCATCGTTGTGATCCTAACATCAATATGGCGGTATGGGCACTTCCGCCCTTAATTAACGTCACATCCGCCCTCAGTACATCTAAGAATAAACCCACATTCTTAACTGAGACCTCCCTCTATATCTCGATTTTGACTACTCCTTAAGAGGCCTCTCCATCCATCAACATTCTCCCCTACGGCGGCTGGTTGCCCGCAATTACAATGTGATATTGTCCCGTTCACTATAGTATGCTGGTACTTCCGCCCTTACTCGGTGGCGGTCCGTACGTCATATCCGGTCCAGTAATCAACCTGTGATGTCCTTTTACGGCGGAGGACTGGCACTTCCGCCCTTACTTCTTTCCAGCCATTATATCGTGGATCGTCTATGATCTTCTTCTGAGCTTACGGTGACGGCGGGTTCGTACTTCCGCCCTCACCCTGTCCAGATGTATGTGTCATATCCGCCCAACGTTGATTAATGGGGCATTCTAATATCTTGGGGGCATTCTAATACTTATATGTTCAATTTTATATAATTTTTGTTATAGCATTTCTATTTTTATTCATTTTATTGTGTTTTACATATGATGTAGTGTTCCATATATATTTCGATCCCCATTAAATTGGGATTATGTGGTATTTATTATTGCATTTTTAAGGTATTCTATTCTTCAATTTTAGTTGTATTTATCATGAAGAAATTTGATATACCAATATCAACATCAAAATGGGGACTTATGATGAACCTATGAAACATCTTGTGTGATAGAAAGGATTGTCTGAACAGACATAAATATTGTTACGATCTCATCCTGTCAAGATATTAGAATGCCCCATTAATCAACGTTGGGCGGATATGACACATACATCTGGACAGGGTGAGGGCGGAAGTACGAACCCGCCGTCACCGTAAGCTCAGAAGAAGATCATAGACGATCCACGATATAATGGCTGGAAAGAAGTAAGGGCGGAAGTGCCAGTCCTCCGCCGTAAAAGGACATCACAGGTTGATTACTGGACCGGATATGACGTACGGACCGCCACCGAGTAAGGGCGGAAGTACCAGCATACTATAGTGAACGGGACAATATCACATTGTAATTGCGGGCAACCAGCCGCCGTAGGGGAGAATGTTGATGGATGGAGAGGCCTCTTAAGGAGTAGTCAAAATCGAGATATAGAGGGAGGTCTCAGTTAAGAATGTGGGTTTATTCTTAGATGTACTGAGGGCGGATGTGACGTTAATTAAGGGCGGAAGTGCCCATACCGCCATATTGATGTTAGGATCACAACGATGGTAGCCACATGATTTAATGTCATGTGACTGAATATGTGGCACCATATGATTGGGGGATAAAGAAGGTTACCATGGTTACGGGAATAAACTATGGAAGCTGCCATTTTTATAACAGGTGTTATCTTTTAGAAATCAGTATGTTTCTTCTGATTGGGGGATGTTTGAATAAATAGACAGGATGAACGGATACTGACACACTTACCTTGAAAAAGGGTCTGGAACAGACCTGAAACGCGTTGGTGCTGTGAGAGGGATCATTCAGACGACTGTGGGCAAGAGTGATTACCGGTTCCAGGGAGCTGTTAACCCGGGTGGCTACCTGAGATTTGCTATTACACCTATGCGAGTTTGAGAACTTTTTTAGGTTCTCCTACTATCCGGTAATTACATTACCTCTATTCTCTGGGATTTTCCTTATCACTTGTGTGTCATTTTTATATTTGGATTGGAATTTTTTATGTTTAAAAATAAAACAGTATTACACTATTGTCTGTCCATTTCCCTCTATTTTATGGGTATTTGGAGAGAGAACAGAATGAAAGAAAGAATGCTGTGTGGATAGAAGGAGAAATCGATCTATTACATGCTGATGATACAAGCCACGTACAGGAACGTATATTGCTGATCTATTCTCTTATACCCACTGAGATTATATCTATGCTCCCCTCTGACTTATGTCTAAGTGGGTTTCTTCAGCCAATCAGGGAGCGCCACGTTGTGGCACCCTCCTGATCGGCTGTGTGCTCCTGTACTGTCTGACAGGCGGCACACGGCAGTGTTACAATGTAGCGCCTATGCGCTCCATTATAACCAATGGTGGGAACTTTGTGGTCAGCGGTTGACCGAAAGTAACCTCACCGCTAAATCCCCCAGTATTATGTATTCTATAACCTATTTATTTAGACGTATTCTTGTACATTTTATAACACACGTTTGGATTAATTATGAATGGGATACATGGATTAAATATGATTAGGTGTATTCCTAAGGTATATAATGGCCAATCATAAGGGAAATAACAGACACATTTTTTATTAAACATTTTTTATCAATTATTTATAAAATATCAATGGAGTTATATTCACTTATTATATTTTATTATATAAAATAATTTTTCCTTTTTATTTATGAGACATTCTCTTCCTTTTTTTTTTTTATGGTCAAAGATGTATATCACAAATTATTATTATTTTTCATATGGTTTATAAATAAAGTTCAGACTGATTATGTTGTGCTATTCAGTCCAGGGATATATATCTCTCTTCACACTTTATAACAAGTACTATTACAGACACGTTTTACTTTAATTATCACCTTGCACATTCAAGCATATATACTTGGTAACAGCCAGTGGGTTTTGATTTGGTTCTTTTTTGCTTCACCATATTGTTGTAGTCACTATATAATTTTTATTGGATGTTAATTTGTTACACAAAATAATTTTTTCCACTTATACCCACGTGCACGTTATTATTATGTTTTATTTATTTTTTAGTTTATTTTTTATTTTATATTGGTCAAATAATTTATATTTATTTTTGAGTTAGGATACCCGATCATATTGATGTGATACATTGCGTGTAATAAATTATATTCATTCATTCATACATATCATGATAATAAATATATGTATAGAAAAATAAATAAATTTCTTCTACTTCTAGCATATAATAAATTTATTTTATTGCTGTACATATATGGATTGTCTGTTATAGTATAGGTAACTAGAGTAATCATGGACGATTAGGTATATCCATGTATGAATATAATAATTGGAACTGGGTTCACACTATGGACGAGCGATCAATTCTTATATAAGCACACATGAGTGGACGGCATATTAATTCATTATCTAACACCAAGAATTCACTCTCAGCCGTAGAACTAATGCCGCGGCTGTGTGATTCAGCTGACGGCATTCATTAGCGCCTGATCCAGCGGGACAGGGTTTAGTTAAGGATCAACGGCTAGTTTTTTGAAAGGACCTTACTGGGTGGACATTGGCTGACCGGCTTTTACATGCCCTATCACTGCCTTTCCTCCCTTATAAAACTTTCAATTCCGGCGGGCGCCGTTTACTATAGTGCCCTGAGGAAGCTCAATAGGAGTGAAATGCGCATAGGTTGTAGCTATGTGTTCCCGTATTAATAATATCTAAATGTGCAAATGGCATATAACATACATTTGAGACCTATAGAATGTGATAAGGAGCCAAATATACTTATGTTTCAGAGGAATTCTCTGGGCGTTTATTATATCTATTGAGGCTTTATTCTTATGCTGCGGGCTGGATCTCAGTAATATTAAATAAAAGAGACAATGTGGGGTTTGTGCCAGATAGGGGCTAAAATGAACTGATCCTTCTTTAAAATGTCTCATATGTAATACTGTTTCTGTGTGTAGCGGAAATTCAGTGTAATTATATACACACTGCTATTAATTTATAAATGGGCACGATCCTCCGGTACTGACACAAACTGCAACTTAGTTAAATACGGTTAGCAGTGAATGTGCTATGAATATGTCCTGTATGAACACAATTTAATATTGTGCAGCACAAGTGACAATTGCTGCTAATACGTATATGCAATACCAACCTATATATGTAAACTACTTCATGCAGTAGTTGGTATCAGAGATTGCTGAGATATATAAAACAGACAGTTTTGAACACAGTACAGTGAGACTTTTTATCAAAGCATATCCCCACTAGTGCTCTCTAATACCTAGGCTATTCATACTATATTATACAAGTATTTTTACTTTGTATGACAGTCTTTGATTCCAAGCCTGAGTCACATACTTAGCAACATTGTCTCACTACTTAGCTATAACATCAGAATCAAGTTTATTATATTTACAGCCTTAAGGCTTAAGGGAAGGAGTGGTGACTTATTGTTGCATATTTTTGAAACATAGTTACAATTTGAAGTAACAGTTTGTGACTCAAAAGGAAGAGCATATATTTTTCTCTGTCACAGTACATAGGCTCCAGCTATTACAAAAATTGCAGGTCTCATATGAACATAGCACAGATACAGTGCTGCATGAATACATGTATGTGAATGCACAATTGAAATAAATACAAGAAAACAGACTAAGGGAAGAACACAATAGCTTTGTTTTTAAATCTTTATTCACATATTGTTTAATTTCTCTTACTTCACATTTTTTTCTCTCTCTGAATTTTAATATTTCGCTCCATTCTTAATAAAGGACAATTAAGTCCCATATAAATATAATATATAAAAGAAACTAATACATCGATTTAGATTATTGAGCATTCAAGCCTTTATTTGACATTGTTGCTGTGGATATATATGCTTTACAATAATAATTATATAAAAATGTATCAGTTGGATGAGTGCACCTAAAACTTACCTGGTTTCTTTTTCCTTTCCCCTCTCTATGGGGATTTGACTCTATATCCTCATTTAAACCAGTTGGTAGCACCTCTGTAAGCCTTCAAATTTTCTTTATATATATATATATATATATATATATATATAATGTATGTGAATCCCTAAAATAGGATTAAACTAGACATGATGAAAGGCATCCCAACTTTATGATTCATAAATAATTTATTTATCTCGGTGCGGGTTACCCTCCAGATCTGGTAGGAGCCTCTTGCTTGACCAGTATTGGAACCTCTACACTTTGAAGATTTGTTCATTTTGAACTAATCAGTCATGAACTACCCATCACTACACAGAACATGGGCAATACGCAGTGGCGGCAGACTGTCAAATAGGGCTGAAGTTTCCACGGTGATTCGCCGGTACGTGCACCCAGCATGGGGTGGGGTGGGCTGGGGGGGTGTAATCGTTGGGGAGTGCCAAATGGTTTTTGATTTTGTTTTTTACGCCTCCCCCCATCCATATGACGTTGTGGTGCCTCTGCGTGGAAGGGATTATTTTGATATCCCCATTATAAATCGGATAATCTTGATTAAGACTAGGTAGTTTTGCTCTGTTCCCATAAATAATAGAGAACAGGGATTATATTTTTGAGCCTATACTCAGGGACGTGCAGTCAGGGGAGGCAGTGCCTCCCCTGCCATTAGTGATTCCATTAATGATTAAAATAATATAAAGAAGATACTTATGACACATTCTGTGTCATAAGTATCTGCTTCATAGTATTTAAAGCAATTTGGCTTGTACATTGACTTTGGGAGGCACCGATAGTGGTGCCTCCAGCAGTCAATGGCACAGGGGACAAAGCGGGGGGCGGGGCCATGCTGCGGGCTGAAGAAGCTCGTATGAAATCAATGAAGAAGCGGCACCATTAGAAGTGCCGCTGTGACACAGGGGAGTGCTTTCACCCATGAAAGCACGCCCCTGTCAGTGAGGAGAGATGTGATTGGCAAGCGGCTCCGTCACTGGAGCCGCTGTCAATCATCACAGGGTGGTTGCGGGGCGGGCATATGCGGAGGCGGTGCGGACATAGTGGCGGTCAGGCCGAACAGTGTCACTTTACCTCACTGTGTAATCCGTTAATTGAGTGCGCTGTGGCCAGCGGCAGCTGTTGGGAGAGACGCTCAGTACATCAGAGACCCCCGGCTGCGACCACCAAACCCCCCCCCCCCGTGCGGCCGCGACCACCCACTGCCTTTTAAGCCGCTCCCGCGGCACTGTGCGCTGGTCATGCCGGCACAGTGGAAGGCTGTCTCACTAGCCTTGGCTTCCCTGCACCGCATATATAGTGTGATGTCAAGACGTGTGACATCACTGGAGCGCCACCCCGGCACCCATGCGTCCCGAACTGAAGGAAGCCACACAGAACAGTGGCAGCAGCACCTGAGGTGAGGAGAGTCCTGCTGGCTGCTGATCCACTGCGATGATATGGTACTATGATTCACATGGCTACTCACACATCGATATATATATATATATATATACTTGCAATTGTCGGATCGGCACTCTCCTAGCGATGGATATGTTGCTCAGGTGCCATCTGGAGGAATTAATGCAGGTAGCAAACTGTGTAACAAACAGCGGCACTCAGAGACTGACACAGCGTGAATAAAGTGCTGGTGCTTTTAATTCATGGCTGGTAACTCCAACGTTTCGGGGCGCGCAAGCCCCTTTTTCAAGGTGAGCCAAATACAAAGTGTGAAAACAGTGCAAAACATTTACCTTTATGGTGAGGAGGACCCACGTGTGGGAAGGTGTGCAGCGTCCTGGGGAGCCTGGAGCTTCCGCCCTGGATGTGGTGACGTGTCAATGCCCCGGTCACGTGACCTCCAGCGTGTCCCGGGCCGTCACGTTGCCTTGGCAACCAGACGCTCCTTGGTTGCCATGGATGCCTACGGCAAGTGCGGGTGCTGGGGTTGCGGAGGAAGCGCGACTTCAGGCTGAGGGTGATTGAGAGTGAAATGACAATTACATAAGATAGGAAGAAACTGTTACAGTGTGCTGTCGTAACATACAGCATACCAAAAACAGACATGATAAACAGGATTAAAAGATCACCTGGTAGTCTAGCACTAGCAATCTGATAATGGATCAAAGAGTCATTAATGCTAAACACCTAAATTATACAATACTATACCAGTGAGAGAAATACATATTAAGCGGCACGCATAAGTCATAAAGTGTGAGGGCTGATGGGTCTGGTACATGATCAGAAATGTCAACAGTACAACCGTCCCCATAGTCAAATGGTGGAGACAAGTGCTAATAGATATTACTCAGAAGACACTCCATTGGATTCTGTCGTTAAGACCTTTCGGCCTCACAGTGTCCAATCTATACATCCACGTTGCTTCCCGTCTAAGTAGGGTGGCTGCTCTGTCTCCGCCTCTTGGATTAATGGGGATATGGTCAATAATTTGGAACTGTAAATCTTTCAACGTATGTTGCTTCTCGACATAGTGTCTGGCCACGGGTTGTTCCGATTTCTTGGATAAAAGTGCTGCTTTTAATGCGGACCTATGCAGGGCAAATCGCTCCCTGGCATTGCGTATGGTCTTGCCTACGTACTGCTGTTTACATGGACACGTAATTAGGTAGACTACATGAGTTGTAGTACAGGTGAGTACGTGCTTGATACTGTAGGAGGTCCCTGTGGAGGTGGATTTGAACCTTGTGCCAGTGATCATAGTTTTACAGGTTTCACAGCCTAAACATTTATAGCAGCCTGATGTTTTAGTTAGAAAATTAGTGGTAGGCGTGGAATCAAATCCTGTGATGTCTGGATGTACCACAAAATCTTTAATGCTTCTGCCTCTTCTGTAGCACATCATGGGTCTTTTCCTCCTTAGCCCAGTTAGGTTCTTATCGGTGGAAACTATGGGCCACAGTGCATTAAGGGCCCGTGGAATTACAGCACTGGATGTATTATACTGTGCCACGAATGGTACAATGTCATTACTCTTCTTGATGGTCGGAGTTAGGAGTTGTTCTCTGTTTGTCATCAAGACTTTTTGTTCGTTGGTGAGTAATAATTTGCTGTTGTAGCCTCTCTGTTTGAACCTTGTAGTGACATTATCCAGAGCAGATTCCAGTTGTGTCGGATCACTGGTAATTCTGGCTGCCCTCATGTATTGAGATTTAGGAAGCCCCTTTTTGAGGGCAGTGGGGTGATGGCTGTTGTATCGTAATAAGGTGTTTTTGTCAGTTGGCTTATAGTACACCTCAGTATGCAACATGCCGTCTTTGATGATGACGTTAACGTCCAAATAATTTAGTTTAATCGGGTCACACTGCGATGTGACTCTAATGGTGGACGGTCTGTTATTAATGACTCCGATGAACTTTTCAAACCTTTCTTTGCCTCCGGTCCAGAGCAAAAACACATCATCTATATATCTACAATAATGTAGTATATATTGCGAGTAAACATCATTATTGAAAAACATAGCCTGTTCTTCCTCTAACATAAAGACGTTAGCAAACGTTATCTTATGTAATTGTCATTTCACTCTCAATCACCCTCAGCCTGAAGTCGCGCTTCCTCCGCAACCCCAGCACCCGCACTTGCCGTAGGCATCCATGGCAACCAAGGAGCGTCTGGTTGCCAAGGCAACGTGACGGCCCGGGACACGCTGGAGGTCACGTGACCGGGGCATTGACACGTCACCACATCCAGGGCGGAAGCTCCAGGCTCCCCAGGACGCTGCACACCTTCCCACACGTGGGTCCTCCTCACCATAAAGGTAAATGTTTTGCACTGTTTTCACACTTTGTATTTGGCTCACCTTGAAAAAGGGGCTTGCGCGCCCCGAAACGTTGGAGTTACCAGCCATGAATTAAAAGCACCAGCACTTTATTCACGCTGTGTCAGTCTCTGAGTGCCGCTGTTTGTTACACAGTTTGCTACCTGCATTAATTCCTCCAGATGGCACCTGAGCAACATATCCATCGCTAGGAGAGTGCCGATCCGACAATTGCAAGTATCCATAGGACTTCAGCACCTATGTGCGCTACTGTCCACCTGGGATAAGGCACCCCCGAACTTCCAAACATCGTAAGACTTTTTAAATACAAACATATCCGCTTACCTCATGATGAGCACGATCCACTAAAGGTCAACCCAGCACTTTTTTGCACCCCAGCACTTTATCACCACCTGCACTTTAACAGGAAGAAACGTTTCTACACAGTGGAACACTCCACAATTTTGCACTTTTATTCCAGACCTGTGATTAAAAAGTGATCCTGGCACAAGATGTCACAAGCAACAGCTCGCGGAGCAGCAGCCAGTAACCAGGCCAAATTATATAGCTTCACAAATGCAGATGCTGACGATTGCTATTTACCGAGGGACTCACTGCTGCTGATGAGGAACTCTGCATGGACGACATCTATCATCAATTGCTCAAATTGAAAAAAAGAGAAGTGGATTATTTGATGCACGGGATCTCCCTGTCCAACTACTATCGCGAAAAAATAATACCCAGAGGATTTCGCATTCGCAACGTTCCTACAATTGGAAGATTTAACGTAGAGTTCTGCGAACGCTGGACCGGCATCCTCAACAAATGCAGCATGGACCTCATGCTGCTGGTGGTAGAGGAAGCCGGCAGGGAATTGAAAATCACCCGTGATAAAATTCAGTCTTTTGAACAGGAACACCATACACTACTCACTTCTGATAGCAATCAAGCATCTATCAAGAAACTACAAATGGCCTGTGACAATCACAAAAAAGAATTGATCAAATTCAAACGGGTCAAATTATTGACAGTCCAGGAGGATTATGAAACTAATCGAGTTTATCGATGGCTTTCCGGGGGGGAACCCGGTGAACATAAGCCTTATAACCACCGATCGAGATTCAGCTGGCGTAGAAGAAGGGAGGAGAGGCAGAAAGGCAATGCCACCTCCAATAGCGACAGCGATTTCGTCTTAGCCGACTCAGAAGGTCCCCCAGAAGCCCAGGATCCCCCTTTAGGGGCAAAGCCTGCCACAGAAGCAGGCACAAAAACCAGAGGGCGCCCACCCGCAGGGGACAACAAAACAAAAGGCTCCAGAAACAAGAAGTAGATACCACCTACAATCTTTCTGATCGAGAACTCACCCCATTGGAAATTAAAGTATTAAATCGTGGACTCTCATTTGTCCCTACAAATGAATTTGATGAACTGACCTGGCAAATTGATCTACACAAATTCACTCGCAAACTCCGCTTACAAGAGCACTTTCAAGATCAAGTTCCAGTCACCACTTCAGAACCGCACCAGTCCTTCATTAACTCCACCCGCAGCTCCAAGTTTGATCCACCATCGTCCAATCCATCAATAAAAACCTTTACACGGTTACTGGACGATTCCTTGATGAAGTACACCCAGGCTAATCAGAGTCATCATCGCAACATGTCACGCTCTGAATTCAAAGCCCTAAAGCAACTTGCCACCTACAAGGATATAGTGGTCCACCCCGCAGACAAGGGGGGTGGTATAGTCATTATGAATTTAAGCGACTATAAACAGGAAGCATACCGCCAGCTGGGTGATACATCAGTTTATGAAGCACTGACTGCGGATCCAACCAAACAATTCAAAATTGAAGTGGATAACATCCTTGATTCAGCATTCAATACCGGGTTAATAACCAGCAAACTATGCAAAGCGCTCAAACAAGATTTCCCCGTGGTCCCCCTGTTATTTCTGGTCCCCAAAATACATAAGAGTTTAGATCATCCTCCCGGCAGGCCGATAATCTCTGCGCACAAAGCACTTTATCAGCCGATCTCCATTTTTCTGGACAGTATATTGCAGCCGCTCATCCTGGCGCAACCAAACTACCTCAAGGACACTACCAGCTTCTTAAATCTACTCAAGACAGTCGATGCGATACCCGCGGAAACCATCATCTGCACAGTTGACATCTGTAGCTTATACACCTGCATTCCGCACGACCAAGGGCTAACGGCAATGAGATCGTTTTTAACCAAAGCCAATATGAGCAATCTTGATCATGATTTGTTCCTGCGATTACTCGAACTGATACTAACCCACAATTATTTTTTATTCGATGGAAAGTATTATCGGCAAGTAAGCGGCTGCTCCATGGGAAGCAATGTATCTCCCTCGTTTGCTAACGTCTTTATGTTAGAGGAAGAACAGGCTATGTTTTTCAATAATGATGTTTACTCGCAATATATACTACATTATTGTAGATATATAGATGATGTGTTTTTGCTCTGGACCGGAGGCAAAGAAAGGTTTGAAAAGTTCATCGGAGTCATTAATAACAGACCGTCCACCATTAGAGTCACATCGCAGTGTGACCCGATTAAACTAAATTATTTGGACGTTAACGTCATCATCAAAGACGGCATGTTGCATACTGAGGTGTACTATAAGCCAACTGACAAAAACACCTTATTACGATACAACAGCCATCACCCCACTGCACTCAAAAAGGGGCTTCCTAAATCTCAATACATGAGGGCAGCCAGAATTACCAGTGATCCGACACAACTGGAATCTGCTCTGGATAATGTCACTACAAGGTTCAAACAGAGAGGCTACAACAGCAAATTATTACTCACCAACGAACAAAAAGTCTTGATGACAAACAGAGAACAACTCCTAACTCCGACCATCAAGAAGAGTAATGACATTGTACCATTCGTGGCACAGTATAATACATCCAGTGCTGTAATTCCACGGGCCCTTAATGCACTGTGGCCCATAGTTTCCACCGATAAGAACCTAACTGGGCTAAGGAGGAAAAGACCCATGATGTGCTACAGAAGAGGCAGAAGCATTAAAGATTTTGTGGTACATCCAGACATCACAGGATTTGATTCCACGCCTACCACTAATTTTCTAACTAAAACATCAGGCTGCTATAAATGTTTAGGCTGTGAAACCTGTAAAACTATGATCACTGGCACAAGGTTCAAATCCACCTCCACAGGGACCTCCTACAGTATCAAGCACGTACTCACCTGTACTACAACTCATGTAGTCTACCTAATTACGTGTCCATGTAAACAGCAGTACGTAGGCAAGACCATACGCAATGCCAGGGAGCGATTTGCCCTGCATAGGTCCGCATTAAAAGCAGCACTTTTATCCAAGAAATCGGAACAACCCGTGGCCAGACACTATGTCGAGAAGCAACATACGTTGAAAGATTTACAGTTCCAAATTATTGACCATATCCCCATTAATCCAAGAGGCGGAGACAGAGCAGCCACCCTACTTAGACGGGAAGCAACGTGGATGTATAGATTGGACACTGTGAGGCCGAAAGGTCTTAACGACAGAATCCAATGGAGTGTCTTCTGAGTAATATCTATTAGCACTTGTCTCCACCATTTGACTATGGGGACGGTTGTACTGTTGACATTTCTGATCATGTACCAGACCCATCAGCCCTCACACTTTATGACTTATGCGTGCCGCTTAATATGTATTTCTCTCACTGGTATAGTATTGTATAATTTAGGTGTTTAGCATTAATGACTCTTTGATCCATTATCAGATTGCTAGTGCTAGACTACCAGGTGATCTTTTAATCCTGTTTATCATGTCTGTTTTTGGTATGCTGTATGTTACGACAGCACACTGTAACAGTTTCTTCCTATCTTATGTAATTGTCATTTCACTCTCAATCACCCTCAGCCTGAAGTCGCGCTTCCTCCGCAACCCCAGCACCCGCACTTGCCGTAGGCATCCATGGCAACCAAGGAGCGTCTGGTTGCCAAGGCAACGTGACAGCCCGGGACACGCTGGAGGTCACGTGACCGGGGCATTGACACGTCACCACATCCAGGGCGGAAGCTCGAGGCTCCCCAGGACGCTGCACACCTTCCCACACGTGGGTCCTCCTCACCATAAAGGTAAATGTTTTGCACTGTTTTCACACTTTGTATTTGGCTCACCTTGAAAAAGGGGCTTGCGCGCCCCGAAACGTTGGAGTTACCAGCCATGAATTAAAAGCACCAGCACTTTATTCACGCTGTGTCAGTCTCTGAGTGCCGCTGTTTGTTACACAGTTTGCTACCTATATATATATATATATATACTAGCTCACAGCCGCCCACCGATCACCTTCAGCCGCTCACCACCCGCTGCTCACCGCCGCCAACCACCGCCCGCCGCTCACCGCCTCCAGCCACCCACCGCTCACCGCCGCCAGCCACCCACCGCCATCTGCAACAAATGGCAGTCACCGTCAGCGGGACCTCACCGCCGCTGCCCATGGGTGCCTCCGGTGACCACAGTCAGGTAATGTTCCACTGCTGTCACCCTCTCTCCCTGTCGTTACTGTCTCTGTCCCTACTGTCACTCTCTCTCTCCCTGCTGTGACTCTCGTCACTCTCTCCCTGCTGTCACTCTCGTCACTCTGTCACTCTCGTCACTCTGTCCCTGCTGTCACTCTCGTCACTCTTTCCCTGCTGTCACTCTCGTCACTCTCTCCCTGCTGTCACTTTCGTCACTCTCTCTCCCTGTCGTTACTCTCTCCCTGATGTCACTGTCGTCACTCTCTCTCTCCCTGTCGTCACTGTCTCTCCCTGTCGTTACTCTCTCTCTCTCTCCCTGTCGTCACTCTGGCTGTCCCTGCTGTCACAATTTCAGCTCATTAAGTGTGCTAGAATGTGAATTTCGGCTCATTCAGTGTGCTACAATGTGAATTTCGGCTCATTAAGTGTGCTAGAATGTGAATTTCGGCTCATTCAGTGTGCTACAATGTGCATTTCGGCTCATTCAGTGTGCTACAATGTGAATTTCGGATCATTCAGTGTGCTTCAATGTGAATTTCGGCTCACTCTGTGTGCTACAATGTGAATTTCGGCTCATTCAGTGTGCTACAATGTGAATTTCGGCTCATTCAGTGTGCTACAATGTGAATTTCGGCTCATTAAGTGTGCTACAATGTGAGTTTCGGCTCATTCAGTGTGCTACAATGTGAATTTCGGCTCATTCAGTGTGCTACAATGTGAATGTCGGCTCATTCAGTGTGCTACAATGTGTATTTCGGCTCATTCAGTGTGCTACAATGTGAATGTCGGCTCATTCAGTGTGCTAGAATGTGAATTTCGGCTCATTCAGTGTGCTAGAATGTGAATTTCGGCTCATTCAGTGTGCTACAATGTGAATTTCGGCTCATTCAGTGTGCTACAATGTGAATTTCGGATCATTCAGTGTGCTTCAATGTGAATTTCGGCTCACTCTGTGTGCTATAATGTGTGTGTGTGTGTGTATACACACACACACACACACACACATATATATATATAAAATATGTGCCTCCCCAGCCAATGACCTCACCGCACGTCACTGCCTATACTATATATAATTTCTCATTCGTCCTAGAGGAGGCTGGGGACTCCAAAAGGACCATGGGGTATAGACGGGATCCGCAGGAGACATGGGCACTTTAAGACTTTAAAGGGGTGTGAACTGGCTCCTCCCTCTATGCCCCTCCTCCAGACCTCAGTTAGATTCTGTGCCCAGAGAGACTGGACACCCACTAGGGGAGCTCTACAGAGTTTCTCTAGAAAAGACTGTTGTTAGGTTTATTATTTTCAGGGAGCACTGCTCGCAACAGGCTCCCTGCATCGTGGGACTGAGGGGAGAAAAGCAGACCTACTTCTGTGAGTTTAAAGGCTCTGCTTCTTAGGCTACTGGACACCATTAGCTCCAGAGGGTCCGATCACTTGGTGCGCCTAGCTGCTCGTTCCCGGAGCCGCGCCGCCGTCCCCCTCACAGAGCCTGAAAAGAGAAGCCGGGTGAGTAGCAGAAGCAAGAAGACTTCAGAGGCGGCAGAAGACTTCTGATCTTTGGAGGTACCGCACAGCGGTCGCGCTGCGTGCCATTGCTCCCACACACCAAGGACACTATATGGGTGCAGGGCTCAGGGGGGGTGCCCTGGGCAGCAGTTAAACCTCATTTTGGGCACTGGCATGACAGTATACAGTGCATAGGCACTGTGTACAGACCCCCGCCAGTATAAATAAAAGCGGGACAGAAGCGCACCATGTAGGGGGTGGGGCTGCATCCTCCAGCTCTAATCAGTGCCATTTTCTCTCCACAGAAGCTGCAGAGACACTGGTCCTTGCCCTTCACTTCTGTATCAAGTAACGGTGCAAAAGCAGGATCGCGGCACAGCATATTTGGTGTTGTGTTGATTTACATATAAAAGCACTGCTAGGTCTGGGTTTTGTAAATTCTGTCAGACCGGGTACAGCGCTGGGTGTGAGCTGGCAAACTCCCTGTCTCTCTGAAGGGACTTACTGTGGGTCTGTTTCCTATAGCTCAGTGTGATTGTGGGTGTCGGTACACGTGTGTCAACATGTCTGAGGCTGGATGCTCTTCCCAGGAGGAGGCTGGTGCGGGGGCAGAACAGACTGTGGAAGTGACTCCGTCGGCACCGCCGACTGCTGATTGGGTGGATATGTGGAATGTTTTAAATGCAAGTGTGGCTTTGTTGCATAAGAGATTAGACAAATCTGAGTCTCAGAACCAAGCATGGAAACAATCCATGGGAGATGTTTTGTCACAAACTCAGACTCCAGGGTCACAGAAGCGTACGTTTACCCAGATAGCAGATACAGATACCGACACGGATTCAGACTCCAGTGTCGACTATAATGATGCCAAGTTGAATCCCAAACTGGCTAAGAGCATACAGTACATGATTGTGACTATAAAGGATGTGTTACATATCACTGAGGACCCTGCTGTCCCTGAGACGAGGGTCTGTATGTTTAAAGGAAAGAAACCTGAGGTAACGTTTCCTCCCTCTCATGAACTTTTTGAAAAGGCTTGGGAAGCTCCTGACAAAAAGTGGCTAATTCCCAGGAGAATTTCTATGGAATATCCGTTTCCCTCTGAGGATAGGTTAGGGTGGGTGTCATCTCCCATGGTGGACAAAGCTCTGGCATGATTGTCCAAGAAGGTGGCACTGTCGTCCCCTGACACGGCAGCCCTTAAAGATCCTGCAGATCGTAGACAAGAAACTACTTTGAAATATATTTATGTCACTATGGGTACGCTGCTTAGGCCGGCCGTAGCATCGGCAAGGGTGAGTAGCACGATTGAAAAATGGGCAGATAACTTGTCATCTGACTTAGACACCCTGGATAGGGATAGCGTGCTTTTGATGCTGGGTCATATCAAGGACGCTGCAGTCTATCTAAGGGAGGCTGCGAGGGATATTGGCCTCTTGGGATCAAGGGCCAATGCCATGGCAATAACAGGTAGGAGGGCGTTGTGGACTCATCAATGGAATGGTGATGCTGATTCTAAAAAGGCTATGGAGGCTCTGCCCTATAAAGGTGGAGTTTTGTTTGGAGAAGGTCTCGCGGACCTGGTCTCTACAGCTACCGCAGGTAAGTCTTAATTTCTGCCTTTTGTCCCTACATAGCAGATGAAAACGCCTCACTATCAGATGCAGTCCTTTCGGTCTAATAAATTCAAGAAAGGACGAGGGTCCACCTTCTTTGCTGCTAGAGGCAAGGGGAGGGGAAAAAGGTCGCCGGCTGTGGCTAGCTCCCAGGAGCAGAAGTCCTCCCCGGCTTCTGCTAAGTCCACCGCATGACGCTGGGACTCCCATGCGGGAGTCCACACCGGTGGGGGCGCATCTTCAGCTATTCAGTCAGGTCTGGGTTCACTCAGGCCTAGATCCTTGGGTGCTGGAAATTGTGACCCCAGGATACAAACTCGAGTTTCAAGACGTGCCCCCACACCGATTTTTCAAATCGGCCTTGCCAGTGATAATGTCGATATTATCTTACACCATAAAGCTATACCTTTAAATACACTTTTACCATGGAGCCGCTGCGGCCGCCAGACTTAATACACACGCTACGCACTTCGTACGCTATTTGCGCACAGAGTCCCGTACCGTGTACGTACTTGGCGTACAAACGCAGCGCTGGGCATACAAAGTATGCACAGCGCGCGCACACACTCTTGATAAACTTTAAACCTTGTTAGCAATGCAATGTAATGTTAACCTTAAACCTTACGTAGCGTTGATGGTATAAAGTACCCGCAGTGCGTACACACCTTATCAATACACTTTTAAACCTTATACAGTTAAATACACTTTAAACCTTAGCAGGGAAATGAGGACACAACACCGATTTGTAGTTAACCGCTGGGTTCTAACACCACAGTGGATTATTTGAAAGGGGATAACAATACAAATTATACACTACAAGGCTAACAAGATAAATCTACAACAGAATAATGGCTACAGTCAATGTACATACGTGAGAATATTCGCTTGCGCAACCTGGACCAGTCCTCCACTCATCAGGTAGATAGCGTTCAGAGTCTTCTGACCGGCCAGGCAACAACAGGCTTTTTATACACAACTTCCATAAACAATACAATGGTTACTGTAATCCCTTTGTTCATTGGACACAGAGATGCATCTCTACATTACAGGAAAGGTCATAGGTTGATTTGAAAAGGTGGGCGATGTCTTTCCCAACTGCTCTTGTGGGTGGTCTCCTCTGGATTCCCGCCGCATACATAATATACAGTAAATACAGTTTATATCTATATTCTACTTCTGCACATAACTATACGCAGGAACATGCAATCTTTATCTAACCTACACCGGAATGTTACCCTTAAAATACCCTACAGCTGGATACTAGACATCACCTTATAACCTTTGTCTGTCCCTTCCTATCATGCAAAGGTGAATCCCTTAGTCCTGGAATCATTTAAACTGTTGATACTTGCTGATGTGGTGCAGGAGGGCTATGTGTACAATGTACACTATTTGGGTTAAATATGTAATGTTCTGATAACCCTCTATGAGCTCACAAACTCCGCCGTAAATACCCATACCACGCGCAGGATCGCGGGAGCGACCATACGCAAGTTGCGGATATGTGCACGCACTGCGGAACAAGTGCCCGCGCAGCGGGCATGTGTGTGTGGTTAGTACATTATGTATGCATTACAATATTTTTCGACTTTGACACCAGCTTCTCTTCCAGAAAGGGACGTAGTGTGTGCTGCAATACACAAGCTGTGTCAGCAGCAAGTCATTGTCGCTGTACCCCCGTCACAACGGGGGGAAGGGTTTTATTCAAGCCTGTTCGTGGTCCCGAAGCCAGATGGTTCGGACAGATCGATTCTGAACTTAAAATCCCTCAATCTGTTTTTAAAAAGGTTCAAATTCAAGATGGAATCTCTCCGAGCGGTGATCTCCACTCTGGTAGGGGGGGATTTTATGGTGTCAGTCGCCATAAAGAATGCTTACCTGCATGTCCCCATATATCCTCCTCATCAGGCGTACCTGAGGTTCGCTGTTCAGGATTGTCATTACCAGTTTCAGACGTTGCCGTTTGGTCTTTCCACGGCCTCGAGGATTTTCACCAAAGTAATGGCGGAAATTATGGTGCTCCTGCGCAAGCAAGGGGTCACAAATATCCCGTACTTGTATGATCTCCTGATAAAGGCGAGATCAAAGGAGCAGTTGCTGAAAAACGTTGCGCTCTCCCTGACGGTTCTGCAACAACATGGCTCCTAAATTTGCCAAAGTCACTGTTGATTCCGACAACACAGCTGTCATTCTTGGGCATGATTCTGGACACGGAACTACAGAGAATTTTTCTCCCATTCAAAAAGCTCTGGAAATCCAGAACATGGTCAAGGGAATTCTGAAACCGGCAAGAGTGTCGATTCATCAATGCACTTGAGTGCTGGGGAAGATGGTGGCGGCTTACGAGGCCATCCCGGTTGGCAGGTTTCATGCCAGAGTTTTCAGTGGGACCTGTTGGACAAGTGGTCCGGGTCCTATCTACACATGCACAGGAAGATATGCCTATCTCCCAGGGCCAGGATTTCTCTCCTGTGGTGGTTCCAAAGTTCTCACCTCCTAGAGGGTCACAGGTTCGGATCCAAGATTGGATCCTGGTGACCATGGATGCGAGTCTCCGAGGTTGGGGAGCGGTCACACTGGGGGAAAATTTCCAGGAAAAATGGTCGAGCCAAGAAGCTTGTCTACACATAAACATTCTGGAATTAAGGGCCATTTACAACAGCCTGGTTCAAGCGGAACATCTGCTTCGCGGCCTACCCTTCCTGATTCAGTCGGACAACATAACAGCGGTGGCGCACATAAACCGCCAAGGCGGAACAAAGAGCAGATACACGATACTCGTTGTTCCAGATTGGCCACGGAGGGCCTGGTATCCGGATTTTCAGGAATTACTCATAGGAGATCCCTGGCCTCTTCCTCTAAGAGAGGATCTGTTACAGCAGGGGCCGTGCGTGTTCCAGGACTTACTGCAGTTGCGTTTGACGGCATGGCGGTTGAATGCCAAATCTTAGCTCAATAGGATATTCCCGGAGAGGTCATCCCCACTCTACTAAAAGCTAGAAAGGAGGTAACGGCGAAGCATTACCACCGTATTTGGAGAAAATATGTGTCTTGGTGCGAATCCAAGAAGACTCCTATGGAAGAATTTCAGCTGGGTCGGTTTCTCCATTTTTTTGCAAGCTGGTGTGGAGGCGGGCCTAAAGTTAGGATCTATTAAAGTGCAGATTTCGGCCTTATCAATTTTCTTTCAAAGGGAATTGGCCTCGCTTCCAGAAGTACAGACTTTCGTGAAGGGCGTGCTGCACATCCTAACCTCCATTTGTGCCCCCAGTGGCACCATGGGACCTTAACGTGGTGTTACAGTTCCTTACGTCACATTGGTTTGAACCTTTACAAAAGGTTGAGTTGAAATTTCTCACTTGGAAAGTGGTCATGCTATTGGCCTTGGCGTCCGCGAGGGGGGTGTCGGAATTGGCGGCTTTGTCTCACAAAAGCCCCTATTTGGTTTTCCATGTGGATAGAGCGGAGTTAAGGACTCGTCAACAACTCCTCCCAAAGGTGGTTTCTTCATTTCACATGAACCAACCTATTGTAGTTCCTGTGGCTTCTGAAGCCTTAGGTGATTCAAAGTCTCTCGATGTGGTCAGAGCTTTGAAAATTTATGTAGCCAGAACGGCTCGTATCAGGAAAACTGAGGCGCTGTTTGTCCTGTACGCTGCCAACAAGATTGGGGCTCCTGCTTCTAAGTAGACTATTGCACACTGGATTTGTAATACGATTCAGCATGCTCATTCTACGACTGGTTTGCCGTTACCGAAATCAGTGAAAGCCCATTCCACTAGGAAGGTGGGCTCGACTTGGGCGGCTGCCCGGGGTGTCTCGGCGTTACAACTTTGCCGAGCAGCTACTTGGTCGGGTTCAAACACTTTTGCAAAATTCTACAAGTTTGATACCCTGGCTGATGAGGACCTCATGTTTGCTCAATTGGTGCTGCACAGTCATCGGCACTCTCCCGCCCTGTCTGGAGCTTTGGTATAGACCCCATGGTCCTTTTGGAGTCCATGGCATCCTCTAGGACGAATGAGAAAATAGGATTTTAATACCTACCGGTAAATCCTTTTCTCTTAGTCCGTAGAGGATGCTGGGCGCCCGTCCCAGTGCGGACTCTATCTGCAGTACTTGTTATTAGTTATTGCTTTGGTTACACAAAGGTTGTGTTTTGGTTCAATCAGCCTGTTGCTGATTTTTTTGGTCCATGCTGTTAACTGGTTAGTTGAATGCCATGTTGTACGGTGTGTTGTGGTGTGGTGTGGACTGGTATGTGTCTCACCCTTGGTTAACAAACATCCTTTCTTCGAAATGTCCGTCTCCCTGGGCACAGTTCCTATAACTGAGGTCTGGAGGAGGGGCATAGAGGGAGGAGCCAGTTCACACCCATTTAAAGTCTTAAAGTGCCCATGTCTCCTGCGGATCCCGTCTATACCCCATGGTCCTTTTGGAGTCCCCGGCATCCTCTACGGACTAAGAGAAAAGGATTTACCGGTAGGTATTAAAATCTTATTTTTTCTTCTTTTACCAGGTTGACAAACACTTTTCCTATATCATGCCTGCTGAAATAAAACATTTTTAGATAGCTAATAATAAAAGTTGTTTTAATATAATTTCAGTAGACAATACAAAAAGAGTGCTCCACCAGGGAAAGCCTTCTCAGGCTAAGATCCACTAGTGGTCTCGCCGAACCCCCTAATATGAGCACCAAGGCAGGCAGCGCTTATCACTAGGAGCAGAGAGTGCAGCCTCTTGCTCCCGATATGGCAGCTTCAGCATCTCCAAGATCCCAGACCAACTCCAATTACAGGACACTTGTAAACCACAGAGGCAAAGGGAAGGGGTCACAGGGAGCTATCTAGTGTAGAGGCAGCAACAGTGATATAGAGTAGGCAGCATAATTGGTAGGAACGTGCCAGCGCCCACCATGACTTCCTGCCCACCCCAAATCCATCCCACAGCTCCATATAGGATGTAGCCCCAATCCCGGAATGCTATGGTAGACCCTGACACAAAAACCAGCCCTTAGGTAATCGCAGGGAGCTAGCTGTAGCTAGTATGCAGCACTGGAGGTGGGAGGGCTCCAAAGCAAGGCCAGAACGCTCTGGTGGAGCTAATAGGGAGTAGTTCTCCTTGCTCCATCATTAGGCCACACCCCCTGGCAGCTTTATTTTTGTATAAGAAAACAAACAAAGTGGGAGCGCTGTTAGTATTACTACAAAATACAACCTTCTTTAATCATATAATTACTACTCATTAGCGGTGTAAATAATAAATAAACTTTTAATTATTAACATAAAAAACAAAGATAAAAGAAAAAGAGAGAAAAAGAAAAAAGGAAATAAAAAGAAAAACAATATTGATAACACCAATGATAAAATATATTGCTGAGATGGAATACCAGATCAGAAATGTTTTATCTAATTAACATAAAACATATGTGTCTGAGGAAGCCGCCGAGGTAAAAGGCGGAGAAACGCGTAACAAGAGAGCACCGGAGTGCCGCTGAGCACATCACCTGCACACAGTACTGACGTCAGTGAAGAGAACGGGACCACGGAGCACATACGGACAAAAACCCTCCTCCATTGTTGTAAAACGCTGGCAGGTCCAGTAGGAGTTAAATAGAGGAACAGCACCAGTGCCGTGGGACCCAGGTAACTTCAATATAGAGACTGTGTGATCAAGGGATCCTTATTTCTTTAAAGGACATTGTATTCAGCTGGATCCGCACTGCTACATTGTGGTACATGTGGACGAAACTATATCAAAGTATTTATATCTTCATGAAAAATGAAACAATGTTTCTTTTTGGCCAGCAACAAGTAACTATCTGAACTACCCTATGGGACTACGCTATTAAGCGAGGGCATTGTGCAATACTATTATAGCCTGCACAGGATTTCCATATGTTTTATGTTAATTAGATAAAACATTTCTGATCTGGTATTCCATCTCAGCAATATATTTTATCATTGGTGTTATCAATATTGTTTTTCTTTTTATTTCCTTTTTTCTTTTTCTCTCTTTTTCTTTTATCTTTGTTTTTTATGTTAATAATTAAAAGTTTATTTATTATTTACACCGCTAATGAGTAGTAATTATATGATTAAAGAAGGTTGTATTTTGTAGTAATACTAGCAGCGCTCCCACTTTGTTTGTTTTCTTGTTTCTATCATAATCACGAGGGACGCAAAACATCCCTCACTTTGGGTAGCAGCAGCAGCATTACTATTAGAATACCCCTGAAAGGGAAATATAAGTAAGCTATTTCTCCACCAGTGAGTCAGCGCAATACCTTATTGTTTTAAAATATTATTTTTGTACAACTTAGATTTGAGTTTGGACACGGGCCTCTCAAATCTATATCTCTCTGCACCTGCATTGCAACATGGTTTAACCAAGATACACAGTTACTTGTTCAGTTTTGCTTATCTCCCACCTCAGAATCAGGCCCTATGTCTGATGCCAAAAGTGTGATGACTTGGAAACCTTTGGAGCCAGCTGGTACAAATTTACAGCCCAAGTCATTAAAAACCCTACAGGCTAATGTAGGACAAACAAATGTGTTTATTTGAATCTCTACAAGGATTCTGGAGATTGAAAAGGAAAGCTCAGTTTAGTCTAGGATACAGGAACATTTTGGTGGAGGATAAAGAGGAGTATTACTTTTGAGATGAATTTCATGAATATGTAATAATGGTGGTCATTCCGAGTTGTTCGCTCGGTAATTTTCTTCGCATCGCAGCGATTTTCCGCTTAATGCGCATGCGCAATGTTCGCACTGCGACTGCGCCAAGTAAATTTGCTAAGCAGTTAGGAATATTACTCACGGTTTTCTCTGACGTCCTAGTGGATGCTGGGAACTCCGTAAGGACCATGGGGAATAGACGGGCTCCGCAGGAGACTGGGCACTCTAAAAGAAAGATTAGGTACTATCTGGTGTGCACTGGCTCCTCCCTCTATGCCCCTCCTACAGACCTCAGTTAGATTTCTGTGCCCGGCCGAGCTGGATGCACACTAGGGGCTCTCCTGAGCTCCTAGAAAGAAAGTATATGTTAGGTTTTTTATTTTACAGTGAGACCTGCTGGCAACAGGCTCACTGCAACGAGGGACTAAGGGGAGAAGAAGCGAACCTACCTGCTTGCAGCTAGCTTGGGCTTCTTAGGCTACTGGACACCATTAGCTCCAGAGGGATCGAGTGCAGGACCCGTCCTTGGTGTTCGTTCCCGGAGCCGCGCCGCCGTCCCCCTTACAGAGCCAGAAGCATGAAGATGGTCCGGAAAATCGGCGGCAGAAGACTTCAGTCTTCACCAAGGTAGCGCACAGCACTGCAGCTGTGCGCCATTGCTCCTCATACACACTTCACACTCCGGTCACTGAGGGTGCAGGGCGCTGGGGGGGGGGGTGCCCTGAACAGCAATAAAAACACCTTGGCTGGCAAAATAATCACAATATATAGCCCCAGAGGCTATATATGTGATAATTACCCCTGCCAGAATCCATAAAAAAGCGGGAGAAAAGTCCGCGAAAAAGGGGCGGAGCTATCTCCCTCGGCACACTGGCGCCATTTTCTCTTCACAGTGTAGCTGGAAGACAGCTCCCCAGGCTCTCCCCTGTAGTTTTCAGGCTCAAAGGGTTAAAAAGAGAGGGGGGGCACTAAATTTAGGCGCAATATTGTTTATACAAGCAGCTATTGGGGAAAATTCACTCAGTGATAGTGTTTATCCCTACATTATATAGCGCTCTGGTGTGTGCTGGCATACTCTCTCTCTGTCTCCCCAAAGGGCTGTGTGGGGTCCTGTCCTCAGTCAGAGTATTCCCTGTGTGTGTGTGGTGTGTCGGTACGGCTGTGTCGACATGTTTGATGAGGAGGCTTATGTGGAGGCGGAGCAGATGCCGATAAATGGGATGTCGCCCCCTGTGGGCCGACACCAGAGTGGATGGATAGGTGGAAGGTATTAACCGACAGTGTCAACTCCTTACATAAAAGGCTGGATGACGTAACAGCTATGAGACAGCCGGCTTCTCAGCCCGCGCCTGCCCAGGCGTCTCAAAGGCCATCAGGGGCTCAAAAACGCCCGCTCCCTCAGATGGCAGACACAGATGTCGACACGGAGTCTGACTCCAGTGTCGACGAGGTTGAGACATATACACAATCCACTAAGAACATCCGTTACATGATCCCGGCAATAAAAAATGTGTTACACATTTCTGACATTAACCCAAGTACCACTAAAAAAGGGTTTTATGTTTGGGGAGAAAAAGCAGGCAGTGTTTTGTTCCCCCACCAAATGAGTGAATGAAGTGTGAAAAAGCGTGGGTTCCCCCGATAAGAAACTGGTAATTTCTAAAAAGTTACTGATGGCGTACCTTTTCCCGCCAGAGGATAAGTTACGCTGGGAGATATCCCCTAGGGTGGATAAGGCGCTCACACGTTTGTCAAAAAAGGTGGCACTGCCGTCTTAGGATACGGCCACTTTGAAGGTACCTGCTGATAAAAAGCAGGAGGCTATCCTGAAGTCTGTATTTACACACTCAGGTACTAGACTGAGACCTGCAGATAGTGCTGCTGCAGCGTGGTCTGTAACCCTGTCAAACAGGGATACTATTTTGCGAACATAAGACGTCGTCTTATATATGAGGGATGCACAGAGGGATATTTTGCCGGCTGGCATCCAGGATTAATGCAATGTCCATTCTGTCAGGAGGGTATTAGAGACCCGACACTGGACAGGTGATGCTGACTTTAAAAGGTACATAGAGCCTTATAAGGGTGAGGAATTGTTTGGGGATGGTCTCTGGGACCTCGTATCCACAGCAACAGCTGGGAAGAAAAAATTTTTACCTCAGGTTTCCTCACAGCCTAAGAAAGCACTGTATTATCAGGTACAGTCCTTTCGGCTTCAGAAAAGCAAGCGGGTCAAAGGCGCTTCCTTTCTGCACAGAGACGAGGGAAGAGGGAAAAAGCTGCACCAGTCAGCCAGTTCCCAGAATCAAAATTCTTCCCCCGCTTCATCTGAGTCCACCGCATGACGCGGGGGCTCCACAGGCGTAGCCAGGTACGGTGGGGGGCCGCCTTAAAAATTTCAGCGATCAGTGGGCTCGCTCACAGGTGGATCCCTGGATCCTTCAAGTAGTATCTCAGGGGTACAGGCTGGAATTCGAGGCATCTCCCCCCCCCGCCGTTTCCTCAAATCTGCCTTGCCGACAACTCCCTCAGGCAGGGAGGCTGTGCTAGAGGCAATTCACAAGCTGTATTCCCAGCAGGTGATAGTCAAGGTGCCCCTACTTCAACAAGGACGGGGTTACTATTCCACACTGTTTGTGGTACCGAAACCGGATGGTTCGGTGAGACCCATTTTAAATTTGAAATCCTTGAACACATACATAAAAAAATTCAAGTTCAAGATGGAATCGCTCAGGGCGGTTATTGCAAGCCTGGAGGAGGGGGATTACATGGTATCCCTGGACATCAAGGATGCTTACCTACATGTCCCCATTTACCATCCTCACCAGGAGTACCTCAGATTTGTGGTACAGGATTGCCATTACCAATTCCAAACACTGCCGTTTGGACTGTCCACGACACCGAGGGTCTTTACCAAGGTAATGGCAGAAATGATGATACTCCTTCGAAAAAAGGGAGTTTTTAATTATCCCGTACTTGGACGATCTCCTTATAAAGGCGAGGTCCATGGAGCAGTTGTTGGTCGGAGTAGCACTATCTCGGGAAGTGCTACAACAGCACGGATGGATTCTATACATTCCAAAGTCACAGCTGGTTCCTACCACACGCCTGCTGTTCCTGGGGATGGTTCTGGACACAGAACAGAAAAAAGTGTTTCTCCCGCAGGAGAAAGCCAGGAGCTGTCATCTCTAGTCAGAGACCTCCTGAAACCAAAACAGGTATCGGTGCATCACTGCACACGAGCCCTGGGAAAAATGGTATCTTCTTACGAAGCAAAATTCCATTCGGCAGGTTCCATGCAAGAACCTTTCAGTGGGACCTCTTGGACAAGTGGTCGGAATCGCATCTTCAGGTGCATCGGCTGATAACCCTGTCTCCAAGGACCAGGGTATCTCTACTGTGGTGGCTGCAGAGTGCTCATCTTCAAGAGGGCCGCAGATTCGGCATACAGGACTGGTCCTGGTAACCACGGATGCCAGCCTTCGAGGCTGGGGGGCAGTCACACAGGGAAGAAATTTCCAAGGACTTTGGTCAAGTCAGGAGTCGTCCCTACACATAAATATTCTGGAACTGAGGGCCATTTACAATGCCCTAAGTCTGGCAAGGCCTCTGCTTCAAAACCAGCCGGTACTGATCCAATCAGACAACATCATGGCAGTTGCCCATGTAAACCGACAGGGCGGCACAAGAAGCAGGATGGCGATGGCAGAAGCCACAAGGATTCTCCGATGGGCGGAAAATCACGTCTTAGCACTGTCAGCAGTGTTCATTCCGGGAGTGGACAACTGGGAAGCAGACTTTCTCAGCAGACACGACCGACACCCGGGAGAGTGGGGACTTCATCCAGAAGTCTTCCAACTGTTGGTGAACCGTTGGGAAAGGCCACAGGTGGACATGATGGCGTCCCGCCTAAACAAAAAACTAGATATTGCGCCAGGTCAAAGGACCCTCAGGCAATAGCTGTGGACGCTCTAGTGACACCGTGGGTGTACCAGTCGGTTTATGTATTCCCTCCTCTGCCTCTCATACCAAAGGTACTGAGAATAATAAGAAAACGAGGAGTAAGAACGATACTCGTGGTTCCGGATGGGCCAAGAAGAGCTTGGTACCCAGAACTTCAAGAAATAATATCAGAGGACCCATGGCCTCTACCGCTCCGACAGGATCTGCTACAGCAGGGGCCCTGTCTGTTCCAAGACTTACCGCGGCTGCGTTGGACGGCATGGCGGTTGAATTCCGGATCCTAAAGCAAAAGGGCATTCCGGAGGAAGTCATTCCTACGCTGATAAAAGCCAGGAAAGAAGTAACCGCAAACCATTATCACCGTATTTGGCGAAAATATGTTGCGTGGTGTGAGGCCAGGAAGGCCCCAACAGAGGAATTTCAGCTGGGTCGTTTTCTGCACTTCCTACAGTCAGGAGTGACTATGGGCCTAAATTTGGGTTCCATTAAGGTCCAGATTTCGGCTCTGTCGATTTTCTTCCAGAAAGAACTGGCTTCACTGCCTGGAGTTCAGACATTTGTAAAGGGAGTGCTACATATTCAGCCCCTTTTGTGTGCCTTCTGTGGCACCTTGGGATCTCAACGTGGTGTTGAGTTTCTTAAAATCACTTTGGTTTGAGCCACTTAAAACGGTGGATTTGAAATATCTCACGTGGAAAGTGGTCATGTTATTGGCCTTGGCTTCGGCCAGGCGTGTGTCAGAATTTGCGGCTTTGTCATGAAAAAGCCCTTATCTGATTTTCCATATGGATAGGGCAGAATTGAGGACTCGTTCCCAGTTTCTCCCTAAGGTGGTATCAGCTTTTCACTTGAACCAACCTATTGTAGTGCCTGCGGCTACTAGGGACTTGGAAGATTCCAAGTTACTGGACGTAGTCAGGGCCTTAAAAATTTATAGCACAATTCAGCTAGAGCATTCTGCGGCTGGATTGCCGCATCCTAAATCAGTAACAGCCCATTCCACGAGGAAAGTGGGCTCATCTTGGGCGGCTGCCCGAGGGGTCTCGGCTTTACAACTTTGCCGAGCTGCAACTTGGTCAGGGGCAAACACGTTTGCTAAATTCTACAAATTTGATACCCTGGCTGAGGAGGACCTTGAGTTCCCTCATTCGGTGCTGCAGAGTCATCCGCACTCTCCCGCCCGTTTGGGAGCTTTGGTATAATCCCCATAGTCCTTACGGAGTTCCCAGCATCCACTAGGACGTCAGAGAAAATAAGATTTTACTCACCGGTAAATCTATTTTTCGTAGTCCGTAGTGGATGCTGGGCGCCCATCCCAAGTGCGGATTGTCTGCAATACTTGTATATAGTTATTGCCTAACTAAAGGGTTATTGTTGAGCCATCTGTTGAGAGGCTCAGTTATATTTCATACTGTTAACTGGGTATAGTATCACGAGTTATACGGTGTGATTGGTGTGGCTGGTATGAGTCTTACCCGGGATTCAAAATCCTTCCTTATTGTGTCAGCTCTTCCGGGCACAGTATCCTAACTGAGGTCTGGAGGAGGGGCATAGAGGGAGGAGCCAGTGCACACCAGATAGTACCTAATCTTTCTTTTAGAGTGCCCAGTCTCCTGCGGAGCCCGTTTATTCCCCATGGTCCTTACGGAGTTCCCAGCATCCACTACGGACTACGAGAAATAGATTTACCGGTGAGTAAAATCTTATTTTTTCATCGTTCTGGTGATCATAATGTGATTGACAGGAAGTGGGTGTTTCTGGGCGGAAACTGGCCGTTTTAGGGGCGTGTGGGAAAAAACGCTACCGTTTCTGGGAAAAACGCGGGAGTGGCTGGAGAAACGGAGGAGTGTCTGGGCGAACGCTGGGTGTGTTTGTGACGTCAAACCAGGAACAACAAGCACTGAATTGATCGCACTGGCAGAGTAAGTCTCGAGCTACTCAGAAACTGCACAGAGATGTCTTATCGCAATATTGCGAATCTTTCGCTCGCAATTTTAAGAAGCTAAGATTCACTCCCAGTAGGCGGCGGCTTAGCGTGTGCAATGCTGCTAAAAGCAGCTTGCGAGCGAACAACTCGGAATGACCCCCAATATGTAGTAACTGCATCCTAAGAGAACAATGTGAGGAACATTATGGATTCTTAGTAAGAATATAACTGTGGGAAAATAACCAGTGACTTAAGTAACAAGAAACAGATCAGGGCACCTCCAACAGCTAGGGTAGAAAGACAGGCATAAAAGGGAAATAATTACAAAATGATGAGGAACATGATTAGTACTGTTGTCACATGCATCTAAACCTGTTTATTTCCATGCTTACTGATTACAATTATTAACATGATGATGATGTTCTTCATGTACTGTGCCTTAACAGTCCTGAACACTGAACAATTAGGACCGGACACGGCACCAGATGCAACATTATTCTCATGCTAGCATTTATAGCTATGAATAGAACATCTCGCTGCATCATCATTTTGGAGCATCTTTACTAATTATTGGGTTGCAGACCCAATAATTATAATTTCTTATTGCTGCTATTGAAGGCAAGAACAAATTCTAAATCCCTGAATGTGCTATTCTTCACAAGCAGGTACCTGGCTCTTGATTACACATGAGCGCGGCCGTTGCTGGGGAGGGTTCTGGAGGAAATCTCTCCCTTCTACGTTTTGCTAAATGTATCCCATAAACTACAGCAGCTAACGCCATCTGACTATGGACTTAAGCTGGCTGGGCTACACTCTGGAATGCTTCATATTCCAGAGCTTGGAAAATCTGACCCATAAAAACCTATAGGAGCTGCTGTCATAAATTGTGGTACTAAAGCAGATATCGAAGATATCCCTCCGCCTCCTTCATACTTTCGGGGAACCTTAATATTTGTGGCACTGTTTTTTTAACAAATCATTATTTAAAAAAATAAATTAAATCAAGTATTTTTTATTGTTTATCATGAAACAGAAAAACAAGACAAACATAACAAAGATGTGTGAATTGCATGTGTAAACATTGGCAGATCAGAGATAATAACATGGATACCCGATAACATATTTTTTTAAATTCAATAACTTTTTATTGGGTTTTGTATCATTTCACAAAGTTAACAATAAAGAAAAAACAAGAACACATCAACAGACATCCATCTGCATATAAAATGAAAAACATATCTGAACAGTTAAGTGTAGGCTCTTCTAAGATCTAAAATCTTCATAACACTGGTGACAGAGCAACATAGCATCCATAGAACACCACAGCATATTAACATGTTCCCGGATTACCAGATCATGTTGTCTCATATGCAATTGTCCATATGACTTATATAGCAATGGGACATGGATCACATAAAGAATCAATATACCATACAGTACAAGACATAAGCATATATAGCAATATATAAGAACAAATAAATAGAACAGAACATGGCTAGCTACTGCTACCCACCACATGAATTACACACAAATACCCCAGGCAACACTCGTCTAAATAACACGAGGACTCGACATTATCGATTCGTGGAATAGTGAGAATTCAACCACCTTCCCCAGACAGTAAGATACTTTCTCTCTGTATTCCTGGCCAAAAATATGAACTTCTCATGTGCATTAGTTTCATGAACCAAAGACATCCAGGACTTCAGGATTGGGGCTTCACTAGCCAGCCAAAGTCTAGCTATGCAAACCTTGTCTAGCGCACATAAGTTTATAACATAGCGTCTACTGGGCGTATCCAAAACTTCCTCATCTAAAGCCGATAGTACACACGTCACGGGCGTAAGAACAGGAGAGGGAATACCCGTTTTAACTACAGCGTGCAGGACCCTTTTCCAAAATGCCGTTACCATGGGACACAACCAAAGTATATGCCAAAAGTCGGCCCCCATACTACCACACTTAGGGCATTTTGAGCTATGGGATCCTCCAATGTGCGACAGTTTCAGCGGGGTCATATATACTCTATGCAATATAAATAATTGTGTTTGCTGATATCTTACGGTGGAAGTAGAAAACTGAGGGGACCCCAGAGCACCCTCCCATATGTCATCCGATAATGGACCCAAATCTAACTCCCACTTAGTCTTAAGAGAAGCAAGGGGTTCCATGTGATGTGTCTAAAGTATGCGGCTATAATATATTAGAAACGAAGTGTCCCCGTCTCAACGTTTGTAATGGTAATTTAACCGGAGAGTCAGCAAGAGTTGGGGGATCGTTAGGGAATTGGGTAGCAATGGCATGTCTTAATTAAACGAAACAGGAAAAAAAAAACACAGAGGGGACATTACATTCCTGCTGAAGTTGCTGAAAGGATTTAAACACCTCACCGGTGTATAGATGCCCCAAAGAAAATACTCCCCATTTCCCCCACACCTCCCGGACCTGAAGCTGAGACAGTTCGGGTAGGCCATACCTATTGTCTAGTGGGGTATCAGGATCAACACCCTGCCCCTGCAGTATAGAATGCGCCAACTTCAAGATAAGAATGGCCTGTTTTACAAGCGGCACTGTGGACATCCTGACACTCCCACAGAGAAGCAGTCGCAGTGGGGGTACCACCTGGGTACTCCTGCAGTATCAATTGTGAGTGTAAGGCCGAGTTATCAAGATCGTTAACCCAGTCTCAAAGATGTGCCAGTTGTGCCGCATAGTAATAAAATCGGAAATTGGGAAGAGCTAACCCACCCAAAACTTTCGTCCTGGTCAGAGTATCAAGTTTCAATCGTGCCCTTTTACTGGCCTATATCAATGATGAGAGCAAACCATCTATCTGTTTAAAAAGTTTTTGAGGGATATACACAGGGGACTGCTGCAGAACATATAGGAGTTTGGCCTGAAAAAACATTTTTACCATATTAACCCTACCTGTAATAGTTAAGGGTAATTTCCCCCAGATCCTCATTCTGCTACGAAGATAGGCTATTTATGGCTTGATATTGAGGGAGGAAAATTTATGAGGATCATTGGACACCCAAATACCCAAATATTTGAAAGTATCCACCCACCGTAACGGGAGAGCAACTAGAGGAGGAGTAGGGATCCCACCCCGAAGCGGGATGATGGATGATTTATCCCAATTAATTAGAAGCCCAGAGCAGCGCCCAAACACAATAATATCTAATATTCTGGTCAAAGACTCAGCATAGTTAGCCACAAATAATAAAATATCATCAGCATACAAAGCTATTCTGTCCTCCCTAGTACCCACCCTAAGGCCAGAAATCACATAATTCGCCCGTAGAAGGCCTGCGAGAGGTTCAATAGCAAACAGGGTAGGGGACAATGGGCATCCCTGACGTGTGCCACTAGACAATGAAAAGGATTGTGACACAACCATTCACTGCCACTCTGGCCGAGGGTGAAGAGTACATCAATCTAACATATTTAATAAAATTGGGACCAATACCAAACCTATGCTTAGTCTCCCATAAGTAATCCCACTCCATGGAATCAAAAGCCTTAGCGGCATCCAATGAGACAACAATGGAGAAGGAGGACCCCTCACGGGAAACTTGTAAATGGGTAAACAACCATCTAAGATTGATGGAGGTCAATTTACTGGGCATAAATCCCGTCTGATCAGGGTGTATAATATGGGCAATAACCTGGTTCAGCCTACACGCCAGGACTTTTGCTAAAATTTTTATATCAGTGGGCAGAAGGGAAATAGGACGATAAGAATCAACTTTCTTATGATCTTTATCAGGTTTAGGGAGAACCACAATCAATGCCTCTGCCATGGCCGGGAGAAGAGATTCCTGTTAAAAAATCATATTAAACAATTCAAGTAACTGAGTGACAAAGAAATCCAAGTGCCGCTTATACAGCTCAGATGGTATACCATCCAGTCCTGAAGCCTTACCACCGAGAGAGGCCTTAATCGCGGCCTCAATCTCCTCCGGTGACAGAAGTGCCTCAAGAAAGTCTCTCGCTACACACGGCAAAGAAGGAAAGTGCACATTCCGTAAATAGTTATCTAATTCCAGCGGGGTACAGTCTAATCTGGAGCTATACAATCGCCTGCAATAGGATAATCTCTGATGCAATCTGTGGAGTCCGCAAAAGAGTAGTACCATCCGAGCATTCAAGCTCAATCACAATATTGGAAGACCTCTCACCTCGCGCCAGGCTGGCCAGATATGACCCCGGCCTATTACCAGTAGCATAGTAAGTATGGGAGGAAAAAAGGAGTCTATGCTGAGTCTTTTCCACCAAATAATCTTTCCATTCCTTCTGGGGCGACAACCAGGTCGACTTGGAACCATCCAAGCGATCCCGTAAATACAGTACTTCCGCAGCAACACTCTGGGCCTCTAACTAGGACTCCCGCCACTTAAAAAAGGACTTCAAGTTGGACACCCTTTTAATTAAAGTTCCCCTCAGAAATGCCTTAAACATATCCCACAAACTAGAGATAGAGCGGTCAGCCTTGTTAAACTCAATATTCTCACCAGGCAGCCTCCAACTCAGAACCCTCACCCATGTGTATTAACCAGAACAGGTTAAACTTCCACACGGTCTGGCCTCTGAGACAGTTGAGTTCTAAAGTAACTGTCAGGGGGGAGTGGTCTGAGACGCCTCTAGTTTCATACCGAAGAGTGCGAACCCTGGGGACCATATCACTCGAGAGGAGGGCCAGGTCGATCCTAGAGAAAGAGGAAGGAGAATGTGAGAAGCAGGAATATTGTTTTAAAGAGAGATTTCTCTATATCCAGGGATCAACCTTGCCCAACCCTGACATAGTATCTGCGAAACCGGACCTCCCAAAATGTAGAGAAGAAGATGTTACAGAAAACCTATCAAGCGCTAAGTTTAAAACATTATTAAAATTCTCCAGACAAATAGTGGATATCCCCGGCGATGAGGCCATGAACCCTGCTACTTTTTTGAGGACATCAGGAGAGTAAGGAGGGGGCACAAACACAGCAAGCAAAAGTAAAGGTACAAAGTTTATTTTACACTTCAGAAACACGTACCTCCCCCAAGGGTCTGTTTGTACAGACTGTAAAACAAAGGGAACGTTTTTTTTAATAAGGATAGAAACCCCTAGTGAAGCAGATGTGTGCATAGAATGGAACGCCCATCCCACCCAGGGTCTCTTAAGGGAAAGAATCTTGCTGCCCACTAGATGATTTTCCATAAGGCATATTATGTCAGAGGCATACTGTCTTATTTGTCTGAGTACCAAGGATCTCTTGATTTTGTCATTAAGCCCTCTCACATCCCACGATAACACTCTAAGTCCAGCCATAGGTAACCTTATCAGTATCAAGGCCCATAGCCCGCAGCCAGCCACAACCACCACCCAAGTCCGCAATTGCAAAATACCAGCGCTCAATAAGTAGAACAGTAATCCACACACATTCAAAACCAAAAATCCACACTTAATTTTAAGGTAGTCTGGAACAAAAACCCGCCCCACACCCTGTATACTACTCCCAACCTGCAGCATACTTGGATCCCTAAACAAGTAACAAATCCCTTAACAAGAAAAAATTGTCACACCAGAAGTTGACAAAAACAAAACCCAAAAACACACATTAGGCTATATTCCAGGAGGAGCCAAGAATTTAATGACACTGAGTAAAGAGAAACTCCCAGCCACCAAACCACAGCACAATGATGAAAAAACAGTCTCCCCCCAGGGCCTAGGAATATAACACATTCGGATACGCCAGGACCATACCAAAACAAAACAGGAAGGAATATGATAAGACAGAAAGAATATGACATTGCTAAATGGTCATCTGGAGTAACAAATATAAAACATTCACAGCAACATAGCAAGGAGACATAGCGAAGGCATATGAACATAACATGTGTAACATAAGATTGCAGCTGGAACCTCAGAAACGTTCATGTATCAGCAAGAGCATGTCTCGCCGGAAATAGTCTATCCAGCCACACTGAAGCCTCACGGGGAGATGCAAAGAATTTAGTTTCTCCATCATCCATCATCCGCAACTTCGAGGTAAACAGCATGGCGTATGGTAAATTGAGCTCACGGAGCCTCCGTTTAACAGGTAGAAATTGAGCCCTATCTTTCTGCACATCCACCGCAAAGTCTGGAAAGACCGATATTGGCGACACATTCCATTTGAGAGGACCTTTTGTGTGTGTGCGAGTTTCAGAACAGCGTCCTGGTCACGGAAATGGAGGAATTTGGCAATAAAGGTGCGTGGTGGAGCTCCTAGTCATCTGAGATTCCAAGGCGTCGGTTCGCCTCCCCAGCGGAGTGACAGTATCCTCGACAAATCCTCGGGATGCAAAACAAATGAACTCACAGACAGACTGGGGAATATGACATTACATACATAGAAGGTGATAGGGTAACAAAATAAACACAAAGTGAACAGAGAAGCCCAAAGGCTAAGAAACTGGGTGTCTCCCTAGTATTAGGAATGCTCAGATGGAAAGAAGCGAGATGTTGTGATTTAATACGTAGAGAACCCGAAATGCTGTTGCTAAGGGCAACAGCAAAACCCTAAAGGGTTACCAACGGGTGTGGCAGTAAACTCCTTGGTCAGAGATGGAATAATAGACACAAGGAGAGTCTCCACAATCCTAGTCCTCACTTGCAGTGCACTGGTTCAGCTTACTGCCACTAAACTGACACCTGAACACCTTGCACAGTGAGAAAGGATTTTGGCAGGCAAGTCTGAGAATACAGCCGCAAACTTGCTAGGTTCACAGAGCAGCAAAAGAACCCCAGCAGGTTAAACGACTGACTCCAGTCTTACTGCTAGGTCTGGATTGGCAGAGTGTAATACCAAATCCCAAGGCCTATTTGCAGTAAGCAACAAATACAAAGTTTACACAGTACTAGCTAGCTTTCAGGAACTGACTAACCAACAAAGATTCAGCAGCATCTGCCTAACCTGAGAAGAGGGTTTATATAGCAGGTGCTGTCCACGCCCCACTCAGACCTCACAGACTGTGAGCACAAAAACCAGCACCGGATCCACTGCCGTGCACAGAGCCTGTAACCACTGCACAGCAAAAGACCCGAACCGGAGTATCAGCTACGCTCAGGTTACTCCGCTAGCACTTGTCTCCCGGTTGCCATGACGACGTGGCAGCACAGAGCAGGAGACCCTAACAATAATATATATAAAAAAATAAAATAAAATTGAATCCAGAGGACAAGATGTACAGTTGATTGGTATACTTTCATTGAAGAGGACAAGATGTACAGTTGATTGGTATACTTTCGTTGAATTTCCAAAGTGCATCAGACTAGTAACATTATCGGGACAGATTTCATCTGTATTATATATTTCCAATTAAATTACATCATAACTGTTTAATGTTTTCTAAAACCCAACAACTTTGGGAATATATAAATAGAAGACTGCATATTAAACCTTAAAACATGGGCAATACAACGAACCAGCACAAATTAAAATATAAAAGGAAAAAAGAAGAAAAAGAAGATGCCAACATATACAGTAGCATTTATCACATTTGCCTGTAAGGTCTATAAACAGTACAGTCAGACACATTCTTAGTGTTAGTCACTTATAAAGCTGTGGATGTCTTTCTACTTACTCGATGTTCATGGATTTTTAGAATGCTATGTAGTTCTTTCCATAGCAGTGGAACGCAGACTGACGGCTTGCGTTCCACACACAGCCGGAGAGCACTGCAGACATTTCCAGGATGCGGAGCGCGCGCTGCCAGCGTGCGCTGCACTCCCTAGACAAGCTGCAGGACACACGTCATTGGTAATTGTGGAACGCAGACAGGTGGTTTGCTCTCCACAATTACACACTGAACTACCAATGTTAATGTGTAAAAGAGGCTTGGACTGCCCCGGAAATGGCAGCCAGTCGTAGCTGAAACGCAAACTGGTTATTAAGCCCGTTCTAGCCCATAAAAAACGTCACTGGTCCACCAACGACTACGTGCACTAATAGGTATATGTGAAATCACTTTATTTAAGTTATAGATATTTGTTATAGAAAATAAGAGATATAAATATATTTTCTCATACGTCCTAGAGGATGCTGGGGACACTTACAGAACCATGGGGTATAGACGGGATTCGCAGGAGACATGGGCACTTTAAGACTTTTAAAGGGGTGTGAACTGGCTCCTCCCTCTATGCCCCTCCTCCAGACTCCAGTTTTAGAATTGTGCCCAGGCAGACTGGATGCACTCTGAGGAGCTCTACTGAGTTTCTCTGAAAAAGACTTATGTTAGGTTTTTTATTTTCAGGGAGACTGCTGGCAACAGTCTCCCAGCTTCGTGGGACTTAGGGGAGAGAAGTTAGAACCTACTTCCAATGAGTTAAAGGCTCTGCTTCTTGGCTACAGGACACCATTAGCTCCTGAGGGTTTGGAACACTAGGTATGCCTAGAGGTTCATTCCCAGAGCCCGCCGTCACCCCCCTTGCAGAGCCAGAAGTCAGAAGACAGGTGAGTAGAAGAAGATCAGAAGACTTCAGTGACGGCTTTGAGGTACCGCACAGCGATCCCGCTGCGCGCCATGCTCCCACACACAGCGGCACTACAGGGCGCGGGGGAGAAGGGGGGGAGCCTGGGCAGCATATAAAACCTCATATGAGACTGTCAAAGAGTGGTATAAGTGCCTAGGCACTAAATCCTAACCCCCGCCAGTATAAGTATGTTAAAAAAATAGCGGGTCTGAAGCGCGCCATTAAGGGGACGGGGCTTAGCCCTCACAGCTCTACTCAGCGCCATTTTCTCATACATCCTAGAGGATGCTGGGGACTCCGTAAGGACCATGGGGTATAGACGGGATCCGCAGGAGACATGGGCACACTATAAGACTTTGAATGGGTGTGAACTGGCTCCTCCCTCTATGCCCCTCCTCCATACCTCAGTTAGATTCTGTGCCCAGGAGTGACTGGACACACACTAGAGGAGCTCTACTGAGTTTCTCTGGAAAGACTTTATGTTAGGCTTTTTTATTTTCAGGGAGACCTGCTGGCTACAGGCTCCCTACTTCGTGGGACTGAGGGGAAAGAAGTCAGACCTACTTCTTCTTAGTTCAAAGGCTCTGCTTCTTAGGCTACTGGACACCATTAGCTCCAGAGGGTTCGATCACTTGGTGTGCCTAGCTGCTTGTTCCCGGAGCCGCGCTATCACCCCCCTCACAGAAGCCAGTAGCAAGAAGCCGAGTGAGTATTAGAAGAACAGAAGACTTCAGTGACGGCAGAAGACTTCAGTAACGGAGGTACAGCGCAGCGGTCGTGCTGCGCTCCATGCTCCCACACACCAACGGCACTCACAGGGCAGCAAGTTACTGAGGGTCTTTCACTGGCAAGAGCTGCATATTCGGTGCCCGGGCACCGTGTACGATACCCCCACCAGTATAAAGCACCGGTCGCGTTGCGCGCCATTGCTCCCACTCACCAACAGCTTTTCAAGGGCACAGGGGGGGCGCCCTGGGCAGCAATATACTCTCCATTAAGCCTGGTTAAACACGTATACAGTGCATAGGCACTGTATACAGAGCCCTGCCAGCATAAAAAGCTAAAATATTAGCGGGGCTGAAGCGCGCCGAGAAGGGGCGGGGCTTAGCCCTCACAACATGATTCAGCGCCATTTTCTACTGTCCCCGCCAAAACAGTGTACAGTGTAAACGAGGGGGGGGCACAGTGATTAGTGCAATATTGTATGAAATATAGCACTATCTTAGATAATGGGCATGTAAGAGAGACGGTACACGGAGCACGGTGGGGGGGGGGGGGGGGGGAGGCACACAAATGAGAGTTTTTGTAAAAGGCAGGCTCCATAGCCTAGTGAGTAACTTTGCTGCCACAGTGATGTTCCCTGCACACAGAAATGTCAGGGTCACTGGATAAAATCTCATGTTCCACTCTTGTTGATAAAAGAAGTATGTTTCTAGAATACAGCAGCGCTGCATATGTGTTACAATAGGCTATTAAGTCTTTGTTAAACAGGATACATGTTATATGTGCAGGTTTGAATGCAACATAGTATGTTTATTAAATCTGCTTACATAATTATAAGTCTGCACTTTTAACCATGCTTCCTGTTGTTTTTCCTGTTGTATTTCCAGAATTTCCTGTATTACATCTCTCCTCCATTGAAGGCGCAGGGGTGTTAAGGGGAATTTGGGATAAGGTATTACTGGCGTGCACTGCACTTGGCCAGATATATATTTATAGAGACACCTTAGTGCTATTTACTGAGTCGCGCAAGTTGTATTTTGTATTGTCTGTCTGCATAATGAGTAAGACACCAGCAAAGACTAAAGAGCAGTTTTCCTACCATGTCTGTAACAGTGTATTACATGGATCTACACTCACTTCTCTTACTATTATTTTTATCATAACTGTTTATAATGATATTATCCCAAAGACTGCACATTTGAATCATGGCTGTGGTCAGCCAAATACTGGCTTTGTTCACTGTTGTAAAGTAAGATGTGTTATACAATTGGTCAGCACATGGTGATTATAAAACAGTATCTGTGGAGCACTGCAAGCATTGTGAGTTCAGGCTTACCTGCAGCAGCTTTGCTTAATTCACTTAGCCACACCACAATTGGATACGCCCGATCTCATCTGATCTTAGAAGCTAAGCAGTGTTGGGCCTGGTTAGCCACCTGGGAATACAAGGTGCTGTAGTTATTTTTAAATCTACAGCCACACTACACTGGATTCGGGACCCATTAACTAAGCTGCGGTTAAGCAGCAGATTTCTCAGGTTTTTAAGCCTGTGAGTGGTCACATTTAGTTTCAGACTTCTAAGAATTATTATACCTCTGAATCAGGATATATCTGGATATATGTATATGGGTATATAATATATATGTGTATGTATGCATATATGAAATATATATATATATTTTTAAGGTCTGCGTATGTGTGAATATACATTGTTGTATATGTGTGTATATGTATGTATATATATATATATATATATATAATATGCTGACATTAAAAATCTATTTTGCAATAAGCAAGACTACAGTGGCGCAGTTGGTCGGCACACAGTGCTTATTAAACAGTATCTGTTGAGCACTGCAAACATTGTGAGTTCAGGCCTCACCTTCCCAGATCCCCAGTGGCCTAATGGATAGGACACTGCCCTCCTAAACCAGGGATTGTGGGTTCAGGTACCATCTGGATTGCAAGTCACTACAACAACCATTTCATCACCAGAGTTGATGTTTAAACAACAGCTTTTGCTTATTATTTTTACAGGTGGCTCTGTAGCCAAGTGGTTAGGCTTCCCGCCCACAGTGAACATTGTGATTGCATGGACACTGGTTCAGATCCTGGTTTAACAGGTGTAATATATAGATATAATAAATAAAAAAAATAAAAAAAACATGGTAGGACACCATTTTTAACGTTACTTCCTGGGTCTTTGCTGGAGGTTGCTGCCCTACAACACTCAGCCTCTGGGGGAGCGGGGGGTTGTTAGGAATTTAATTTATTAATTGTTTTTGATAGCATGTCTCTACAGGAAGATTCACTATTGCTGGAAACCACATGCACTATAATGCAGGTTTATACACAGATTACTTCCGTGGTGTACTTACTGGTCGGGGTACATGATCACTATGTCTAATGCATAATCAAACAAGCAGCTTCGCTGCAGAGTTGGTCACACAGTGTGTCGGACAAATTCGACTGCGCAGACAGACCCTTACCGGTCCTCTTTGGGGGGAATGCGGGCGCATGTACTGCCTGAGAGGAAAAAAAATTACGGTTTCAGCTAGATTGTTGCGGTCGATTCGCCGCCAGCCCTCATAGCACCAGGCCAGTACGTCAGGTTCTCAGCGAAGGCTGAACAATTTCCAATGAGAGACAATTGCAATTATTGGGCGTTTAACTACCTATCGGAGTGTACCCTACACAGCAGTAGGGCTGTTGCTTTGCCCTGCTTTGGTAAGGGTTTGAGGTAACAAGGCTGTAGTGGCAGGGCGCTCCAGTTCAGGTTTGCCCTAAATAAAGACCACCTTACACTTCTTGCTGCCTACAGCTTCTGTGAAGTTGGCAGTTGTTTCTTGCATCTCAGCTTCGCTAGTGGTGCACAACGTCCACTTTGGCTTCGTTCCAAACGAGAATAGATCGCAGACCGAGTGGGGGGGGGGGAATCTGATTTCCTACCATTGTCTACGCGAATTCCTGAATGATTCCGTCTCAACGATTTCAATTCCTAGGTATGATTCTCGATGCGGTAAATCAAAGAATTTACCTACCCGAACAGAAGTACAGGTCATTCGTCATCTGGTACAATTAGTGCTCAAGCCTCGCACAGTCTCGGTTCATTTGTACATTCGCCTATTAGACACAATGGTGGCGGCTTTTGAAGCGCTTCAGTTCGGAAGACTTCACTCACGTCTTTTTAACTGGATGTGCTTGCAATGGTTGGCTGTGGCCTAACGAGTACAGTGTCTGCCTGCAATGCATGCCAAAAACAATGGGCGGGCTTGCTTCTGCAGATTCACCGCAGGGTGAGGTGGTCTCCAAGGGCCAGGGTGTCTCTACTCTGGTGGCTCAAAGTACAGAATCTAACCGCAGGGAAACGGTTCGGCACCTGGAATTGGATAATTCTCACGGCGGACGCGAGTCTCAGAGGTAGGGGAGCTGTAGTTCAAAATTTTCAGCTCCAGGGTCTCTGGGCGATCACGAAAGATTGCTGTCTATAAATGTCCTGGAACTCCGGGCAATTTACAATGCGCTACGACAAGCAGTGCACATGCTGCAGGGTCAGGCTGTTCAGGTGCAGTCAGACAATGCGACGGTGGTCGCATACATCAACAAACAAGGAGGAACGAAAAGCCGCATGGCAATGCGGGAAGTAGCTCGAGTCCTTAATTGGGCCGAGGTGATTTTGTCGGCAGTATTCATTCCGGGAGTGGACAACTGGGAGGCGGATTATCTCAGCTGCCGGGATTTTTATCCAGGATGTGCATTAAATCCAGAAGTGTTTCACATGCTGGTCCAGAAGTAGGGTTACCCGCAAGTGGACCTGATGGCATCTTGCCACAATTATCAAACGCCCCAGTACGTGTCCAGAACGAGAGATCCAAAGGCAGTGGCGGTGGATGCTCTCACAATCAAGTGGCCATACAGTCTCGTGTATCTGTTTCCACCGTTTTCCGCTGCTCCCTCTGTTGCTAAAACGGATCAAAAGAGAGTCCGTCACAGTAATACTAGTGGCGCCTCATTGGCCTCGGAGAGCTTGGTTTTCGGATCTCCGCGGTCTACTCGCGGACGTTCCTTGGCCGCTCCCACTGCGTCCGGACCTGTTACAACAGGGTCCGTTCTTTTTCTCCGATTTAGCGCGGCTGCGTTTGACGGAGTGGCTGTTGAGACAGCCCTCTTAAAAAGAGAGGGCATTCCAGAATAGGTTATACCAACCATGTTACGAGCTAGGAAGCCGGTTACGGCAGCTCATTATTACAGAATTTGGCGTGCCTATATAGGTTGGTGTGAAGTTCGAAAGTTTCCAACATCATCTTTCAAGTTATCCCGTCTTTTGTTATGTCTACAGATGGGGTTAGATAGAGGTCGGCGTTTATCCACACTAAAGGTGCAGATATCAGCGTTGTCAATTTATTTTCAAAGAAGATTGGCTCTATTGCCGTCGGTACACACCTTTATGCAGGGTGTCCTCAAAGTACAGCCTCCATTTCACTCCACTTACTGCGCCATGGGACTTGAATCTAGGTTTAGATTTCTTATAGTCTTTTTGTTTCGAACCCTTACAACAAGTGGATATTAAGTTTCTCACTTGGGAAACAATTTCTCTCCTAGCCTTAGCTTCGGCAGGGCGGGTTTCAGTTTTGGGTGCCTTGTCATGCAAGCCACCGTATTTAGTGTTTCATAATGACAGAACGGAATTTTAGACGGATCCCGCTTTCCTGCCAAAAGTAGGGTCCTCTTTTCACATCAATCATCCAATAGTAGTTCCTGTGTTAACAGGAGATTCTGGAATTTTGGTTGTGGTATGCGCATTACGAGTTTATGTATTCCGAACGTCTACAGTTCCTAAGACGGATACGTTGTTATTCTCTATGATGCGGCCAAGATGGGTTGGCCACCTTCTAAGCAGACCTTATCCAGATGGATAAAACTGACCATACGTCAGGCTTACCTTCATGTTAGATTACAGCCGCCTACATCAGTAACAGCTCATTCCATACGTTCTCCGGGAATGTCATGGGCAGCTGGTCGTGGAGTTCTACGACACAGCTTTGCAGTGCGGCTACATGGTCTTCAGTGCACATGTTTGTGCGCTTTTACAGGTTTGATATTTTTGCGGCATCAGCATCTAGCTTTGGCCGTCTAGTGTTACAGGTGCCAAACAGCTCTCCCGCCCAGGGGGGGAACTTTGGTACGTCCCTAGAGTACTCCAGTGACCCCTAGTGGATGAAAAAGAAAATAGGATTTTGGTACTTACCAGGTAAATCCTTTTCTTTGAATCCATAGGGGGCACTGGACGCCCACCCAGAGCAGTTGTTTACCTGGTTGTGGTAAGTGCAGGGAATTTTATGGTAACACACTCTTACCGACTGTTTCAAATTAGAAATTCTATCGGGTTGGTGTCAACTGTTAGTTGTCAGTTTCGTTTTGTGTCAACTTTATTGTTGTCCGTTTCTGGTTATATGTATTTCTCCATTGTCAACCTCTATAGCTCCAGTTCGGCTCAGTAAAAAACACTGAGGTACTCTGGGATATGGAGGGGAGGTATAGTCAAATTTTAACTATTCAGTGCCTAGTTCCTGTGGAACCGTCCATATCCCTAGAGTACTCCAGTGCCCCCTATGGATTTAAAGAAAAGGATTTACCTGGTAAGTACCAAAATCCTATTTTTTCCCTTTCGGTGCAGATTGTGGAAGGTGAAAAGGTAAGAGTTCTGCAGCCTTGTTAGGTTCGCAGAAGCGGATGTCGTTTTCTGTTTCTACCACATCCATCGTATGTCGCTGGGTCTATCTGGCTGGAGCCCACTCCGGTGGGAACTCGTCTACTACTCTTCAGTCAGTCCGGGAATGGACTTGGACCTGTGAGTTAATAATAGAATCCAAAGGGGGACATGCTGGAGTTTACAGATGATTCCCCTCACTGATTTTTCGAATAGATCTTACCGATTCCCCTCTGGAAGGGGAGGTAGTACGCAGTGGCGTAACTAGAAATTTTTCTCCCCCAAGCCAAAAAATTCTTCGGCGCCCCCCCCCCCCCCCCATATCCCCCATAATTGGCACTAGTAAATGGACAAACATGCGTGCGCCGAAGGCGCGCGCCGCCAAAAAGGGTGTGTGACTTCGTTGAAATGGGCGTGGCTTCGCATAAAGGGGCGTGGCACTGCAGGAAAAGACTACCTTATACCCCAGTTTTGCAACCTGCACGCCCAGACGTTGGCCACCACAGGAAAGAAAAATAATCCTGATTCATGCCCCTTACATTATTTGTCATTTTTCCTCCTTATAGTAATGCCCAGTATACATTATGCCACATACTGCAATGGCCCTTAGACATTATGCCATACACAATAATGCACATAACACAATATGCACATACCGTAATGCCCCCGACACATTATGCCACACACCGTAATGCCTGTGACACATTATGACAGGAATCGCAATACCCGTTATACATTATGCTACACACTGCAATGCCCCTGATACATTATAGCACATACAATGTCTGTGACACATTATGACACACACCGCAATGATCCTGAGACATTATACCACAATGCCCGTGATATAGTATACAACACACCGTAATGCCTGACACATTATGACACACACCGCAATGTCCGTGATACATTATGCCACACACTGCAATGACCCTGAGACATTATACCACATATCACAATGCCCGTGATATAGTATACCATACACCGTAATGCCTGTGACACATACCGCAATGCCCGTTATACCCTATGCCACACACCGCAATGCCCGTTATACATTATGCCACACTGCAATGCCCCTGAGACATTATACCACATACCACAATGCCCGTGATATAGTATGCCACACACCGTAATGCCTGTGACACATTATGACCCACACCGCAATGTCTGTGATACATTATGCCACACACCGTAATGCCCATTACACATTAAGTTCTACAGTAAGGCTTCTAATTACTTTTAAATGACCTGCTCGTTACCAGGGGTTTCATGCTCTTGGTTCCATGCACGGTGTCAGGGATTTTCATGCTCAGGGTGTCATGCTCGTTGCCAGGGATTTCATGCACTGGGTGTCATGCTCGTTGCTAGGGGGTAGTGCTTGTTGCTAGGGCCGTGCTCCCAGTGCCACATATGCCCCCAGTGCCAGGTATTCCCCCACAGTGCCAGGTACTCACGTGCCCCAGTGCCACATATGCCCCCTCAGTGCCTGCCACATATGCCCCCAGTGCCAAATATACCCCCCCAGTGCCACATATGCCCCCAGTGCCAGATATTCCCCCAGAGTGCCAGGTACTCACATGCCCCCAGTGCCACATATGCCCCCTCAGTGCCTGCCACATATGCCCCCAGTGCCAAATATATATCCCCCCAGTGCCACATATGCCCCCAGTGCCAGATATTCCCCCACAGTGCCACATATGCCCCCTCAGTGCCTGCCACATATGCCCCCAGTGCCAAATATACCACCCCCCAGTGCCACATATGCCCCCAGTGCCAGATATTCCCCCACAGTGCCAGGTACTCACGTGCCCCCAGTGCCACATATGCCCCCTCAGTGACTGCCATATATGCTCCCCCAGTGCCCCGCTCCCCCGCTCTCCCCCCCCCGCTCTCCCCCCCCCGCTCCTTTGTGTTGGAGGGACACGGAGGGCACAGCGCGCGCCTCTCCTGTGTCCCTCCTGGGTCTCCGGCGGGTCTGTTAAAGGAAGTGCCGGTTCCTGAGCCAATCAGAGCTCACGAACAGCACTTCCTTTATTAGACCCGCCGGAGACCCAGGAGGGACACAGGAGAGGCGCGCGCTGTGCTCTCCGTGTCCCTCATTACAGCAGCGGAGGGAAGGAGACCGCAGATTGACATGCGGACGCTCGTCCGCATGTCAATCTGCGCTAAATCAGTGGCGCCCCCACAGCCCCTCGCCCCCAAGCCACCGCGAGGGCTGCGGGCGCAGTAGTTACGCCACTGGTAGTACGCGACACCATACCAGAGTTGCGTCAGGTTCAGGACATTGTCCTGCTGTCCCTGTAAAAAAAAGAAAAAAAAGAAACAAAGATTTCTACTTACGAAGGGAGCTCCAGCACGTAAAGGTAGAAAAGGGGTTAAATGCGTTTTTCTACGCATTCAGCTTACCTGGGTTGATATCCAGGATTGTCTTTGCCATTTCACCGGAGTGATGGCAGTATGATGGGTTTCTTTCAATAGTAAGAGCCATTGTTATTCTGTACAGAGACGCTCTCCTGATTAAGGCGAGGTCAAGAAACAAGTGGTGCAAATCGTTGTTTCTCTCTGACTGTTCTTCAACACAGGGAATGGCTGTTGTTCCCAACGACGCAGATGTCGGAGGTGGGTATTAGAGTAGATACTGAACGGTTGAGGTTCTGTGTTTTCCTGTGGAAAGAGGTCTGAGGATCCAGAGTCGGATCAGATTTACAGTGACAATCCATCAATATGTTCCGTTGATGAGGAAGATGGTGCGGCCTAAGATTCTTTTCGGTGAGCAGGTCAAATGCCAGAGTGGTTTTCACGGGGCCAGTTGGAAATGTGGTCCGGGTCTCACCTGCACATGCACCAGAATATAATCCTAATGGCCAGGATATCGCTCCTGTGGTGTCTGCTCAGTTCTCACCTCCTAGAGGGACGAAGGTTCGGAATCCAGGTGGAGATCATGGTGTCCATGCATGCAGATCTCCGAGACTGGGGAGCAGTCCTTGCAAGGAAAGCATTTCCAGAGGAAAAGGTCAAGCTGGGAAGCTTGTCTGCAATAAGCTTTCTTGAATTCAGAGCTATTTTCAGTGAACATAGGCTTAGTGATCTGCCCGTGTTAATTTTGTCGGACGACTTGGCAGCAGTGGTGTAAGTAAGCCGCTATGGCGGAACAAGGAGCAGAGCGGCAATGGCAGATGCCGTAAAAGTTTTCCGCTGGGTGGAAAGACTGGTAAACGCTATATTAGCAGTCTTCGTTCCGGATGTGAACGACGGAGAAATAGATTCCTCTGCAGATGTGATCTCCATCCGGGAGAAATACAGTCGTCATCGAGAAGTTTCACTGAAGCGAAAAGTCTTTGAGGAGTGCCTCAATTGGACCTGTTGGCGTCTCGCCTCAACGAGAGATCTCAGGGATATTGTTCCAGGTCAGGGGACACTCAAGCTATAGCAGTGGACGTCCTCGGGAAACCTTGGGTGTTTTCATTCGGTCTATGAGTCCCCTCCGTTTTCACTATTCTGAAGGTGATAAACGTAAGACGAACAAAGGTTCAGGCGATCCTCATTGTTCCGGTCTGAACATGGAGGGCTTGGTATCCAGTTCTTCAAGATTTACTCATAGAAGATCCCTGGCCTCTTCCTCTACGTGAGGAACTGTTACAGCAAGATCCGGGCATGTATCAAGACTTACCGCGGCTGCGTTTGACGGCGTGGCGGTTGAACGCCATATCCTAGCCAGAAAGGGTATTCCCAGTGAAGTCATTTCCACTTTTTTTCAGGCTAGAACAGAAGTAACGGCAAAGTCTTACCACCATGTTTGGAGAAAATATGCGTCTTGGTGTGAATCCAAGAAGGTTACTACGGAAGCTTCAGCTGGGTCGTTCTTCTCCATTCTTTGCAAGCAGGTGTGGGTGCAGGCCTAAAGTTAGGCTCCATTCAAGTGCGGTTTTGGCCTTATAAATTTTCTTTCAAGAAAGAATTGGCGACCTTTCCAGAAGTTCGGACCTTCGTGGAAGGAGTACTGCACATCCAACCTCCATTTGTGCCCCCATTGGCACCGTGGGACCTTGACGCGGTGTTGAGTTTTCTTGTGTCACAATGATTGGAACCTTTATGAAAGGTTGTGTTAAAAATTCTCTCTTGGAGAGTGGTCATGCTTTTGGCTTTGGCGTCCGCAAGGCGGGTGTCGGAAGTAGCGGCTGGGTCTCACAGGAGCCCCTGTTTGATCTTCCAGGTGGATAGAGCGAAATTGAGAACTCGGATAATAGTTCTGCCAAAAGTGGTTTAGGTGTTTCGCAGAAACCAGCCTATTTGATGCCTGTGGTTACTTAAGCATTGGCTGATTCAAGGTCTCTCGATGTAGTCAGGGCTTTGAATATTTATGTCGCCAATTTGGCTAAGATTGCGGAAACAGAGGCTCTGTTTGTCCGGTATGCGCCTGCGTCTCTGCAGTCGGTTACACGCTAGATCTGTGATCCGATTCGGTGTGCTCGTTCTACGGCTGGATTGCCGTTACCGAATTCGGTGGTGACCCATTCTACTAGGAAGGTGGGCTTTTCTTGGGCGGATGCCCGAGGAGTCTCGGCGGTTCAACTTTGCCGAGCGGATACTTGGTCGGGTTCAAACACTTTTGCTAAGCTCTACAAGTTTGATACCCTGGCTGATGGGGACCTCATGTTGCTCAATCAGTGCTGCAGAGTCGTCCGCACTCTCCCGCCCGGTCTGGAGCTTTGGTATAAACCCCATGGTCCTTACGGAGTCCCCAGCATCCTCTAGGACGTATGAGAAAATAGGATTTTAAAACCTACCGGTAAATCCTTTTCTCTTAGTCCGTAGAGGATGCTGGGCGCCCGTCCCAGTGCGTACTGTGTCTGCAGTTATTGGTTATGGTTACACTCTTGTGGTGTTTCTTTTGTCAGGCTATTGCTGACGTTGTGCATGCCATGGCAGGCGGTGTCTCATTATTGGTTGTGTTGACAAACTGGTTGTGTTACATATTCTCTCAGCATGTGGCTGTGTATTTTTCATGCCGTTGGCTGGTATTCTATTGAATGCCACGTTCTGCGGTATGTTCGTGGTGTGAGCTGGTATGACACTCACCGTGTTTAAACAATAAATTCTTTCCTCGAAATGTCCGTCTCCCTGGGTACAGTTTTCTAACTGAGGTCTGGAGGAGGGGCATAGAGGGAGGAGCCAGTTCACACCCATTCAAAGTCTTATAGTGTACCCATGTCTCCTGCGGATCCCGTCTATACCCCATGGTCCTTACGGAGTCCCCAGCATCCTCTACGGACTAAGAGAAAAGGATTTACCGGTAGGTATTAAAATCCTATTTTCTCTTTACAGAGCTGCAGAGACGCTGGTCCTTCTTCAACACTGCTGTACAAGTAACGGAGCAAAACGGGGGGGGGGGGGGCACAGTTAATTTGGTGCAAAATAAGTTAATTATATAAGCGCTACAGGTCTGAGGCAATTTATAAGAGTTTCAGAACCGGGATAAGCGCTGGGTTGTGAGCTGGCAAACTACCTTTGTGTTTCTCTATCAGGCTTTACTGTGGGTCTGTGCCCTATATGCCCAGTGTGTCTGTAGGTGTCGGTACACGTGTGTCTGCATGTCTGAGGCTGAGTGTTCTTCCCAGGAGGAGACTGTATTAGGGACAGAAACAGCTGTGGGAGTGACCCTGTCGGCACCGGCGTCTCCTGATTGGGTAAATGTGTTGAATGCTTTGAATGCTAATGTGGCTCTTATTAGTAAGAGATTAGATAAATCTGAGTCTCAAAACCAGGCATGGAAGAAATCTGTGGAGGTTGTGTTATCACAAGTCCAGACTCCCTCGGGGTCACATAAGCGTTCATTTGCTCATTTGGCAGACACAGATACCGACATGGACACGGGGGGGAGTAATTCCAAGTTGATCGCAGCAGGAAATTTTTTAGCAGTTGGGCAAAACCATGTGCACTGCAGGGGGGGGGGGGGGCAGATATAACATGTGCAGAGAGAGTTAGATTTGGGTGGGGTGTGTTCAATCTGCAATCTAAATTGCAGTGTAAAAATAAAGCAGCCAGTATTTACCCTGCACAGAAACAAAATAACCCACCCAAATCTAACTCTCTCTGCAAATGTTATATCTGCCCCCCCCTGCAGTGCACATGGGCCCTCATTCCGAGTTGTTCGCTCGCTAGCTGCTTTTAGCAGCTTTGCACACGCTTAGCCGCCACCTACTGGGAGTGAATCTTAGCTTATCAAAATTGCGAACGAAAGATTAGCAAAATTGCGAATAGACACTTCTTAGCAGTTTCTGAGTAGCTTCACACTTACTCGGCATCTGCGATCAGTTCAGTGCTTGTCGTTCCTGGTTTGACGTCATAAACACACCCAGCGTTCACCCAGACACTCCTCCATTTCTCCAGCCACTCCCGCGTTTTTCCCAGAAACGGTAGCGTTTTTTCGCACACACCCATAAAACGGCCAGTTTCCGCCCAGAAACACCCACTTCCTGTCAATCACATTACGATCACCAGAACGAAGAAAAAACCTTGTAATGCCGTGAGTAAAAAACCTAACTGCATAGCAAATTTACTTGGCGCAGTCGCACTGCGGACATTGCGCATGCGCATTAGCGACTAATCGCTCCGTTGCGAGAGAAAAATAACGAGCGAACAACTCGGAATGACCCCCATGGTTTTGCCCAACTGCTAAAAAATTTCCTGCTGCGATCAACTTGGAATTACCCCCACTGACTCCAGTGTCGACTATAGTGATACTAGTTTAGACCCAAAATTGGTAAAGAGCATTCAGTACATGATTGTGGCAATAAAAGACGTATTGCATACAACTGAGGACCCTACTGTTCCTGATAAAAGGGTCTGTATGTATAAGGGAAAGAAACCTGAGGTAACGTTTCCTCCCTCTCATGTACTGAATACTCTTTTTGAAAAGCTGTGGGAAAATCCCTTCCCCTCTGGGGATAGAGAAAAGTGGGAGTCACCCCCCATTGTGGACAAGGCTCTATCACGGTTGTCTAAAATGGTGGCTCTACCGTCTCCTGACACGGCAGCCCTTAAGCAGTGGTGTAAGTTTGCCCCAGTTGCCCGGAGGCAAGATAAAAATTGGTGCACCCACCCCCCATATAGAGATAAAGTTATGTATGTATTAGGTTAGGTATATAAGGGGAATAGAGGCTCACCTCCCCATTCACATTGGGACGTACACTGAGATCACAAGGATAGGAGATTTTTATATTGGATCTGTGTAAGTAAAGCTATAGAGACATCTTCTACTTAAATTACAGTAGGTCCTTATGACCAACCCACCACTACATCACCTAGTAATGGTGTCGTATAGGAAGTATGAGAATTCTAACTAGGGGGGTAATTCCAAGTTGATCGCAGGAGGAATTCTTTTAGCAGTTGGGCAAAACCATGTGCACTGCAGGGGAGGCAGATATAACATGTGCAGAGAGAGTAAGATTTGGGTGTGGTGTGTTCAATCTGCATTCTAATTTGCAGTGTAAAAATAAAGCAGCCAGTATTTACCCTGCACAGAAATAAAATTACCCACCCAAATCTAACTCTCTCTGCACATGTTATATCTGCCTCCCCTGCAGTGCACATGGTTTTGCCCAACTGCTAAAAAAATCCCTTCTGCAATCAACTTGGAATTACCCCCTATATGAAGTAACTTGTGATTGTCAGAGAAGTAACTTCATATAGTTAGGATTCTCACACTTTATCTACAGGAGTAAATAGCTGCATCAGTAAGGTGCCTGCTTCCAGTGTAATAGGTTGTGGGTTCTAATCCTGGGTATGACATTTGTCAAATTTGTTTCTATAATAAAGAGGGTGTGACCAGTGCTTAAAGTGGTCCTAGAGAGGTGGTGGAACTCACCTCCACCACGGCTGTGAAATAAAGGGATTGTGCGCACCGCAAAAAGGGGCGTAGTTTCAAAAAGAAAGGGGCGTGGTCACCCAATAGTATCCCCAATTCAAATTATGCCGCACGGTAGCACAATCTTATTAACATTACACCACACATTAGTGCCCCTTATACACAAAGCCCACAGTAGTAGCACCCAAATTCACATAATGCCCTCAGTAGTAGTGCCCCTTATGTCCCCAGGAGTGATGCCCCTTATCAAGTGCCCCCTATGCAATGCCCCCAGTGGTAATGTCCCATGTAGTGTTGCCCATAGTAGTAATGCCTCGTAGTTATGCCCCCAGTTAGTAGTTATGCCCCCAGTAGTTATGTCCCCCATAGTTATTCCCCCAGTTAGTAGTAGATATGCCCCTAGTAGTTATGCACCCAGTAGATGTGCCCCCAGCAGTTGTGCCCCCAGTAGATGTGACCCCAGTAGTTGTGCCCCCAGTAGATGTGACCCCAGCAGATGTGCCCCCAGCAATTGTGCCCCCAGCAATTGTGCCCCCAGTAGTTGTGCCCCCAGCAGATGTGCCCCAGTAGATGTGCCCACAGCCATTATGCCCCCAGTAGATGTGCCTCAGCCATTGTGCCCCCAGTAGATGTGCCCCCAGTAGATGTGCCCCCTAGTAGCGACGCTTACACATACATACAAAAAAAACAAAACAAAAACACCACAATACTCACCAGCCCCGCTCCTGCTTCCGGACTGCTGCTGCCCTCCACCTGGCCGCCCGCTCTTTGGATCTATGGAAGAGACGTCATGACGTCTCTCCCATAGCGACGCGCGTGCTTACTGCCTGAGCCGGAAGCCGGAGCTCAAAAGTGAGCTCCAGCGGCCACTGAGAGGAAGAAGCCGGGCCCCCGCTGGTAACAAAATCTCAGTGGGTGCCCGACTTCTCCCTGGGTTACATCAGCCCAAAGAGGCGGAAACTGCGTTCCGGCTCCAAATGGAACTGACGGAACGCAGTTCTGCCCCGTTCCAACTCGCTTTAACCTCTGGGTGTGACGAAGATATAGCAGTGGCTATCAATTAACTTAATTGCATGAACACATGGTAGGGGAGGAGAGGTGCCCCCCTACAGAGCAGGAGCCCGGCGGCAGCTGACTCTGTTGCCTCCCACAGTTACGCCTCTGCCCTTAAGGATCCTGTGGATCGTAGACAGGAAAATACGTTAAAATCCATTTATGTCACCACAGGTACACTACTTAGACCAGCCATTGCATCTGCGTGGGTGAGTAGTGCTATCGAGAAGTGGGCAAATAATTTGTGATCTGATATAGATACCCTGGATAGGGATAGCATCCTTTTAACGCTGGGTTATATCAGGGACGCTGCAGCCTACCTAAAGGAGGCGGAGAGAGATATTGGCCTTTTGGGATCAAAGGCCAATGCCATGGCAGTTTCAGGTAGGAGGGCATTGTGGATTCATCAATGGAATGCTCATGCTGACTCTAAGAAAGCTATGGAGTCTCTACCGTATAAAGTGGTGTATTGTTTGGTGACGGCCTCGCTGATTTGGTATCTACTGCTACCGCGGGTAAGTCGTCTTTTTTGCCTTATGTTCCTCTACAATAAAAGAAAGCTCACCACTATCAGATGCAGTCCTTTCGGCAATATAAATACAAAAAATGCAGAAGTTATTATTCCTTACTTGCTAATAGAGGAAGAGTAAAAGGTAAAAGATCTCCGGCCGTGGCGGGTTCCCAGGAGCAGAAGTCCTCCCCGGCTTCTGCCAAATCCACCGCATGACGCTGGGACTCCTCTGCGGGAGTCCACACCGGTGGGGGCAAGTCTCAAACTCTTCAGTCAGTTCTGGGTTCGTTCGGACCTGGACCCATGGGTATTAGAAACAGTGTCCCAGGGGTACAAACTAGAGTTTCAAGACGTTCCCCCTCATCGATTTTTCAAATCAGCCTTACCAGCTTCTCCTCCGGACAGGGAGATAGTATGCGACGCAATACAAAAGTTGTGTCAAAATCAAGTCATTATCAGGGTTCCCCCGTCACAACAGGGAGAAGGCTTTTATTCGAGTCTGTTCGTGGTCCCGAAGCCGAAAGGCTCGGTCAGACCAATTCTGAACCTAAAATCCCTCAATTTCTACCTAAGAAAATTCAAGATGGAATCTCTCCGAGCAGTGATCTCCAGTCTGGAGAAAGGGGATTTTATGGTGTCGGTCGACATAAAGGATGCCTACTTACACGTCCCCATATATCCTCCGCATCAAGCTTACCTGAGGTTTGCCATTCAGGATTGTCATTACCAATTTCAGACATTGCCGTTTGGTCTGTCCACGGCTCTGAGGATTTTCACCAAGGTAATGACGGAAATGATGGTTCTCCTGCGCAAACGAGTCACGATTATCCCGTACTTGGACGATCTCCTGATAAAGGCGAGATCCAAGGACAAACTGGTGCAGGACATTACGCTCTCCCTGACGGTTCTGCAACAACATTGTTGACTCCTAAACTTCCTAAAGTCACAGTTAATTCCGACGAAACGGCTGTCATTTTTGGGAATGATTCTGGAAAAGGCTCTAAAAATTCAGAGTCTGGTCAAACAAATTCTGAAACCAGCGACAGTGTCAATCCTTCAATGGACTCGATTGCTGGGGAAGATGGTGGCAGCCTACGAGGCCATTCAATTTGGTAGATTCCATGCCAGAGTGTTTCAGTGGGACCTGTTGGACAAGTGGTCCGGATCCCATCTGCACATGCACCGGAAAATAATCCTGTCCTCCAAGACCAGAATCTCACTCCTGTGGTGGCTGCACAGCTCTCACCTCCTAGAGGGACGCAGGTTCAGGATCCAGGTCTGGATCCTAGTGACCACGGATGTGAGTCTCCGAGGCTGGGGAGCAGTCACACAGGGGGAAACCTTCCAGGGAAGATGGTCAAGCCAGGAAATTTGTCTACACATAAACGTTCTGGAGTTAAGGGCCATTTACAACGGTCTTCTTCAAGCGGAAGATCTTCTTCGCAATCTGCCCGTCCTGATCCAGTCAGACAATATAACAGCAATAGCGCACATAGACCGCCAGGGCGGAACAAGGAGCAGAGCGGCAGTGGCAGAGGCCACAAAAGTTCTCTGCTGGGCGGAAAGACATACAAGCGCTCTGTCAGCGATCTTCATTCCAGGAGTGGACAACTGGGAAGCAGACATCCACAGCAGACACAATCTCCATCCAGGAGAGTGGGGTCTTCATCAAGAGGTCTTTGCAGAAGTGACAAGTCGTTGGAGAATTCTTCAAATAGACATGATGGCGTCTCGCCTCAACAAGAAACTTCAGAGATATTGTTCCAGGTCGAGAGACCCTCAAGCAATAGCTGTGGATGCCCTAGTAACACCATGGGTGTTTCAGTCGGTGTATGTGTTCCCTCCGTTTCCACTCATTCCAAAGGTGCTACGGATCATAAGAAGAACAAAGGTGCAGGCGATCTTCATTGTTCCGGACTGGCCAAGGAGGGCTTGGTATCCAGATCTTCAGGAATTACTCATAGGAGATCCCTGGCCTCTTCCTCTACGAGAGGATCTGTATCTTTCAGGACATTCTAACAATTCTCCCCCGACAGAACTTCATTCCACACCCAGCATATCCAGAGGGCTACAATCTTGCATTAACAGCCAGATACTTGGAACGTTTTTGGCTCAGCTGACACCAGAGCAGCACATGGGGAGATAGTCAGTGCTCGGACGGAGACTGCTCTCCATCTCTACAACTGATCCAGCTGTAAACTGACGGAGCTGACTACTTCCATCACAGTGCTCCCTGCATGGGTTACAACGCGACTCACAACAAGGAGATCTCCACAGCTATACCTTGATACAGGGTGCCCAGTACAGGTGATCATCATCTGCCTAAGCTGCCGGACCGAGGCTACACCACTGGGGCGCTCATTGCCGGACGCGCAGCGCTCCCTGCACGGAAGCGCAGCGCCAACTTCAAACATCAAGACCTTCACGGGTTTTCTTCTTACCCCAGCAACACACACTGGGTGCCCATTCATCGCCTCTGCTGCCAGACCGGATAAATTACTTGGGTGGTTGATATCACATTCATCCAACTACTCCGTATACATACGGTACACCTCAGTCCCGCTATTTAGCGAGGGTCCAGACACCCTGTTACACATAAGTGTCTGCTTCAAATTATGACAGTTTAAGGTGCCTCATACGAAGTGCTGTCATCATTGTTTGGCACCGAAGGATTCTCCATGTACATGTGAGTGACTTTCATATAACTTTTATTTTACATAACATCTAACGCTGGAGTGCACACCTGTGTGATTAGATCATATTAATATATACTATACAGCAGTTATGGCCATCAATGTATAATGTTACAACCATTTATCTTTTATCAGTATAGCCAGTATTGATCTAGTGAGCATCTATCAGGCTCCTAACTGTGGTGTGGATTTTATATTTATTTTATATTGTTTACTCCCGGGAGTTTGTGTTACCAGTGTATACTACACTATATTATCTCTTTTTTTTATCAATAATAAACAAAAATATTTTTTATTTTAACATGTTTAATTGTTTTCTGTACTTTTAAGCGCCACCTGGAATATTTATTTGTGTTGTCTCTGTTTGTCTGGATTCGGCATCTCCAGCTCCGGGTGGCTGCTGATTTACAGAATTTTACATCTATTAATTATACACCACTCACCTTAGCGCCATAGACCATTTCCTTGCTTATCTCACAAGAGCCCTTATTTGATCTTCCATGAAGATAGAGCAGAATTGAGGACTCGTCAGTGGTTTCTGCCGAAAGTGGTTTCATCGTTCCACTTGAACCAGCCTATTGTGGTGCCAGTGGCTACTGACGCCTTGCTGGAATCGAAGCTTCTCGATGTAGTAAGAGCTTTGAAAATTTATGTCACCAGAACGGCTCAGTTTAGGAAAACAGAGGCTCTGTTTATCCTGTATGCTCACAATAAAATTGGAGCTTCTGCTTCCAAGCAGACTATTGCGCGCTGGATCTGTCATACGATTCAGCAGGCTCATTCTACGGCTGGATTTCCGTTACCGAAATCGGTGAAGGCCCATTCTACCAGAAAGGTGGGCTCGTTCTGGGCGGCTGCCCGGGGGATCTCGTTATTACAACTTTGCCGAGCGGCTACTTGGTCGGGTTCAAACACCTTTGCGAAGTTCTACAAGTTTGATACCCTGGCTGATGAGGACCTCATGTTTGGTCAATCGGTGCTGCAGAGTCATCCGCACTCTCCCGCCCGTTCTAGAGCCTTGGTATAAACCCCATGGTTCTTGAAGTGTCCCCAGCATCCTCTAGGACGTATGAGAAAATAGGATTTTAATACCTACCGGTAAATCCTTTTCTCTTAGTCCGTAGAGGATGCTGGGCGCCCGTCCAAGTGCGTACTGTATCTGCAGTTATTAGTTATGGTTACACACATGTTGTGTTACGTTTGTGGTCAGCCTGTTGCTGATGTTGTTCATGTCGTTGACTTGCATTGTTGAATGCCATGTTGTACGGTGTGCTTGAGGTGTGAGCTGGTATGTATCTCACCTTAGTTTAACAATAAATCCTTTTCCTCGAAATGTCCGTCTCCCTGGGCACAATTCCTATAACTGGAGTCTGGAGGAGGGGCACAGAGGGAGGAGCCAGTTCACACCCCTTTGAAAGTCCTAAAGTGCCCATGTCTCCTGCGGATCCCGTCTATACCCCATGGTTCTTGAAGTGTCCCCAGCATCCTCTACGGACTAAGAGAAAAGGATTTACCGGTAGGTATTAAAATCCGATTTTTTTGCATTAACCAATTAAAAACTAACAGGAATTGATGTAAGACCTAAGTAGGTTTAAATAGAGGGTATGAAGGACCTACAGTCTCATTGTCTGCTAGACAGCTGAACAGGAAGGATCACCACTGAGGACTGCATAGGAGAGGTAATTATTACCTGGATAATTTGGCACTAAGATAATATTGGGAAAATAAGATTTTACTTACCGGTAAATCTATGTCTCGTAGTCCGTAGAGGATGCTGGGGACTCCGTAAGGACCATGGGGAATAGACTGGCTCCGCAGGAGACATGGGCACTTTAAGAAAGAATTTAGTTCCTGGTGTGCACTGGCTCCTCCCTCTATGCCCCTCCTCTAGACCTCAGTTAGAGAAACTGTGCCCAGAGGAGATGGACAGTACAAGGAAAGGATTTTGTTAATCCAAGGGCAAGATTCATACCAGCCACACCAATCACACCGTATAACTTGTGATAACTACCCAGTTAACAGTATGAAAACAACATATCATCAGTGCAAGACCGATGCAACTATAACGTAACCCTTATTGAAGCAATAACTATATACAAGTATTGCAGAAGAAGTCCGCACTTGGGACGGGCGCCCAGCATCCTCTACGGACTACGAGAAATAGATTTACCGGTAAGTAAAATCTTATTTTCTCTAACGTCCTAGAGGATGCTGGGGACTCCGTAAGGACCATGGGGATTATACCAAAGCTCCCAAACGGGCGGGAGAGTGCGGATGACTCTGCAGCACCGATTGAGCAAACATGAGGTCCTCCTCAGCCAGGGTATGAAACCTATAGAATTTTGCAAAAGTGTTTGAACCCGACCAAGTAGCAGCTCGACACAGCTGTAGTGCCGAGACCCCCCGGGCAGCCGCCCAAGAAGAGCCCACCTTCCTAGTGGAATGGGCCTTGACCGATTTTGGTAACGGCAATCCAGCCGTAGAATGCGCTTGCTGAATCGTGTTACAAATCCAGCGAGCAATAGTTTGCTTTGAAGCAGGGGCACCAATCTTGTTGGATGCATACAGGACAAATAGCGCTTCAGTTTTCCTGACTCTAGCCGTTCTGGCCACGTAAATTTTCAAAGCCCTGACCACATCAAGTAACTCGGAATCCTCCAAGTCACGTGTAGCCACAGGCACCACAATAGGTTGGTTCATATGAAAAGATAATACCACTTTCGGCAGAAATTGCGAACGGGTCCGCAATTCTGCTCTATCCATATGGAAAACCAAATAGGGGCTTTTATGTGACAAAGCCGCTAATTCTGACACACGCCTAGCCGAAGCCATGGCTAATAACATGACCACCTTCCACGTGAGATATTTTAACTCCGCCGTTTTAAGTGGTTCAAACCAGTGTGACTTTAGGAAACTTAACACCACGTTAAGATCCCAAGGTGCCACCGGAGGCACAAAAGGAGGCTGAATACGCAGCACTCCTTTTACAAACGTCTGAACTTCTGGTAGAGAAGCCAACTCTTTTTGAAAGAAAATGGATAGGGCCGAAATCTGAACCTTAATGGAGCCTAAGTTTTAGGCCCAAATTCACTCCAGTTTGTAGGAAGTGAAGGAAACGGCCCAGATGGAATTCTTCCGTAGGAGCATTCCTGGCCTCACACCAAGAAACATATTTTCGCCATATACGGTGATAATGTTAAGATGTCACGTCCTTCCTAGCCTTTATCAGCGTAGGAATGACCTCATCTGGAATGCCTTTTTCCGCTAGGATCCGGCGTTCAACCGCCATGCCGTCAAACGCAGCCGCGGTAAGTCTTGGAACAGACATGGGCCCTGTTGCAACAGGTCCTGCCTTAGAGGAAGAGGCCACGGATTTTCTGTAAGCATTTCCTGCAGACCCGGATACCAGATCCTTCGTGGCCAATCTGGAACAATGAGGATTGTTCTCACTCCTCCTTTTTCTTATTATTCTCAACCCTTGGGTATGAGAGGAAGAGGAGGAAATACATAGACTGACTGGAACACCCACGGTGTCACTAGGGCGTCTACCGATACTGCCTGAGGGTCTCTTGACCAGGCGCAAGAACGCTGCAGCTTTTTGTTGAGGAGGGACGCCATCCTGTCTATCTGTGGCAGTCCCCACCGAACTGCAATCTGTGCGAAGACTTCCTGATGAAGTCTCCACTCTCCAGGACGTATGTCTGGTTAGGAAGTCTGCTTCCCAGTTGTTCACTTCCGGAATGAACACTGTTGACAGTGCTCTTACATGATTCTCCGCCCAGTGAAGAATTCTGGTGGCTTTCGCCATCGCCACTCTGCTCCTTGTGCCGCCTTGGCGGTTTACATGAGCTACTGCGGTGATGTTGTCTGACTGGATCAGAACCGGTTGGTCGCGAAGAAAGGTCTCCGCTTGACGTAGGGCATTGTATATGGCCCTTAGTTCCAATATGTTGATGTGAAGACAAGTCTCTTGACTTGACCAAAGACCTTGGAAATTTCTTCCCTGTGTGACTGCTCCCCAGCCTCGGAGGCTCGCGTCCGTGGTCACCAGGATCTAGTCCTGAATGCCGAATCTGCGGCCCTCTAGAAGGTGAGCACTCTGCAGCCACCACAGGAGAGATACCCTGGCCCTGGGGGATAGGGTGATCAACTGATGAATCTGTAGATGTGACCCGGACCACTTGTCCAGTAGGTCCCATTGGAAAGTCCTCGCATGGAACCTGCTGAAGGGAATGTTTTTCCCAGGACTCGAGTGCAGTGATGCACTGACACCTGTCTTGGTTTCAATAGGTCCCTGACTAGAGTCATGAGTTCCTGGGCCTTCTCTATCTGAAGGTAAACCCATTTCTGGTCTGTATCCAGAATCATACCCAAGAAGGGCAGACGAGTTATAGGAACCAACTGTGACCTCGGGAAATTGAGAATCCAGCCGTGTTGCTGTGACACCTTCAGCAAAAGTGACACGCTGTTCAACAACTGCTCTTTTGATCTCGCCCTTATTAGGAGATCGTCCAAGTATGGGACAACTGTGACTCCTTGCTAGCATAGGAGCACCATTATTTCCGCCAATTACCCTGAAATTGGTAATGACAATCCTGTACCGCAATTGTCAGGTACGCCTGATGGGGTGGATAAATGGGAACATGAAGGTATGCAGCCTTTATGTTTAGATACACCATGAAATCCCCCCCTTCCAGGCTGGCGATGATCGCTCTGGGCTATTCCACTTTAAATTTGAACCTTTTCCCGTATAGGTTCAGAGATTTTAATTTTAAAAATAGGTCTGACCGAACCGTACGGTTTCGGGACTACAGCCAAGGTTGAGTCATATCGCCTTCCTTGTTGCAGGAGGGGAACCTTGAGCACCACCTGTTGGAGATACAATGTGTGAATTGTATTTAATATTATCTCCCTTTCTGGGGGAGAAGCCGGTAGGTCCGATAAGGAAAAACCGGCGAGGAGGCACCTTTCGAATTCCAGCTTGTAACCCTGAGAAACAATTTTTTATTGCCCCGGGAACCACCTGTGAGTGAACTCAGATGTGGCTGAAGAGTCGAAGACGTGCTCCCACTGGGGCGGACTCCCTTAGCGGAGCTCCAGCGTGATGCGTTGGATGTAGTAGAGGCCGGGGAGGACTTCTGGTCCTGGGAACTAGCTGTGCCCTGTACCCTTACCTCTGGTAAGAAAGGACGCTCCTTGTACTTTCTTGTTATTCTGTGACCGAAAGAACTGCATTTGATAATGTCATGCTTTCTTAGGCTGTGAGGGAATATAAGGCAAAAGATCAGAATTATCAGCTATAGCTGTAGAGACCAGGTCCGAGAGCCCTTCTCCACACAATTCCTCAGCCTTGTAAGGTAAACCTTCCATATGCCTCTTTTAGTCGGCATCACCTGTCCATTGCATGTTCCACAGGACACTTCTAGCAGAAATCGACATAGCGTTGACTCTAGAACCCAGTAGACTAATGTCTCTTTGGGCATGTTTTATATATATATATATATATATATATATATATATATAAGACAGCATCTATATATATATATATATATATATATATATATATATATATATATATACATATACTAGGGTCAATAACATGGTATTCTTATCTAGGGTTTCAATCTCCGCTGATAAGGTATCTGTCCACGCTGCTACAGCGCTATAAACCCATGCTGACACAATCGCCGGTCTGAGTAGTGTACCAGAATGTGTGTAAATGGACTTCAAAGTACTTTTACTGCAAGCTATCTGCAGGATCCCTGAGGATAGCTGTTAAGTCAGCACTACCTTTTGGGTAAACGTGACAAAGCTTTGTCCACCCTAGGGGAAGATTCCCATCGTATCCTGGCCCTAGTAGGGAAAGGATACTCCCTGAGAATTCTTTTTGGGAAGCTGCAGCTTCTTGTCTGGAAATTCCCGCTCTTTTTCTTCATGAGAGGAGGGAAATTTACCTCAGCTTTCTTCCCCTTAAACATGTGTACCCTCGTGTCAGGGACAGATGAGTTATCAGTGATATGCAAAACATCTTTTATTACAATAATCATATATTGAATACTTTTCTGCCAGTTTTGGCTGTAACTTTGCATTATCGTAGTCGACACTGGAGTCAGACTCCGTGTCGATATCAGTGTCTATTATTTTGGATAGTGAGCATTGTGAGACTCTGAAGGTCTCTGCAACATAGGGACAGACCTGTGTAGATTCACTGTCTGTTCTCTAATCTTTTGTGCAATAAATTTACCTCAGCACTTTATTTCACATATCCAATCAGGTGTCGGCGTTGTCGACGGAGACACCACTCACACACACATTTGCTCCATCTCCTCCTTAGGAGAGCCTTTTACCTCAGACATGTCGACACACACGTACCGACACACCACACACTCAGGGAATGCTCATCTGAAGATAATTCCCCCACAAGGCCCTTTGGAGAGACAGAGAGAGAGAGTATGCCAGCACACACCTCAGCGCTATATGACCCAGGAAAAAACACAGCAATTTAATGTTTACCCAGTAGCGCTGTTATTATCTGCGCCGAATTATGTGCCCCCCCTCTTCTTTAAAACCCTCTCTTCTACCGTGGTATAAGCAGGGGAGAGTCCGGGGAGCTTCCTCTCAGCGGTGCTGTGGAGAAAAACATGGCGCTGGTGAGTGCTGAGGGAGAAGCCCCGCCCCCTCGACGGCGGGCTTCTGTCCCGCTAAAAGTGTAAAATTGGCGGGGGCTCATGCATATATACAGTGTCCAGCTGGATATATGCTCCTTTTGCCAAATAAGAGGTTTATATTGCTGCCCAGGGCGCCCCCTCCCCCCCCCTGCGCCCTGCACCCTTACAGTGACCGGAGTATGGGAGGTGTGTGGGAGCAATGGCGCACAGCTGCAGTGGTGTGCGTTACCTCAGTGAAGATCATGAAGTCTTCTGCCGCCTCTGAAGTCTTCTTTTCTTCTCATACTCACCCGGCTTCTATCTTCCGGCTCTGCGAGGGGGACGGCGGCGCGGCTCCGGGACGGACGGCGAGGGTGAGATTCTGCGTACCAATCCCTCTGGAGCTAATGGTGTCCAAAAGCCTAAGAAGCAGGACCTAGCTTCAGAGAGTAGGGCTGCTTCTCTCCCCTCAGTCCCACGATGCAGGGAGTCTGTTGCCAGCAGAGCTCCCTGAAAATAAAAAACCTAAGAAAATACTTTCTATCAGTAAACTCAGGAGAGCTCACTGAAAAGCACCCAGCTCGTCTGGGCACAGTATCAAACTGAGGTCTGGAGGAGGGGCATAGTGGGAGGAGCCAGTGCACACCAGGAACTAAATTCTTTCTTAAAGTGCCCATGTCTCCTGCGGAGCCCGTCTATTCCCCATGGTCCTTACAGAGTCCCCAGCATCCTCTAGGACGTTAGAGAAATTAAAATAACTTTAATGATGCCAATTAATTCTGTATCATTTATAGATCTCATAAGGACTCCTAATTGGAACTCTAAACTTCTCTCACAAAAATTGAGACTTACAATTTAAAAGAAAGGTAACTTTCTTAAATAAAATATCTCATCATAACTATTTGATAGATGAAATTTAATGGTGACTATGGATCACTTATAGGTATAAAAGGACCTTCAGTAGGGATGGGAATTTAAGTCAGTGACTATATTCTGTGTGGCGGATTAATCCCAGTAAGTAGAATTACCATTTCTATATATTTTTTTCATATAATAGTTAAAATGTACCTTCTAACTATGCTAATTACCTTATTAAAATACTAGGTGGTCCCCTCAGGAGAGGCCTTAAAGGCTCAACATCGTGCTAAAAAAGTTTGAGCAATAAAAACTAGATAAAAGAATTTGAGAAATAGTATGTGAATTGAATACCAACAAATAGAAATAGTAATATATATATATAGTTTTAATATTGATTTAACTTTGTTAAATAATTTATTATTAAGGTTACAACTTTCAACCACTATACAAAGTGATAACCATATGGAAAGAACTACATAGCATTCTAAAAATCAATGAACATGGGCCCTCATTCCGAGTTGATCGGTCGCAAGGCGAATTTAGCAGAGTTACACACGCTAAGCCTACGCCTACTGGGAGTGTATCTTAGCATCCTAAAATTGCGACCGATGTATTCGCATTATTGCGATCACAAACTACTTAGCAGTTTTAGAGTAGCTCCACACTTACTCTGCCTGTGCGATCAGTTCAGTGCTTGTCGTTCCTGGATTGACGTCAGAAACACACCCAGCGTTCGCTCAGACACTCCCCCGTTTCTCCGGCCACTCCTGCGTTTTTTCCGGAAACGGTAGCGTTTTCATCCACACGCCCCTAAAACGCCGTGTTTCCGCCCAGTAACACCCATTTCCTGTCAATCACACTACGATCGCCGGAGCGAAGAAAAAGCCGTGAGTAAAAAAACTATCTTCATAGCAAAGTTACTTGGCGCAGTCGCAGTGCGACTATTGCGCATGCGCACTAAGCGAAATTTCACTGCGATGCGATGAAAAATAACGAGCGATCAACTCGGAATGAGGGCCATGGAGTAAGTAGAAACACATCCAAAGCTTTATAAGTGACTAACATCTTATTCTTCTTCTTTTTTCCTTTTATATTTTCATTTGTGCTGGTTCGTTGTATTGCCCATTTTTTAAGGTTTAATATGCAGTCTTCTACTTATATATTCCCAAAGTTGTTGGGTTTTAGAAAACATTAAACAGTTATGATGTAATTTAATTAGAAATGTATAATACAGATGAAATCTGTCCTGATAATTCTACTAGTCTGATGCACTTTGAAAATTCAATGAAAGTATACCAATCAACTGTACATCTTGTCCTCTGGATTCAATTTTATTTATTTTTTTAATATATATTATATGTAACTATTGATCATGATATGTTGAGACAACTTTGTTATGTTTTATGTTCTAGTGATATTATTTACCCCTAATGAAGTCTCTGATGACGAAATGCATTGGATGTTTTATGGATTGATTACTCAGATCCAACAATAAAAAGATACAATTTTTAACATACACATTGTGTTCATGGAGTAATATATATTTATAAATATTATAAATGTACACTTTTTTAGCTTTTATATTATTTAATTAATTTTGGTTGTACTCAACAATTTATTGCGATATTCAAAATTATAATTAAGATCTCTGTGATAAGGAATTAACCTATAGAAAGCTATACGAATAGGCGCCCCCAAAGAAAACCATTTTCATATATATATATTTATTAAAGCGCATTGGAATTTGCTGCGCTATATAAGAAATGTTTTAAATGTTTAATTTTAAATGTATGTATTCTTATTGTTTTTTTACATGGATTGTATTTTATCTTGTTTTTTGGTATCCACGCCTCTTCTAAATGATTATGTCTCCAATGATGTATATATGGACCATTAGAGACTCTCTTATCATGCGGACCCGTGCTGGAATTGAAAAACGCCGCTATGTGGAACGCAAACAGGAAGAACGATGACGCCGGTGGAACGCAAACGTCACTTCCGGTGACGCACTTCCGCATAGGAAGCCGATGCGCGTCAGGACCGCGATTGTCTACAGGAGGGGGGCAATTAAGAGGGTATTTAATGGCTCCTGGTGTGTAGAACCTTATGCTTCTGAGGAAGGTCTTTGGGACCGAAAGCGCGCTCAAGCACAAGGTTCTTGCTATCCGGAATCCCGTCCAAGACACAGTTTCAGCTGGCTCTGTTTGGACCCTGGTCTCCGGTATTGATCACCGATGGGTGATATATGCTTTTAACTATTTGTTTTATGTAAGTGTGTTTTTGTCAAAATAAAACTCTTTTATGGTTAAGCCGTATTGCACCATAAATCTATCTTTCTGAGTTTCCAGTATATCTGCGGGGTTTGATGTCCCACACCATCTAGTGGAGGTTTCCCCATATTGCACCGAAGTTCCTGTGAGAACTAAGGACCAATGCCATCTGGTGGACGATATGCTATATTTACTCATATCTATGTGAGTTGAACAAATAAATACTCTTTTTATTTATTACCAAAATTGGTTGCACTATGTTTTGTGTGTCCTAATCTTTCAGACATGTGTCTTCTGTGAAATAGGACTTACACGACAACAATTGTAAACATTATTACCGAAAAAGTAAGCTATTAAGGAGATTTGTTCTTTTGGGTGAAATTAGTAGCGCCGGGTGTGGTCACTACATTTTGTGTTTGGTTCTTGTTTGGGGTCTTGGTGAAGGCTCATTTGTACCACATAGGCTGCCACTATATACATTTTAGCGCAGATCAAACTACACCATTTTGTTTTGTCTGAGATTTTTTCACCAGTGTTTGAACTGCAGCCATAATGTTCACCTTTCGGGAACAAAGGAGAGAATTGTTTGAAAATGTGTTTGCTCAGGATACTAAAGATATTTCTGTGGAGGATGAAGATCTTACCTCTGTATTACATAATTTAGACACAGTAATTCAGAGAGAAAATCGTTTATGGTGGGAGATTAATACCCTAGAACGGTATCAAGCTGATAACTTGATACCTAAAGGTCTAAGGATCCAGAAAATTCCCTCTTTTGATCCCACTAATGAGGACTTTAAGAGGGAATGGGATTCAATTTTGGACCAATGCTCACACCGTTTAATTGAATTAATACTTAAGGACAGAAAAAGAACTCTGGTGGCTACCAATGAGGAAGTAGATAAATTATATTCATTGGTAAAACCTTTTAAAGAATTAGATGATGTTAGAGATGCAGAGGCGGAGATCGTAAGAAAACTTAACAAAGAAACTAGAGAATTGAAAGAGAGAAAAAGAAAAAAATATTTAAGAGATATAGATGATTCTAAAACCCCTAAAAATATTATACAAACTAAGGATCCAATAGAAGTTAGAGAAAAAGCAAAACCGTTTGTTTTTAAAAATCAGTTTAAAAGAAAAAGATTAAGAACAATAAGATGACAGATATGATGGAGCTAGACAGGAGAATTGGAGAAACAGGAGAAATAATAGATCACCTTTTTTAGGAAGAGGTCAACGAACAAGATGGAGAAATTAAAAATAAAGATAAAAGTTGCACCTAAAAAGAATTTAAAGAAAAAGAACAAAAGGGGTAGGAGAGGTGGTTTACAAAAAAGAAAACCAAAAGTTGAGAAACCCTTAACAAACAATATATCGGATAGTGGAACTAAAATATTTAATCTAAGTAGCAGGATCTTAACAAAAGATGAGGAAAGGGTGTTAAAGAGAGGTCTCAAATTCGCACCCACTAGTCAATTGGAACCATTTGACTTTCACATAGATTTACAAAAGTATATACGTAAACTTACAGTAAAAAAAATCTTTCTAAATAAAGATGAAAAGGAAATTGGGGACAATAGAGATGCATCGAATCCGAAGTTTAGATCAAAGTCTTCCTTTTATCCAACTTATTGTAAGGGCAGTTTTTTAGATTGCTTTAGCAAGTTGGTATTGGATGATGTGGAGAAAGTCATTAAAAAAAGACGTAGGAATTGTAATTTAACAAGGAAAGAGTGGCATGCTTTAAAAGGGTTAAAGGATGATGATCAATTAATTGTTAAACCAGCAGATAAGGGTGGAGGGATAGTCCTGATGGACAGAATAGACTATATTGCAGAGATTGAACGTCAGCTCAATGATGGGGTTACATATAAGAAATTAAAAAATAACCCTACGGAGAAAATAATTAAATCTTTAAAGGACTTAATTGATGATGCTTTATCTAAAGAAATAATTACTAAGCATGAATATGACTACATTAATTTGAAACATCCATCAATACCGACTATGTACACTCTGCCAAAAGTTCATAAGGACCCCCTCCACCCTCCCGGTAGACCAATCGTATCGGGCATAAACAGTGTCACTTCAAACTTGTCTTCGGTAATAGACTATTACCTACAGCCATTGGTACGAAAAACTAAGTCTTACCTCAAAGACACCAATGATGTACTGGTCTTATTATCCAATACTAATTGGTGTGACAATTATATTATGGTCAGTGCCGACGTGTCGACACTATATACCATAATACAAGAAAGTAAAGGTGTTGAAGCTGTCCAATATTTTTTGGATCAGTCTGATTACTCCTCGGATTTAAGAGAGTTCATAATAAAAAGTATAAGATTCATACTCAATAATAATTATTTTGTATTCAATGGGAACTATTTCCTACAGTGTGTTGGCACGGCAATGGGCACCAAATTCGCTCCCAGTTACGCCAACCTATTTATGGCCTACTGCGAGGACCTGACCATATGGCATGGCGGCGTGCTGGGAGCGAATTTGGTGCTCTGGCGCAGATATATTGATGATCTGCTTTTCTTTTGGAATGGCAGTAGAGAGGAGCTTGATTCTTTCTGTGCCTCATTAAATATGAATGAATTTAATATTAATCTAACTACAAATATTAGTAATGCAGAGTTAGTTTTCTTGGACCTCTGTATTTATATAAAAAATCAATCAATACAGACTAGGTTATACAGAAAGCCCACTGACTCTAATAGCTATATTAGTATTGATAGTCAACACCATAACAGTTGGCTAGATAGCATACCATATAGTCAAAATATGCGAGTAAAGCGAAATTGCACTGACCCTGAAGTGTGTAATACCATATCTACCGATATGACTAATCGTTTTTTACAAAAAGGTTATAGTCTACAACATCTTATGAAAGCACAGACAAAAGTCAATATCTTTGACCGGAAAGATCTGATTGGCAAACCAAGGTCAGCCAATAAAGACGATACTTATCAGTGGTCATTCATATGTAATTTTAATTGCCAACACAAAGAAATTGAAAAGGTCTTTGAAAGACATTGGAATGTGATCAAAAAAGATCCTGTTATAGGCTCCTGTTTACCAATAAAACCTGCCTTCATTTATAGGAAATCAAAATCCTTAAAAGATAAATTGGTACACAGTTCTATTGAAAGTAATAAAAGGAGTAGTATCCGTACCCTGGGTTTTCATCGTTGTGCCACCTGCAATATGTGCAGGGCAACAAAAGGTATTAACAAATTGAAAGAATTTTCAGTAAAGGGGACAAAATATGACATAAAGGAATTTATTACTTGCAATTCCAAAAACGTCATATATGCCATAGAGTGTCAATGTTCCTTGTTATATATAGGGAAAACAACAAGATGTTTAAAAACAAGGCTAGGGGAACATCTGTATAACATAAAAAGAGGGTTGGAGACACATGCTTTGTCTTCCCATTTTAAAGATGTACATGGGGGCAAGGTAGGCGGAATCAAATCCTTTTGGGGCATCCAATTAATTAATCCAACATGGCGGGATAAAGATATTGATGTCCCCTTAGCCAAAGCTGAGATGCGCTGGATTTATAAACTTGGCTCCCTAATTCCTAACGGCCTCAACTCCGACTTCGAACTTAAATGGTTCTTAGAATCCTGATCTCTGAACTCCTGTCCTATTTCTGCATAATTTTAAATGTTTAATTTTAAATGTATGTATTCTTATTGTTTTTTTTACATGGATTGTATTTTATCTTGTTTTTTGGTATCCACGCCTCTTCTAAATGATTATGTCTCCAATGATGTATATATGGACCATTAGAGACTCTCTTATCATGCGGACCCGTGCTGGAATTGAAAAACGCCGCTATGTGGAACGCAAACAGGAAGAACGATGACGCCGGTGGAACGCAAACGTCACTTCCGGTGACGCACTTCCGCATAGGAAGCCGATGCGCGTCAGGACCGCGATTGTCTACAGGAGGGGGGCAATTAAGAGGGTATTTAATGGCTCCTGGTGTGTAGAACCTTATGCTTCTGAGGAAGGTCTTTGGGACCGAAAGCGCGCTCAAGCACAAGGTTCTTGCTATCCGGAATCCCGTCCAAGACACAGTTTCAGCTGGCTCTGTTTGGACCCTGGTCTCCGGTATTGATCACCGATGGGTGATATATGCTTTTAACTATTTGTTTTATGTAAGTGTGTTTTTGTCAAAATAAAACTCTTTTATGGTTAAGCCGTATTGCACCATAAATCTATCTTTCTGAGTTTCCAGTATATCTGCGGGGTTTGATGTCCCACACCATCTAGTGGAGGTTTCCCCATATTGCACCGAAGTTCCTGTGAGAACTAAGGACCAATGCCATCTGGTGGACGATATGCTATATTTACTCATATCTATGTGAGTTGAACAAATAAATACTCTTTTTATTTATTACCAAAATTGGTTGCACTATGTTTTGTGTGTCCTAATCTTTCAGACATGTGTCTTCTGTGAAATAAGACTTACACGACAACAATTGTAAACATTATTACCGAAAAAGTAAGCTATTAAGGAGATTTGTTCTTTTGGGTGAAATTAGTAGCGCCGGGTGTGGTCACTACATTTTATATAAGAAAGTGTTAATAAATAAATACATATATATATATATATATATACAAATATATAAATATGTATATCTTTACGTCCTCCCCCACACACACCACAGTCTGAGTCTCCCTTTCTCCTTCCTCCCCATACACCCCACAGTCTGTCTCTACCCATGACTCCATGCTGCATTCCCAGCTCCCCCAGCCCCTCCCAAAGTGGGGAGAGACTGATCTGTGCTACAATCCCCAGTATCCAGACCCAAACACCGCACAGCAAGAACCATGCGGCCCTCACACCCTACCAGAAGAGGCCAGCGAAGGGCACAGGAATCCTGCAACAGAGCTGGACCCAGAAGAGCGGGTGCAAACTCACGCTGCACAGTCACTGTGTGTGAGAGGCTGCTGTCACTCTGAGGCTGCACCCACACCGCATACAGCTCTGTGCCTTGTTTGGACAAGAGCACTCACATCCCTGCTGGGCACAAAGTGGAATATACTTGGGGCCCGGTAAAGGTGTCCCCTTTGACCCCCCCTCCCCCTGTCGCCAGGCCTGCTCAAGCTATGCACAGTGGTGGGGGATGACTCCTCTTTAGCCAAGTAAGCTAAAAACGTACCCGTGCAATCTCTCTGTATATAGAAGTCATGGGCATGGATTAATGAGCGTCGTTTATACTTATCAAGGAGCAAGTCCATCCATTGTTTATGAATGATCAACCATTCCATCCGATCAGCAGGGAGACCATTAATCAAATACACCTGTTCAAGCTCCACACTCCTCCTCTCCAACTTCACAGACTTCCTAGTAAACACCTTCAATTGAGCAACAGTAGAAATCAATCAGTGAGTCACGCAGAAATTCCTTAAAAGTGTCCCTTGCCAATGGAGCATCATCATTAACAGAGTTATTAGTAAAAAATTCTTCCCATAGTACAAGGAGTTCAGAGGCTGCCCCCATCTGCGATAGCCAGAAAGGGTAAAACCTCCAAAAGTACACTCCCTTAGGTATGTCAAAAGTCAAGAACAATAACATAGGGAAGTGATCAGATATCCCACAGACCAAATAGTCCACAGTAGACACAGACGGGAGCAAAGAGCGGTATATGAGGGCCATATCTATATGGGAAAATACCCCATATGAGCTAGAAAAACAGGAGTAACATCGGCCAGAGGGAGATCGCAAGCGCCAAACATCCATAAGGCCCAGTTCAGTGACCAAATGCGCAAAGGCAGTAAGACCACTGTGCACACGCTGAGGGGCAGGTCTCCACCTATCCAGGGAATCATTCATAACAGTGTTAAAATCCCCAATAGATATAATTGGAGCAGCAGGAAAGTCCTGCACAAAGGCACAAGCCTTAGCAAGAATGCTGGAGTTATAGGGAGGTGTGATATATACAACAAGCAACAAAAATGGCAAATTATGACCCGTGCCTGTTAGAAATACATAGCATCCCAGCTGATCAATCTGAACCTTTTGGCAAACAAAGCACATATTTTTATGAATTAGTACAGAGACCCCCCTAGTGTTGGAGTGAAAAGTGGATCGAAAGGCCTAGTCCACCTAGTAAATATACTAGGCCAGGAGACCGGGCCTTCATTTGTTTCAAAACTAGGGAACACTTGCACTTGTCATAAAGGCCACTGACGTTCCAAGAAATAACATTCACCATGGTAAAGTAAAAATTGGAGAGTATAAACAGACAGCCAGTTATGTTTCCGCACAACACCAACTGTCATCCATGCAGATAAAGTACAAGTAAAAATCATCACAATACATGCAAGAAATAAAGCACATGAACAAGAAAAAAAGAAATATAGGTAAGAAAAATAACAAAACCCAACCACCCCCTCCCCACATACCCTCCCAAACATAGGTACACCTATTCCCAAAAAAATTAAACAGGACCCTAAAAATAGAATCTAACTTATAAGAAAAGAACAATATACAGAGCAGCTAAACACCATAGTCTGTAGGAATGTTTCCCCAACCAATAAACACTAAGTAACAGGCAGAAAAAAAAATAACCAGCAGCAGCATTAAATCATGGGAAATATAGTGGGCACGACCCACATAGGCCAGGCAGTGCATACACGACCCCCCCTTAGAAACAGCACATATAATATAAGTAGGGGAAGCTAAAAGCTTCCCAGAGCGCACTTAGACTCAGTAATCAACAGTGTATATACCATCTAACAGTACTTTATGCAGGGATAAGCAAACAGTGATAATCAAGATACTCAAACACAAGTCCTTCAGGGCGGAGCAACTCATGGCACCGACAGGAGATCAATCCAGGATGATGCAGCTTGAGGAGTATCAAAGAAATGCGTGCGGTTGCCAGCCACCACCCTCAGCCGAGTAGGAAATAGCACTGAATACTGTAGTTAAATGTCAATGTCTTTGTTTCACCTATGTGAATTGAGAACGAGATTTCTGAACCTCAGCCGAGAAATCCTGGAACACTGACACCCATGTTCTAGTGGGCCCTGAAGCCGAGAGAGGCGGAGGATAGTGTCTCTATCATTATAATGGAGGATTTTGGCAATAAATGTTCTGGGCTGTACACTAGGAGGGAGAGGACGAGTGGGGACCCTGTGGGTCCGTTTAACAGCGAACTGCAGAGTAAATCCTTGCCAAAGGTGGACAGTAACCAGGTTTCCAGAAAGTGTTCAGGCTGCAAGCCCTCTGCCTTTTTGGGGAGACCCACAAAGCGGACATTGTTTCACCATAGGTGACCCTCAATGTCAGTCAGCTTAAGCTTCCATGCAGACATCTGGAATTCCAAGGTGGTCAGTCATCCAGGGATGGGTGTATAGGAGTCTTCCATAGTAGAAACATGATTCTCCATTTCCCCAACCCTATCCTTGAGTTTTTGCATATCCTGACGAATGAAAGAAATATTAATATGCATCTCCACAATTATATCAGCGAGGTGTTTCTCAGAGTCAGTAATAGCCTGCAAAAGCTGTGACACAGTAACTTCAGAGGATCCAGCCATGGCAGGGGAGGGGGGTGAGGATGCAATATGAGAAGGCGAAGATGAGGCAGAGAAGCCAGAGTCTGGGCACCACGTGCAAATTTTGCCAAGCGAGCCGCAGAGTAAACAAAAGTTATGTACCTCACAAGAGGCAATCCCAATCAGACCCCAACTGTAACAGCAGCAGTTCAGAACACAGGGCTCCAAACAGGGCTTGTTGTTTGTAATCCAAAAAGGAGCAAGAGGAAAGCCACCTAGAGTTCAGGAATCCAGTGGTCCCATACAGGAGCAGTAGTGGATGGTAGACAATATACAAATAGCAGTATAGATGTAATAGGAGAACTGACACAGTACCTGATAGAAGATTACACTGCAGTGCTATCTCCTACTGCTAGCATGCATCCTGATCAGCAGCAGCTAAGATAGATGGCTCTCCAATGCATGCAGGAGATTCAAGATGGCATCAGCCGCAAGGATCTCAGCAACCAAGGTAACTGTAGGAGAGTTGCACAGAGAATGAGGGCGCTGGGGGTGAGAGGACACCTGGCCGTGGTCAAGGGAGTCCACCGCTGGTCGCCGATGCCCCCACTTGGTCCACAGGTTCCGATCGCGGCACTCGCAAGTCCCAACTCTGTAAATCGAGGCTGCTGCTCCAACAGGCCCCAAACCGACAGAAGAAGCAACCCCAGACACTTCTGGGCGGGTCCCCAGGCCACCGTAGATGCTGCAGGTAACAGGCGCCCCCCACCCCGATGACACATTAAGGCTCCGTGGGCAGAGGGTAGACACAGGAGGCCGGGGTTCAGCCCGGAGACAAGATGGTGGGTGGCCTCCACAGATCAGTGGGATGGCACAGCCCAGTCCACAGCAGGGAATACCAGCAGGGAGGCACATCAAGCGTCCTGGGGGACACACCACCTTCAACTAAGTAGGGAAGGGAGACAAGACAGGGGGGCGGTGGAATAACCAGGCAATCCATGCCAGAGCCAATATGGCGCCGGGCACGTACAGGCCACACACCAGCCAGAGCTCCACACCAGCTGAGACAATTTCCAGGGAGGGAAGGCACAAATGAGGTCCCGCACACCACCCAGCCTGAGCAGCGACCACTTATGCACACAACTAGGGACAATGGAAAGTCCACACCAGACTACAGGAGCAGATACAGGAGTATTAGGCTGGGGAGCAATCAGACCCAAGTCCTAATCCATGCCTAGTTAGGCCACGCCCCCTTAACAAATCAATCTTAGTTAATTATTGGCAGTAATTTCTGCTTCCAGGATATTTTCTGCATGTGGGTATTGCATATTCCTATATTCCTACTAATAGTAATGGCCTATGTTATTCAGCAGGGCTTTCTTATATAGCTGCTCCTACTAATATCAATACTTAAAGAATTTAAGTGATCATTAGGTCCTGAATGTGAATATGATGTACCCTGATTATTGCCAGCTGATACCAAGCTCTGCATTCTTTAATGCCTTGATGAAACTCTTAATACTACTAGCATGACAATTGCCATAATTAATTAATCAATCAAGAATTGAGAGAAGTTAGAAAAGGAATTATGGAAAATAGAGTAGCTACTGATTGTGTGTTGTAATAGATGGCACAGGAGGTGAGTCTGTTACAGGGTTAGATTGTTTTAATAGATCTGAATAGTATTTGTCAACTGAACAAAAAGTTGACATTTACCAAATATGTAAAAAAAAAAACAGTGTATTTCATTTAGGCAGCTAACCATATATGCTAAACAACTGCTATAATCTGCTCTTTAAATAATAGTTTTTCTGTTGGCATATATGCTTTTATACAAATCATAATGTGTATTGATCCGTAAGTCAAAGAGTATTGCCCTTCTGCAAACTTCTAAAAACTGAAGTCACTATTATTAGCCACTCCATGTGGTTGGTCCAAGGACAGAAATAGAGTTCATCAAGTGTTTCTTAAGAAACTACAGTTGACCTCCTCTATAGGGTCAAGAAAATGCAGAGTCAAGTTTGATAGTATCCTCGGACGCAGTGCCAGGAACTATCAAGTCTCAGGAACTGTGCAGGATATGGGGCTCCCTGGTGATAATTTGTATCATTATTTTCTGAATATACGTTTATAAAAATGGTTATCATTTACTTGTTGTAGTCTCTTTTCCTTATGTATTTCTTTAACTAGCAAAAGTCCTGCTTTGGCCAGTTGTTGGGGTTTACCTGCCAAGAGGAGACCTGCACCAGCTTTCACATCCTGTGATCAGTTTTTTATGTAAAATCTGCAATTACTGTAGACTCCACCTTCATTCCCTTTCCTCTTACCCCCTATTGGACAACTTTGAATTAACTCCTGGACATTTTGTTTTCTGGCTTAAATAAAAGACATTAAAATTGTAGTAAAGGTTTTGGACAATACCCTGTGCACGCCTCCACATCTCACTGCAGCCAGATGCCTGGTAGCCAACTACTAGAAGTAAAAAGACCTCCCCACCAGCAAGTCTATAGTAAGATATGGCATTTAGAAACAATAGAGAACAATAGATCTAGTTATCTAAATAATTAATCTAGCAACTTTACAGAAATATAGACCTTAGGTTATTTCTACATCAGCCCATGTGGTGTCTCAGACCTACTTTTGTCATCTCTCAAATTTAGTACTTATGCCCTGATTTATCAAGCCTTGGAGAGTGATCAATAGCACGGTGATAAAGTACCAACCAATCAACTCCTAACTGTCATTTTTCAAACGCAGCATCTAACATGGTAGCTAGGAGCTGATTGGCTGGTACTTTATCACTGTGCTATTTATCACTCTCCAAGGCTTGATAAATCTGAGCCGTAATCTTAGTTTAGGATTTCTAGAAGTACATTTGTAGTTAAGGGTTTAGCACCTCAAGAATTCTTCCTTGGACTACCAAGAGTCACAACTTCAGTCTCCCACCCTCCCTCCTCACGTTCTTCATCTATAATCTGTAAACTAGTATTTGTCCAGCAGGGTCCACAGGTTATCCACAGGATAACGGGATATACTGGAGTGACAGCGGATTGGCACCAAATCGATCACGAGCTTTGTGGCCTCCCAGGATGCACCGGGCTCGTCCAAATAATCCCGCCCACCGACTCAGTCAAATCAGTTTTTTGTTTGGTGCGGCAGGAGCCGGACCATGGTCACAGGGCTGCTGTGTTTGGCAGCCCTAAGCTTTAATTTTGATTTATTTTTATAGTCTTACTATTTTTTGAGTGATCTTTCCTAACAGCGTCTTACACGCATATTGGAAAGAGTTGCTCCAACAACTCTCCGCCGGGTCACAACAATGCTTACCCACAGTACAAGTGCTGTCTCGACGGGTATCTGTGTCAGATGTTACTAGCAGGTCCAGCAGACGTTACCAGGCTGTGGCCAGAGCACGGGGAGAAGGTAAGGCATCGGTTCCGCTTAGAGGGGGAATACGGACACAGCTGCACTGATTCGGGAGGAGACTACCAAACAGTAGCTGGCGCGCCATCACCACGGGTGCTCTAGTGCTAGGCTCTAGGGATCATAAGGCGCCAGGATTAGTTTAAGGCTGCGATCCCTAGGGTTGATGTCAGCCGTGGGGAGTCAGACACTCTCCTGGTCGCCCCTCCCCCCAGTTCATGACCAGTTACCGTGCGTCTCCCGCCATGAACTGATTACCTCACTTCGGTCTCAGACGCTACCACAAGGGGACTCGGTCGAAGCATGGCCGCTGCGGTTGTATACACTAAAGTTTACCGCTAACAGACTGGGTCGCAGACATGAGCGTCTACATGCACTAACGTTCTCTGAGCGTCTGTGTCCATTAAAAAATACCGGGGCGGCAATGTACACTATAAGCGTCTGGATCCACTCAGCGGTTTCTAAACATATTGATCGATCCTGGAAGTGGGGTGAGTCTCCCTGTATCCCACTCTACAGAGTAAGGGTTATACAGCACTAAATTTCTATCTACTGTGTTAGTATGAATAGTTAAGTTTAGTGCCTATTGCATATGAGTTTTGTACAATACTGTGGTTTTCTTCGCAATTGCATCTGAATACACTACTGTATAGTGGAGAAAACAGTAAATGTACTCCTACATACTTGAAATGTGTTTGTAGTTGATAATATGATCATATGACTAATATATAACATGTGGCTGACTGCTAGTGTGATTGCTGACTTTATATATGTTTGTCAGTGTTTTTTCTGAACCTCAATGCTGGTGCTTGGGTTGGGGTCAGATTGATATCACTTTTATACATATAAAGTGTTTTCAGTCACAGACTGTGTAGTATACTGTGTAAATGCTGATTATTTATCATGTCTAAGAGCGGCAAAGGTGACATTAACAGTAACACCAACACTCAAAACTTGTTTATCCTGCAAGGTGGGGTTGATAACTCAATCTTTGGCAAATGAGGGGTTATGTGCAAATTGCTTTTCATTTCAGCAGATTACAAGGCAGATCCCTGTTCAACAACAAATAGATCCACCTTGGGCCATATTTGCACAGACCCTATCCAGTATAGCTGACAGGTTAGCCCCTCAGCTCCAACCGCAGGAATAGGGTACACTATTAACCCATACATGCAGCTCCCATCTTATGGTATAGCCCCTACAGCTTCTACAAGTCAACAAGCTGATAAACCAAGGATAAATACATCATCTAATGCACAGGCTACACAGGATGATACAAGAGATGATGACTCCATATACTCTACTTCACCATATGAAGAACAAATGGAGGGTTTCAGTTCAGAAAATATAGCTGAGTTAATTGGAGCAATGAAAGCTATCATGTCTCTAGAAGATTCAGCTGAGACAGTAGTTACAACTAAAGCACCTGTGTTTAAACGTCCCAAAACAGTGAGGGTTGAGTTTCAAGGGTCAGAGGAACTGACGGAAATTATGGAGGAACCTTGGGCTACGCCCAATAAGAAATATAGAATTCCAAAAAAATGGGATTCTTACTACCCTTTTCCAGCTGGGGACTGTTTAAAAAGAGAAGTGCCTCCTAAGGTAGATACGCATGTCATTCGACTAGTGCGAAAATCTATTTTACCCTTGCCATCAACATCATTAAATGATGTCACAGACAGAAGAGTGGATGGTTTTTTGAAAAACATATTTTCTCTGTCAGGGGCAGTCATAAGGCCGGCTATGGCCTCAGCCTGGATGGCAAAAGCGGTAGTTGAATGGGCTGAAGAATTAGAGAATGGGCTTTTAGCACCTACTAGAGAGCAGGAGTCCCATATAGCCCATATGAAACAGGCTGCGCTATTTCTAAAAGAAGCAGCAATGGATATGGGTACGATTGCTTCTAAAGCATCAGCCTTAACGGTAGCTGCTCGCAGAGCAATTTGGCTACGTACTTGGAAAGCAGATTCAGAATTAAAAAGGTTCTGAAAGCATTGCCTTGTGTCGGGAACATTCTTTTTGGTAAGGAATTGACAGATATTCTGGAGTCAGAAGCTGAATCCAAGAAGGTTAAATTTCCCGCCAGTTATAATCCTAAACCTAAAGGCTCGGGATTTAGGACATTTCGGTGGCAGGGTAAAACAAAAGGTAAAAATGAATCAAAGCAAACCCAGCACAATAAGTCTGGTAAAACAAGGAAGCAGTGGGCAACTAGAGGGCCAACTTCCAAACCAAAACAGAAACCGTCAGCCTAATGGTGCGGGCCTCCACTTGGGGGACTCCAAGGTATGGGGCCGTCTTCTTCAGTTTGCACACATATGGCAGCAGTCGACAACAGATGTTTGGGTGCAAGAAGTGGTATCTCTGGGTTATGTTTTCCCATTCAAGAAGCAGCCTCCTCAAAGGTTTTTCTGTACCAGCCCGTCTCACATAGAGGCGAAGGCCAGGGCACTGCAAGAAGCAGTTCAGCAATTGCTTCAGTCCGGAGTAATTATTCCAGTACCCCCGGAACAACGGGGGCAGGGTTTTTACTCCAACATATTTTTGGTCCAGAAGCCCAATGGGTCGTTTCGACCCATCCTCAATCTCAAAATGTTAAACAAATACATTTGGGTCCCAAGGTTTCATATGGAGACATTACGTTCCACAATTTTGGCCATGGAACCAGGGGATTACATGGTATCTCTGGATATACAAGATGCTTACCTGCATGTGCCGATAGCATTGTCCCATCAGTGTTACCTCAGGTTCGCTATCCTCCAGCAACATTTTCAGTTCCAGGCCTTACCCTTTGGGTTAGCCACAGCCCCCAGAGTATTTACCAAGATCATGGTGGTTATCGCAGCTTATCTCCACAAGCAGGGGATAAAGATTTTTCCATACCTCGACGATCTTTTAATCCTGGCACAATCCCAGGAATTGCTCTTGAGCCATCTCCAACAGACAATAACCTGTCTACAGAAACATGGATGGCTCATAAATTGGGCAAAGTCGTCTCTGATTCCGTCACAACGGATGATTCACTTAGGGGCTGTATTGGATTCAGGTCTGCAGAAAATATTTTTACCTGCGGAAAAGATATCCAAGGTGCAGTTGATAACTCGGGAATTGTTGCACAGTCAAACAATGGCCCTCATTCCGAGTTGTTCGCTCGCTTGCGCTAAGCTGCCGCCTACTGGGAGTGAATCTTAGCATAGTAAAATTGCGAACGAAAGATTCTCAAAATTGCGATTACACACCTCTTAGCAGTTTCTGAGTAGCTTCAAACTTACTCGGCATCTGCGATCAGTTCAGTGCCTGTCGTTCCTGGTTTGACGTCACAAACACACCCAGCGTTCGCCCAGACACTCCTCCGTTTCTCCAGCCACTCCCGCGTTTTTCCCAGAAACGGTAGCTTTTTTCGCACACACACACACCCATAAAACGGCCAGTTTCCGCCCAGAAACACCCACTTCCTGTCAATCACATTACGATCACCAGAACGAAGAAAAAAACGTGAGTAAAATTCCTAACTGCATAGCAAATTTACTTGGCGCAGTCGCACTGCGGACATTGCGCATGCGCATTCGTGACTAATCGCTCCGTTGCGAGAAAAAAATAACAAGCGAACAACTCAGAATGACCCCCAATATCAGTTCACACGGCAATACGAGTGATGGGGTTGATGGTATCAACATTCGACATGGTGGAATATGCACAATTTCACTCAAGACCTTTGCAACATCTGATCTGACCAGATGGAATGGAGTACATCAGACAATAAAGAAACAAATGATGGTACTTCCAGTAAAAGTAAAAAGGTCGTTAGCCTGGTGGCTACAAACATCCCATCTAGACAAGGGGAGACCATTTTGGATATCAGATTGGGAGATCCTGACAACGGATGCCAGTCTTCAGGGCTGGGGAGCAGTGTCTGGAAAATTATGGTTCCAGGGACAATTGGACCAAAGAAGAAAATTGCCTGCCAATAAACCTGTTGGAACTCCGGGCCATATACATGGCACTGATTCAGGCAAAGGACATTCTGCAAGGAATACGAGTCCAGATCCGATCGGACAATGCAACGGCAGTAGCGTACCTCAACCATCAGGGAGGAACTCGCACCAAAGAGCAATGAGGGAGGTAAGTCACATACAAAATGGGCAGAACTCCACCTTCCAGCATTGTCCGCAGTGTTCGTTCCAGGAGTCCTAAACTGGGAAGCGGATTTTCTCAGTCGACACGCCATTCGAGCAACCGAATGGGCTCTACACCTGGAAGTATTTCAGACGATAGTAGACAAGTGGGGGTTGCTAGAGATAGATCTCATGGCGTCCCGTCTGAACCACAAAGTTCCGGTATACGGGTCAAGAACAAAAGACCCCGGAGCGATCCTTGTGGACGCACTGTCAGTGAAATGGGAATTTCGTCTGGCATATCTGTTTCCTCCAATCTCCCTGCTACCCAGGGTGGTGAGGAAAATAAAACAAGCAAAAGGTGCCGTGATTCTAATAGCTCCGGCTTGGCCCAGAAGGCATTGGTACATAGATCTGCAGAGGATGGCGTTGGATGCTCCAATCCTGCTCCCTCAATGTCCAGATCTACTAATGCAGGGTACTTGGTGTCAAAGGCATCTGGGTCGGCTGTCTTTGACGGCGTGGCTGTTGAAACCTCTATCCTAAATTCAAGAGGATTTTCACAACAGGTAATTCAAACAATGCCCTCCTCTGCTCGCATTTATCACCGAATATGGCAAGCCTATATTCGTTGGTGCATTGAAAGAAGTATGGATTCAAAATCTTTCAGAGTATCCAGAATCTTAGATTTCCTTCAGGCAGGAATGGATAAGGGTTTGAAGGTGGCTTCCTTGAGAGTTCAAGTTTCAACATTGACTGTATGGTTTCAAAAGAAAATTGCCACTTTACAGGATGTGCTGACTTTTTTCCAGGGAATGCTGCGCATTCAACCACCTTTTGTTCCTCCTGCAGTACCTTGGGATTTAAGTCTGGTTCTCAAAGCCCTTCAAGGGGCTCCGTTTGAACCACTTAATAAAGTAGATCTTAAATGGTTAACAGCTAAAGTACTCTTTCTACTGACTATGGCATCAGCTAGAAGAGTATCAGATTTAGGAGTGCTGTCGTATAAGTCTCCTTTTATGATTTTTTTATCCAGATAAAGCAGTTCTCAGAACTAAGTTTGGTTATCTTCCAAAGGTGGTCTCGAAGTTTCACCTTAATGAAGAAATTGTAGTCCCGGCTTTTCAGGTATCGGGACTGTCTACGGGAGAAGCGTCGCTGGACGTGGTCCGTGCATTAAGAATCTACGGTCGTACTAGTGCCATCAGAAAGACAGATTCTCTCTTCATTCTCTACGGATTTCACAAGAGAGGATGGCCTACTATTAAACAGACGCTAGCAAGATGGCTTTGAATGACGATTTCAGAAGCATACTCTCGAGCTGATCTCCCTGTTCCGGCTAATGTCTCTGCTCACTCTACACGTAAGGTAGGTCCTTCATGGGCAGCACAACATGGTGCTTCAGCAGAACAGATATGTAAGGCAGCCACATGGTCTTCCATTAACACATTCATTAGACATTATGCCTTGGATACCTTTGCCTCTCATGACACTTTATTCGGGCGAAAGGTTCTCCTGTCCAATCAGGAGCGTCCCCACCACTAAAAATTGCTTTGGGAAGTCCCAACGTTATCCTGTGGATAACCTATGGACCCTGCCGGAGAAATATACGTTATGGTAAGAACTTACCGTTGATAACGGTATTTCTCTTACGTCCTAGAGGATGCTGGGGACTCCGTAAGGACCATGGGTATAGACGGGCTCCGCAGGAGACATGGGCATTAAGAAAGAACTTTAGGTATGGGTGTGCACTGGCTTTTCCCTCTATGCCCCTCCTCCAGACCTCACTTTATTACTGTGCCCAGAGGAGACTGGGTGCATTACAGGGAGCTCTCCTGAGTTTTCCTGAAAGAAAGTATTTGTTAGGTTTTTTATTTTCAGGGAGCACTGCTGGCAACAGACTCCCTGCAGCGAGGGACTGAGAGGAGAGAAACAGACCTACTTTAATGTTAGGCTCTGTTTCTTAGGCTACTGGACACCATTAGCTCCAGAGGGAACGGAACGCAGGTCTCACCCCGCAGTTCGTCCCAGAGCCGCGCCGCCGTCCTCCTTGCAGAGCCGGAAGACAGAAGCCGGGTGAGTATGTGAAGAAAGAAGACTTCAAAGGCAACAGAAGACTTCAGATCTTCACTGAGGTAACGCACAGCGGTAGTGCTGTGCGCCATTGCTCCCACACAGCACACACAAACGGCAGTCACTGTAAGGGTGCAGGGCGCAGGGGGGGGGGGGGGGCCCTGGGCAGCAATATGGACCTCCAAAGGTGGCAAAAAATTTATATACAGGCTGGGCACTGTATATAAGAGAGATCCCCTGCCATATTTTGAATTTTTAAGCGGGACCGAAGCCCTCCGCACTCACCAGCGCCATTTTCTCCACAGCACACCGCTGAGAGGAAGCTCCCCAGACTCTCCCCTGCTTACACGGTGAAAGAGGGTTTTAAAAAAGGGGGGGCACATAATTTGGCGCAAACAGATAATTACAGCGCTACCTGGGTAAACATATAGTGTGTTTTTTCCTGGGTCATTAGCGCTGGGTGTGTGCTGGCATACTCTCTCTCTGTCTCTCCAAATGGCCTTTGTGGGGGAACTGTCTTCAGGAAAGAGGTTTCCCTGAGTGTGTGGTGTGTCGGTACGCGTGTGTCGGCATGTCTGAGGTAGAAGGCTTTCCTAGTGAGGAGGTGGAGCAAATGAATGTGGTGTCTCCGTCAGCAACGCTGACACCTGACTGGGTTGATATGTGGAATGTTTTAAGTGCTAATGTAAATTTATTGCACAAAAGGTTGGACAAAGCTGAGTCCAGGAATTATGCAGAGAGTCAGCCCCTGCCTGCCCCTATGTCGCAGAGACCCTCGGGTTCTCAAAAGTGCCCACTATCCCAAATAGTAGACACTGATACCGACACGGATTCTGACTCCAGTGTCGACTACGATGATGCAAAGTTAAAGCCAAAATTGGCTAAAAGTATTCAATATATGATTATTGCAATAAAGGATGTTTTGCATATCACAGAGGAACCCCCTGTCCCTGACACGAGGGTACATATGTATAGGGAAAATAAACCTGAGGTAACCTTTACCCCTTCTCATGAGCTGAACGAGTTATTTGAAAAGGCTTGGGAATCTCCAGACAAGAAACTGCAGATTCCCAAAAGGATTCTTATGGCGTATACTTTCCCGACTAAGGACAGGATACGGTGGGAATCCTCCCCGAGGGTAGACAAAGTGTTGACACGCTTATCCAAAAAGGTAGCACTGCCATCCCAAGATACGGCTACCCTCAGGGATCCTGCTGATCGCAAGCAGGAGGCTACATTAAAGTCCATTTACACACACTCTGGTACCTTACTCAGACCGGCGATAGTGTCGGCTTGGGTATGTAGCGCTGTAGCAGCGTGGACAGATACCTTATCTGCGGAATTGGATACCCTGGATAAGGATACCATTTTATTAACCCTGGGTCATATTAAAGATGCTGCCTTATATATGAGGGATGCTCAAAGAGACATTGGCCTACTGGGTTCTAGAGTCAACGCTATGTCGATTTCTGCTAGACGAGTCCTATGGACCCGGCAATGGACAGGTGATACTGACTCAAAGAGGCATATGGAGGTTTTACCTTACAGGGGTGAGGAATTGTTTGGGGAAGGTCTCTCGGACCTGGTCTCCCTTGCTACAGCAGGTAAATCAAATTTTTTGCCTTATATACCCTCACAGCCTAAGAAAACGCCAAATTATCAAATGCAGTCCTTTCGGTCACATAAAAACAAGAGAGCACAAGGATCGTCCTTTCTTGCCAGAGGTAAGGGCAGAGGGAAAAAGCTGCCTACCACAGCTAGTTCCCAGGAGCAGAAGTCCTCCCAGGTCTCTACAAAATCCACCGCCCCAGTGGGGGCACGTCTTCGACTTTTCAGCCACATCTGGGTTCATTCACAGGTGGATCCCTGGGCAATAGAGATTGTTTCCCAGGGTTACAAGCTGGAATTCGAAGAGGTGCCTCCTCGCCGGTTTTTCAAAATCGGCCTTACCAGCTTCTCCCCAGAAAGGGAGATAGTCTTAAATGCAATTCAAAAATTGTGTCTTCAACAGGTGGTGATCAAAGTTCCCCTGCTTCTACAAGGGAGGGGGTATTACTCAACCCTATTTGTAGTCCCGAAACCGGACGGTTCGGTCAGACCCATTTTAAATTTAAAATCCTTGAACCTATACTTGAAAAGGTTCAAGTTCAAGATGGAATCGCTCAGAGCGGTCATCGCCAGCCTAGAAGGGGGGGATTTTATGGTTTCCCTGGACATAACGGATGCATACCTTCATGTTCCCATATATCCACCTCATCAGGCGTACCTGAGATTTGCGGTACAGGATTGTCATTACCAATTTCAGACATTGCCGTTTGTGCTTTCCACGGCCCCGAGGATTTTCACCAAGGTAATGGCGGAAATGATGGTGCTCCTGCGCAAGCAGGGTGTCACAATTATCCCGTACTTGGACGATCTCCTCATAAAAGCGAGATCACGAGAGCAGTTGTTGAACAGCGTGTCACTTTCACTGGAGGTGTTACAGCAACACGGCTGGATTCTCAATATCCCGAAGTCACAATTAGTTCCTACAACCCGTTTGACCTTCTTAGGCATGATTCTGGATACGGACCAGAAAAGGTTTTATCTTCCGATAGAAAAGGCCCAGGAACTCATTACTGATTGAAGCCAAAACAGGTGTCGGTGCATCACTGCACTCGAGTCCTGGGAAAGATGGTGGCATCTTACGAGGCCATTCCTTTCGGCAGGTTCCATGTGAGGACCTTCCAATAGGACCTACTGGACAAGTGGTCCGGGTCACATCTACAGATTCATCAGTTGATCGCCCTGTCCCCCAGGGCCAGGGTATCTCTCCTGTGGTGGCTGCAGAGTGCTCACCTTCTGGAGGGTCGCAGATTCGGCATTCAGGACTGGGTTCTGGTGGCCACGGACGCGAGCTTCCGAGGTTGGGGAGCAGTCACACAGGGAAGACACTTCCAAGGTCTTTGGTCAAGTCAAGAGACTTGTCTCCACATCAACATCCTGGAACTAAGGACCATATAAAACGCCCTTCATCAAGTGGAGACTTTGCTTCGCGAGCTACCGGTTCTGATCCAGTCAGACAACATCACCGCAGTAGCTCATGTAAACCGCCAAGGCGGCACAAGGAGCAGAGTGGCTATGGCGGAAGCCACCAGGATTCTTCGCTGGGCGGAAAATCATGTAGGCAGACTGTCAGCAGTGTTCATCCGGGAGTGGACAACTGGGAAGCAGACTTCCTCAGCAGACACGATCTACATCCATTAGAGTGGGGACTTCATCAGGAAGTCTTTGCACAGATTGCAAGTCAGTGGGGCCTGCCCCAAATAGACATGATGGCGTCCCACCTAAACAAAAAAAAGTATTGCGTCAGGTCAAGAGACCCTCAGGCAGTGGCAGTGGACGCCCTAGTGACACCTTGGGTGTTCCAGTCGGTCTATGTGTTTCCTCCTCTTCCTCTCATCCCCTAGGTGTTGAGAATAATAAGAAAAAGAGGAGTACAGACAATTCTCATTGTTCCAGATTGGCCACGAAGGGCCTGGTATCCGGATCTGCAGGAAATGCTCACGGAAGATCCGTGGCCTCTTCCTCTAAGACAGGACCTGCTACAACAGGGGCCCTGTCTGTTCCAAGACTTACCGCGGCTGCGTTTGACGGCATGGCGGTTGAACGCCGGATCCTAGCGGAAAAGGGCATTCCGGATGAGGTCATTCCTACTCTGATAAAGGCTAGGAAGGACGTGACAGCTAAACATTATCACCGTATATGGCGAAAGTATGTTTCTTGGTGTGAGGCCAGGAATGCTTCTACGGAGGAATTCCATCTGGGCCGTTTTCTTCACTTCCTACAAACTGGAGTGAATTTGGGCCTAAAATTAGGCTCCATTAAGGTTCAGATTTCGGCCCTATCCATTTTGTTTCAGAAAGAATTAGCTTCTCTCCCAGAAGTACAGACTTTTGTAAAGGGAGTGCTGCATATTCAGCCTCCTTTTGTACCTCTGGTGGCGCCTTGGGACCTTAACGTGGTGTTGAGTTTCCTTAAGTCGCACTGGTTTGAACCACTTCAAACAGTGGAATTTAAATATCTCACTTGGAAAGTGGTCATGTTGTTAGCCTTGGCTTCGGCTAGGCAAGTGTCGGAATTGGCGGCTTTGTCTCATAAAAGCCCCTATCTGGTTTTCCATATGGATAGAGCGGAATTGCGGACCCGTCCTCAATTCTTGCCTAAGGTGGTTTCCTCTTTTCATATGAACCAACCTATTGTGGTGCCTGTGGCTACGCGAGACTTGGAGGATTCCGAGTCCCTTGATGTGGTCAGGGCTTTGAAAATTTACGTAGCCAGAACGGCTAGGGTCGGGAAAACAGAGGCGCTGTTTGTCCTGTATGCTGCCAACAAGGTTGGCGCTCCTGCTTCAAAGCAGACTATTGTTCGCTGGATCTGTAACACGATTCAGCAGGCTCATTCAACGGCTGGATTGCCGTTACCAAGATCGGTCACTAGGAAGGTGGGCTCTTCTTGGGCGGCTGCCCGAGGGGTCTCGTCGTTGCAATTGTGCCGAGCTGCTACTTGGTCGGGTTCAAACACATTTGCAAAGTTCTACAAGTTTGATACCCTGGCTGAGGAGGATCTCCTGTTTGCTCAGTCGGTGCTGCAGAGTCATCCGCACTCTCCCGCCCGTTTGGGAGCTTTGGTATAATCCCCATGGTCCTTATGGATTCCCCAGCATCCTCTAGGACGTAAGAGAAAATAAGATTTTAAACCTACCGGTAAATCTTTTTCTCCTAGTCCGTAGAGGATGCTGGGCGTCCGTCCCAAGTGCGGACTACTTCTGCAAGACTTGTATATAGTTTTTGCTTACATAAGGGTTATGTTACAGTTTTCATCAGTCTCGGCCTGATGCTGTGTTGTTTCATACTGTTAACTGGTTCGTATATACCCTAGTTATACGGTGTGAATGGTGTGGGCTGGTATGAATCTTGCCCTTGGATTAACAAATCCTTTCCTCGTACTGTCCGTCTCCTCTGTGCACAGTTTCTCTAACTGAGGTCTGGAGGAGGGGCATAGAGGGAGGAGCCAGTGCACACCCATACCTAAAGTTCTTTCTTAGTGCCCATGTCTCCTGCGGAGCCTGTCTATCCCCATGGTCCTTACGGAGTCCCCAGCATCCTCTACGGACTAGGAGAAAAAGATTTACCGGTAGGTTTAAAATCTTATTTTCTCCTAAGTCCACAGGTTTCACAGGGATCCCACCCTGACGCACCTGATTTGAGAATCTTTATACTCACTAACCTCTTCCCTCTTGCGTGGAAGGGTGTGCATGTGTGTTCTTCTCGCCTGAATAGGGTTCTACATAATGCTCCTGTCTAAATGCTTTGGAAACAACTGATTTGACTGAGTCGGTGGGCGGGATTATATGGACGAGCCCGGTGCATCCTGGGAGGCCACAAAGGTCGTGATCGATTTGGTGCCAATCCGCTGTCGCTCCAGCATATCCCAACGTTATCCTGTGGAAACCTGTGGACTTAGGAGAAATACCGTTATCAACGGTGAGTTCTTACCATAACGTATATATTTTGGACCCATCCTTCACTGGGTTTCTAGCTATTGTGCCCAGCACTGCATGAGTTGTTTTTTCCTCTCACCCATACTGCCCCATCTTCACCTATTCTATTCCTCTTCCCCTGTTCTATCTTTCTTTTCCATATCCCTCTGTATTCTCTCTCCCCCATCTCCCTCTTTATTCTGTCTCCTCTGTATATTCCCTCTCCTCAGTATAGTCTAGCACTCTCCCCTTCCTCCTTGTTTAGGATGCACATCGTTATGGAGATGAGTGTTCTGGTAGGGAAGGAGCATGCTAAGATCAAACAAAAGCAGGTGTTACTGTACATCTGACGGTCAGGGAGAGATACTGGGATTCGACTTGAGGTGGCGGACACTTTTAGGAAGATGAGGAAAAGGGATGGGTTGGTTGTGGTAGCTGTCCAGGACATGGAGCAGGAGTACGGGGCTCTGAGAGGGAAGCTGAACCCAGCCATGGGCCTCCGAAGTCCCTGCACCACACAGCAGTGTCGCATGTATCAAAATGCACGTCACAGGTGCTCCGCACATTCCTGGGAACATTGGGGGCCCCCATTCAGCTCTCACTGTTCACATTAGGTGCTTGTCAGCAGAGGGCAGGCCACATAAAGAGGTACTGCATGTCATACCCAGCAGCCACTAGGAGCTCTGAGAATAGGAAGTCTCCCCTCAACTCTAGTGCAGTAAGTGCACAACTGCTGGACTGATATTTATGATGGTTATAGATGTAATATATAATACTGTACATACTGTATTTATCTACCAGACATTGTCATGGCTCCATGGTCAAAACCGAAATCGCATGCTTCCATCTTTGGGTTTGCTGTCTGTTGACCATGTACAATTGTTTTGCGGTCTTCTGGGAACCAATGCTCACATTTTTTTTAAAATAAAATTATTTAGAAACACTTAAGGTGCATACACACAGGACGAGAATTTAAACGATTTGGCCGTTTTGACCGTTCGGAACTAAATAGTTTAAAAAGTGCGTATGTACGCACTATCACGTTGCCAATGAGCACATCCTCAGATCTTTTTTACATGCAAGAAGATCTGGGATTGTCACTACTAATGCCATGTTTCCAAATCCAGCATGGCCACTCTGCCCCTCGCCGTCGCTGCCAGCACTTGCCGATGTCAGCACCCTTTCGGCTCCTGTTGCTAAAAATGTCACGCTGGGTACACTTTGTCTTGTGTGTACCAAGCTTAACACATACATAGTTATCATTACCTTATTAATGTTATGTGTTAGAACAGAACTACTGTGTTTTTTTTATGTATAAAGAGATGCTGTCAGGCACATTTTCCTCGCAACTTAAATTATATCCACTGAATACAGTTGCACAGTGGAAAACACTATTCGTTTTATACACAAAGACTTTTGCCTGATCTACACAATGGCCCTCATTCCGAGTTGTTCGCTCGCAAGGCGAATGTAGCAGAGTTACACACGCTAAGCCGCCGCCTACTGGGAGTGAATCTTAGCTTATTAAAATTGCGACCGACGTACGCGCAATATTGCGATTACAAACGAGTTAGCAGTTTCAGAGTAGCTCCAGACTTACTCTGCCTGTGCGATCATTTCAGTGCTTGTCGTTCCTGGTTGACGTCACAAACACACCCAGCGTTCGCCCAGGCACTCCCACCGTTTCCCCGGCCACTCCTGCGTTTTTTCCGGAAACGGTAGCGTTTTCAGCCACACGCCCCTGAAACGCCGTGTATCCGCCCAGTAACACCCATTTCCTGTCAATCACATTACGATCGCCGGAGCGAAGAAAAAGCCGTGAGTAAAAATACTTTCTTCATAGTAAAGTTACTTGGCGCAGTCGCAGTGCGAACATTGCGCATGCGTACTAAGCGGATTTTCACTGCGATGCGATGAAAAATACCGAGCGAACAACTCGGAATGAGGGCCAATGTCACACTAGGTGGGGCTAAGTGAGTGCTTTATTTTTCCTAATATAAAAACTGAGCACTTTGCCATTATTAATGTGTCCATTGCATTACTGAAATCTAAGCATACAAATCACTTTGAAAGATTGTATTTCATGTTGTTTACCCTTCCTGGATACACCACAGCCAGACAAGACACATTTATTAAGGCTCCTGTCTGGTCTAACGCTTTGGTAAAATTGTGTGAATTTCTCCAACTTAGAATAAATTAGAGATAATTACAAAATGTATTGTAAAAATGTGTAAGCAGATAATTTCACCTAAAATGTCATTCTGTCCAGCAGGAAGTCAGTGCTAGGTAAGTGTGCAGGAGCGAGATAAGCAGCAGACCTGCAGATGTCTGAATGCTGGATCCCAGGCAAATAATCATTAGGGACTGAGGGGGAAATTAGCCCTTGAAGAGGGATGAAGTACTAACCAATCAGCATCTGAAATTTTACAGGTATTGTTTGAAAAATGTTAGGAGCTGATTGGTTGGTACTTTCTCTCAAGCTTTGATACATGTCCCCGTCTGAATTTGCAGAATTGTCTGGAAAGGAATTCTCCTATAAATTCTTTATTCCTGACCTATTGAGGTCCTGAAACAATTCATGGATAGTGTTGAAATAATGGCACAGTATGTTGCGGTATTCTTGAAGAAATACTAGCACAATTTTTATTCTGTGCACCAGAAAATAAGATTTTACTCACCGGTAAATCTATTTCTCGTAGTCCGTAGTGGATGCTGGGGACTCCGTAAGGACCATGGGGAATAGACGGGCTCTGCAGGAGACTGGGCACTCTATAAGAAAGATTTGGTACTATCTGGTGTGCACTGGCTCCTCCCTCTATGCCCCTCCTCCAGACCTCAGTTAGGATACTGTGCCCGGAAGAGCTGACACAATAAGGAAGGATTTTGAATCCCGGGTAAGACTCATACCAGCCACACCAATCACACCGTATAACTCGTGATACTATACCCAGTTAACAGTATGAAATATAACTGAGCCTCTCCACAGATGGCTCAACAATAACCCTTTAGTTAGGCAATAACTATATACAAGCATTGCAGACAATCCGCACTTGGGATGGGCGCCCAGCATCCACTACGGACTACGAGAAATAGATTTACCGGTGAGTAAAATCTTATTTTCTCTAACGTCCTAGTGGATGCTGGGGACTCCGTAAGGACCATGGGGATTATAACAAAGCTCCCAAACGGGCGGGAGAGTGCGGATGACTCTGCAGCACCGAATGAGAGAACTCAAGGTCCTCCTCAGCCAGGGTATCAAATTTGTAGAATTTAGCAAACGTGTTTGCCCCTGACCAAGTTGCAGCTCGGCAAAGTTGTAAAGCCGAGACCCCTCGGGCAGCCGCCCAAGATGAGCCCACTTTCCTCGTGGAATGGGCTTTCACTGATTTAGGATGCGGCAATCCAGCCGCAGAATGCGCCAGCTGAATTGTGCTACAAATCCAGCGAGCAATAGTCTGCTTAGAAGCAGGAGCACCTATCTTGTTGGGTGCATACAGGACAAAAAGCGAATCAGTCTTCCTGACTCCAGCCGTCCTGGAAACATAAAGTTTCAAGGCCCTGACTACATCCAGTAACTTGGAATCCTCCAAGTCCCTAGTAGCCGCAGGCACCACAATAGGTTGGTTCAAGTGAAAAGCAGATACCACCTTAGGGAGAAACTGGGGACGAGTCCTCAATTCTGCCCTATCCATATGAAAAATCAGATAAGGGCTTTTACAAGACAAAGCCGCCAATTCTGACACACGCCTGGCCGCAGCCAAGGCCAATAACATGACCACTTTCCACGTGAGATACTTCAGATCCACAGTTTTAAGTGGTTCAAACCAATGTGATTTTAGGAAACTCAACACCACATTGAGATCCCAAGGTGCCACGGGAGGCACAAAAGGGGCTGAATATGAAGCACTCCCTTTACAAAAGTCTGAACTTCAGGCAGTGAAGCCAGTTCTTTCTGGAAGAAAATCGACAGGGCCGAAATCTGGACCTTAATGGAACCCAATTTTAGGCCCATAGTCACTCCCGACTGTAGGAAGTGTAGAAAGCGACCCAGCTGAAATTCCTCTGTTGGGGCCTTCCTGGCCTCACACCACGCAACATATTTTCGCCAAATACGGTGATAATGGTTCGCGGTTACTTCTTTCCTGGCTTTTATCAGCGTAGGAATGACTTCCTCCGGAATGCCCTTTTCCTTTAGGATCCGGAATTCAACCGCCATGCCGTCAAACGCAGCCGTGGTAAGTCTTGGAACAGACAGGGCCCCTGCTGCAGCAGATCCTGTCTGAGCGGTAGAGGCCATGGGTCCTCTGATATCATTTCTTGAAGTTCCGGTTACCAAGCCCTTCTTGGCCAATCCGGAACCACGAGTATCGTTCTTATTATTCTCAGTACCTTTGGTATGAGAGGCAGAGGAGGGAACACATAAACCGACTGGTACACCCATGGTGTCACTAGAGCGTCCACTGCTATCGCCTGAGGGTCCCTTGACCTGGCGCAATATCTCTTTAGCTTTTTGTTGAGGCGGGACGCCATCATGTCCACCTGTGGCCTTTCCCAACGGTTTACCAACAGTAGGAAGACTTCTGGATGAAGTCCCCACTCTCCCGGGTGTAGGTCGTGTCTGCTGAGGAAGTCTGCTTCCCAGTTGTCCACTCCCGGAATGAACACTGCTGACAGTGCTAGTACGTGATTTTCCGCCCATCGGAGAATCCTTGTGGCTTCTGCCATTGCCATCCTGCTTCTTGTGCCGCCCTGTCGGTTCACATGGGCGACTGCCGTGATGTTGTCTGACTGGATCAGTACCGGCTGGTTTTGAAGCAGGGGTCTTGCCTGACTTAGGGCATTGTAAATGGCCCTCAGTTCCAGAATATTTATGTGTAGGGAAGTCTCCTGACTTGACCATAGTCCTTGGAAGTTTCTTCCCTGTGTGACTGCTCCCCAGCCTCGAAGGCTGGCATCCGTGGTCACCAGGACCCAGTCCTGTATGCCGAATCTGCGGCCCTCTAGAAGATGAGCACTCTGCAGCCACCACAGTAGAGACACCCTGGTCCTTGGAGACAGGGTTATCAGTTGATGCATCTGAAGATGCGATCCCGACCACTTGTCCAAGAGGTCCCACTGGAAGGTCCTCGCATGGAACCTGCCGAATGGAATTGCTTCGTATGAAGCCACCATTTTTCCCAGGACTCGTGTGCAGCGATGCACCGATACCCGTTTTGGTTTTAGGAGGTCTCTGACTAGAGATGACAGCTCCTTGGCTTTCTCCTGCGGGAGAAACACTTTTTTCAGTTCTGTATCCAAAATCATCCCCAGGAACAGTAAGCGAGTGGAAGGAACCAGTTGTGACTTTGGAATGTTCAGAATCCAGCCATGCTGTTGTAGCACTTCCCGAGATAGTGCTACTCCGACCAGTAACTGCTCCCTGGACCTCGCCTTTATAAGGAGATCGTCCAAGTACGGGATAATTAAAACTCCCTTTTTTCGAAGGAGTATCATCATTTCTGCCATTACTTTGGTAAACACCCTCGGTGCCGTGGACAGTCCAAACGGTAGTGTCTGGAATTGGTAATGGCAATCCTGTACCACAAATCTGAGGTACTCCTGGTGAGGAAGGTAAATAGGGACATGCAGGTAAGCATCCTTGATGTCCAGGGATACCATGTAATCCCCCTCGTCCAGGCTTGCAATAACCGCCCTGAGCGATTCCATCTTGAACTTGAATTTTGTTATGTAAGTGTTCAAGGATTTCAAATTTAAAATGGGTCTCACCGAACAGTCTGGTTTCGGTACCACAAACAGTGTGGAATAGTAGCCCCGGCCTTGTTGAAGTAGGGGCACCTTGACTATCACCTGCTGGGAATACAGCTTGTGAATGGCCTCTAGCACAGCCTCCCTGCCCGATGGAGTCGTCGGTAAGGCTGATTTGAGGAAACGGCGGGGGGGAGGCGCCTCGAATTCCAGCTTGTACCCCTGAGATACTACTTGAGGGATCCAGGGATCCACCCGTGAGCGAGTCCACTGATCGCTGAAATTCTGGAGGCGGCCCCCCACCGTACCTGGCTCCGCCTGTGGAGCCCCACCGTTATGCAGCGGATTTGGAAGAAGCGGGGGAGGACTTTTGGTCCTGGGAACCTGCTGTGTGTTGCAGCTTTTTCCCCCTTCCTCTGCCTCTAGACAGAAAGGACCCGCCTTTTCCCCGCCTGTTTTTCTGGGGTCGAAAGGACTGCACTTGGTAATACGGTGCTTTCTTAGGCTGTGAGGGGACATGGGGCAAAAATGCAGACTTCCCAGCTGTTGCTGTGGAAACAAGGTCTGAGAGACCGTCCCCGAATAACTCCTCACCCTTATAAGGCAAAACTTCCATGTGCCTTTTAGAATCTGCATCTCCTGTCCACTGCCGAGTCCATAAGCCTCTCCTAGCAGAAATGGACAAGGCACTTATTCTAGATGCCAGCCGGCAGATCTCCCTCTGTGCATCTCTCATGTATAAGACCGAGTCTTTTATATGCTCTATGGTTAGCAATATAGTGTCTCTGTCTAGGGTGTCAATATTTTCCGACAGGGAATCTGACCAAGCAGCAGCAGCACTGCACATCCAGGCTGAAGCAATAGCTGGTCTCAGTATAACACCAGTGTGTGTGTATATAGATTTTAGGATAGCCTCCTGCTTTCTATCTGCAGGCTCCTTTAGGGCGGCCGTATCCGGAGACGGTAGTGCCACCTTTTTAGACAAACATGTGAGCGCTTTATCCACCCTAGGGGGAGTTTCCCAACGTGACCTATCCTCTGGCGAGAAAGGGAACGCCATTAGTAATTTTTTTTTAAATCACCAATTTTTTATCGGGGAAAGCCCACGCTTCTTCACACACCTCATTCAATTCCTCAGATGGGGGAAAAACTATAGGTAGTTTTTTCTCCCCAAACATAATACCCTTTTTTGAGGTACCTGGGTTTATATCAGCAAGGTGTAATACCTCTTTCATTGCCTCAATCATGCCACAAATGGCCCTAGTGGACATTAAATTTGACTCATCGTCGTCGACACTTGCATCAGTATCCGTGTCGACATCTGTGTCTGCCATCTGAGGTAGTGGTCGTTTCAGGGCCCCTGACGGCCTTTGAATCGTCTGGGCAGGCACGAGCTGAGAAGCCGGCTGTCCCGCATTTGGCATGTCGTCAAATTTTTTATGTAAGGAGTCGACACTTGCACGTAATTCATTCCATAAATCCATCCACTCAGGTGTCTGCCCCGCAGGGGGTGACATCACATTTATAGGCATCTGCTCCGCCTCCACATAAGTCTCCTCATCAAACATGTCGACACAGCCGTACCGACACACCGCACACACACAGGGAATGCTCTTAAAGGAGGCAGGACCCCACAAAAGCCCTTTGGGGAGACAGAGAGAAAGTATGCCAGCACACACCAGAGCGCTATAATAATACAGGGACTAACTGAATTATGACCCTTTATAGCTGCTTATTGTATTAAACTGCGCCCAAATTTAGTGCCCCCCTCTCTCTTTTACCCTTTCTGTAGTGTAGACTGCAGGGGAGAGTCAGGGAGCTTCCTTCCAGCGGAACTGTGAGGGAATAATGGCGCCAGTGTGCTGAGGGAGATGGCTCCGCCCCTTTTTCGGCGGCCTTTTCTCACGCTTTTTTCTGTATTCTGGCAGGGGTAATTACCACATATATAGCCTCTGGGGCTATATATTGTGGTTATTTTGCCAGCCAAGGTGATATTATTGCTGCTCAGGGCGCCCCCCCCCCAGCGCCCTGCACCCTCAGTGACCGGAGTGTGAAGTGTGTAAGAGGAGCAATGGCGCACAGCTGCAGTGCTGTGCGCTACCTTGGTGAAGACTGAAGTCTTCTGCCGCCGATTTTCCGGACCATCTTCATGCTTCTGGCTCTGTAAGGGGGACGGCGGCGCGGCTCCGGGAACGAACACCAAGGACGAGTCCTGCGGTCGATCCCTCTGGAGCTAATGGTGTCCAGTAGCCTAAGAAGCCCAAGTTAGCTGCAAGCAGGTAGGTTCGCTTCTTCTCCCCTTAGTCCCTCGATGCAGTGAGCCTGTTGCCAGCAGGTCTCACTGTAAAATAAAAAACCTAATTTAAACTTTCTTTCTAGCAGCTCAGGAGAGCTCCTAGTGTGCAACCAGCTCGGGCCGGGCACAGAAATCTAACTGAGGTCTGGAGGAGGGGCATAGAGGGAGGAGCCAGTGCACACCAGATAGTACCAAATCTTTCTTATAAAGTGCCCAGTCTCCTGCGGAGCCCGTCTATTCCCCATGGTCCTTACGGAGTCCCCAGCATCCACTAGGACGTTAGAGAAATATTGTATTACTACTTAGCTACTTGTTTAATTTTCTGTCCAAAATGGTGCCATCTACCGTGGGAGGTTCCCTGAAAAAAAGTTTATTTTTTTTAATGATAATCTTTGGACCAAACCTGAATTTGTTCCCAAACTGTGAGTGTTGTTTTTATCCTAGGGGAGGGCCACATGCCTAAATTAGCTAAACACAGGTATGAATTGTGATAAGTACAAGAGCTGAATGGAACTTTTAAAATGTGCCCTATACACCACTAATGTGCCTACTCTGCAATGTATGCCCATTGCTCCATCCATCTACTTTATTGATCATTTCTGTGCATGTCACTACCAAAGGGATTTTGAACTTCAGCCATTTTGAAATTTTTTGAACTGAATCAATATACAGGAGAATGCAGCCCATTAGTTCCAGGGGCGTATCTACTGTGAAATCAACGAAGTTTAAGCTTCAGTGCCCCTAATCCCAGAGGGGCCCTGAACCAACATTTTAAGTGTGTTATTACAATAAGGTTATATTAGTGACAGAATCATCACTCGTCTTGCTTGTTCTTTTTAACACCAAGTCAGAGCTTCTGTTTGTGGCATTCCCAGGAATGAGGGAGCCTGAGAGGACCCGCCCTAGGAAGGAGGCTGGGAGCAATGAAAGGTGAGAAGAAGCCCGGGACAAGGAGGTGTCTAATAAGGTAATTTTGCTGGCCCTGAGCGGTGTGTGCTGTCCTTGCAAGGCCCTTTGGACCTTGTTGGATGTTGCCCTATTGTTGCTGGTTGCGTAGGGGCCCTCATAACAGTTCAAGCTTCAGGGCCATGAAAAATGTAGGTCCACCACTAATCAAATCTGTAAAGGGGGGTACACACGGAGGGATCCGTTCTTAAAATCATCAGATTTTAAGCACGTATCTCTCGTGTGTATGACCCACAGCGATAGCAATGTGCGGCCCCACGCGTTGCTATCGCCGGTGCTAGATTGGACAATCTAGCACATCACTCATTTCACCCGCTGGGCGAAATGAGCGCCCCATCGCTCAGCACACATCGTGCTGTGCTGAGCGGGGGGAGAGATGTGTGCTGAGCAGTCACTGATAGATCGCTCAGCACACATCTCTGGGAAAATAAGGAACGTGTATACTGGTGCCATATGAATAATTGCCCATTAAGTGCCTCAGCTATCCTAGTCTTTCCTGTTCCATTCCATCTGTAATCTTGTGAATGGTGAATCAGCTCTTAACATGGCTTCCTTCTGTATGTGACGGTGACAAGCACTATAAGGAGGCAAATCCAATTTGCCAGTAGCGTCCGCTGGAGCCTTGCACATGATGCGTCTTTCTGCATGTCTAATAGTACAGTAGGCTACTTCCTAACATCCCATGAAGAGGCCCCTGAATGTGATAAACATGTTGAATTAATGCATTTTATTCAAAGGTACCAGAATCATTTTAGTATTTACAGAGCAGTGTATCTCTATGGTATTTGTATACATCTCCCTTGCATACACTATAGGTAAGGATTGTTTCTTTTTGGTAATGTGTATTTTCGGTATCTGTGTGCTTGCCAAACGCATCCAGCACTGCTGTAATAATGGACAGTCATCCCTTCCCGCTGTTCAATATAAGAATAAACACAGAGACTTTTTACAAGTTTTATCATTTCACATATTAACAGTTGGTTCTAGATACAAGCATGTTTTTGTCATTCACATACAGCTAGATAGCATATGTTCACATTTACAGTGCAAAACAGAAAGCAAGGAAGTGTACATTTTATATCCTGGAGATTCTGAGGAATGCACAACCAACATGCAGATTTTGTACATTGTGAGAATGTAAACTCTTCGTTATAGTCTTTTCTAGTAATTAGTATATTCCTACTTAGCAAGTTCCTAGGAGGAAAAAAACGGCAGTTATTTAAAAAAAATCCTTTCAATTTACCATTAGTACTTAATGTTTATTTTGATAAGGGATAATAAGTTATATGTATAAATCAAGTTCTTGGAATCAAATAGCCAATTTTAACACTTACATTACATAGATCATATGGACAGGATTATATTCCATGGGGCACATTTATGAAAGTCAGTCCACTATAATAAGGTACTGTATGTAACCCAATTGAATTACCAGTTGTGTTTCTAGTGCCAGTTTTAGAATAATAGATCTGGTTGCTTTGTGATATAGTTTATCTTTCCTGTACACTTTTTTCTTTTTCTTATTCAACAAATGTCCCCCTGAATCTTTAAGCTTTTGGAAGGTATCCAATTAGAAGCGATCAGTTTTCTGGAGATAAAAACGGCCTGATGTCAAGATTTTTGACGGGTGGTCATTATCGAGGTATCCAAGTAGAGGCCGTTTTTATCGGCCAAAAACGGACCCGTGATCGTGCGATAACACATGGGATCCGATCCCATGTGTTATCGCGGCTCCAGCGGCCACTTATTGTGAATTACGCTTCGGGGACGTGAGGCACCCAAAGCATAATCCTCGATAAGTGCCGGCATCGGGGGATGGAGCGTACCACATCGGAGCTAATTGGATAGCCCCTGGCGAACCCAAATTACCACTGCTAATAGGATACCTCCCAAAGCGTTTAGCCTTGTCACTACTCTATGCCAACAATTCCCTTTATGATATAAACAAAGACTAATTCCGTATACATATTTAAGAGGCATCACTGCAGGCATGGTGACTGGCTGTATGCAGTGACATCTGCTGCAATTATTACTTTCTTTTTCCAACACATTTGTGCTTTGCCATAAAGGTGTAATGTAGGCACGTTACATATAAATGCACATGCCTCACTGAGACTTTATGCACAACAGACCTTTTATACCTGTTACCTGATGACAGAAATGTTACTACTGCTTTATCTAGTAACACCTGTTTTAGTTAACTCTAATGAGAAGAGGAACATTGTATAGAGAGTCACATGAAGCAGCACAATAGTGTTAATAAAATGTTGTTTTCAAAACCAGGATTGTCACTTGCAACACGCAAGCTGCAGGGCTGCACACAGTCCAACGTGGTGTATATTATAGTGCATTAAACTATAACTCAATGTCAGTTATCTGAAATACCACATGTAAATGCCTTTACACTGGCACCTGCTAAAGGACTCTCTAATTAATGTGTGGACGAAAATCTAAATTCAAAGATGCCTTTAAAAAATGGTTTAATATTTAAACATTAAGAGGGACATTCAATGCTCGATGTTCAGCTGCGCACATCATCACATATTACAGCAGCTAAATAGTATTACTATTAAAGATCGAATGAATAAACCTATGATGGCTGTGATCATGGACTAGGAGAAAATAAATGACAATTCAATCTAGCACCATGGCATGACCATTATTGGTGAACTGTGGAGAAGTATATCCAATAAATTCAGGCTACTCTGAAGCCGAGTTGTAATTTCTCCTCCATACAGGTCCTGTATGTCAGCAATTCCTATTCTGACTCTAGACAATCAGTACACAACTGACAGAGACCATTCATGCCTTGTCATAAAGTTGTTTTAGCATATCTGTCGTCTATGGGAGAATCTAGCCAAATTTATTCCATACTTCCCTATCTTTCCTATCTCACTTCTGGGAGGTAAAGAGGTATGCAAGGAAACAATGGGAAAGCTTAATAATGCAAATTGCATCTTCAAGTAAGTAGGGCAATAACCTTGTTTAATCCCTGCCCACCTCAGTACATATAGGGGTCTATTCAATGCATGTTAGATCCGACGGAGAGGATCAGACAATGCAGTATTCAATTTGCAGGCAAATCCGACTGGTTTTGCCCGTTTTCGACAATTCCAATATGGCTTTTTTTAAAGTCGGATTGACATTGTCGTAAACGGGACTAAAACCTATCGGATTTGGCTGCAGATCCAACAAAACATGTGGATCCGCGGCTAATCTGCCAATCCACGTGTTTTCCAACAAGTCGGAATTGCCGACAAGTCGAAAAAACGGCAGCCCCATTGAATAGGTCAAATCATGATTCGACCTAAAAAAAGTCGGAAACGAGTCTTTCCGACTAGACGGCTGTTCCGACTTCAATTGAATAGACCCCATAGTGTGGCAGGGGCATGGTGCTGAAATCAGCTCATCACACCTCCCACTCAGTGCAGTGGGTGGGGCTTAATGTTGTAATCCAAGTCTTGTGTCTACCCACCTTGCTAGATGTAAGTGCTCCCCACGAGAATTGCATGCTCTCTCGGGAGTCCACATCTCCCAGACACTTGGTGAGAATAGAGAACTATTACACACACAGGCGCTTTAGGCCTTGTAGTACATTCACCCTTAGCTGGGGTCACTGCTTGTACATCAGTACTTCAATTGGGGCTCATTAAAGTCTATAAACAAAGTTTCAACAGCACATGAGATCAGTGTGAATGCTGGATGGAACATGGACACAAGACAATAGGACAGGCTGCAGCCACGTTCCATCCAGCATTCACCCCTAGCACTTAGCACCGTCTAATGTCTGCAGTTTCTTCAGGTGGCTGTGACTTCATAGTGCTGCTCATAAGATTAAGCATTGTTTTCCCAATCAAAAGGCAGAAGAAAAATGAAACAATAATTACCTGATAATCACCTTAATAGCAATTAGTGGATTTGAGCTATAAAAATAATGTAAGCTTAAAGGGCTTTAACCAGATGTTAAAAATGAAAGTGATGTAATTCCTGTGGGCAGTAGATAATCACTTCCAGCTACCTGCCAACCACTCATATGAAGATAGGTCTGATCACTCCTGATGCCTGTGTGCTCTGTACCGCTCTGCATGTGGGCTGCACGCCTAACCACAACTCTAGTCATGACCCTATACACATAGTCTGGGACTATTCTCCACAGGATACTGGATCATTTTTCATTTTACACAGAGGAACATTTTTATCTAGGCCCCACAATGCTAATTCTTCAGCTATTGCAAGGACCAAGCACCTGCCATGGAGCACATTGTGACATTTTCCACCAACAGAGTACAGCTTGGTTAACATACATTGTTTCTATCAAGAGCCTCTCATGAAAATATCCTGCCATTTAGCCAAATGACCACCTGTGCTGAGCAGCGGTATCCGGACTCCAGGTCGACAACAAAAAGGTCGACACACCTTAGGTCGACATGGACAAAAGGTCAACAGGAACAAGGTCGACATGGAAAAAGGTCGACATGAGTTTTTCACATTTTTTTTCTTTTTTGGAACTTTTTCATACTTAACGATCCATGTGGACTACGATTGGAACGGTAATCTGTGCCGAGCGAAGCGGAGCGGAGGAGCCATGCGAGGGGACGCGGTGCACTAATTGGGGTTCCCGGTCACTCTACGAAGAAAACGACACCAAAAAAACATAAAAAACTCAGGTCGACCTTTTTCCATGTCGACCTTGTTCCTGTCGACCTTTTGTCCATGTCGACCTAAGGTGTGTCGACCAATTGGCGTCGACATAAGGTGTGTCGACCTTTTTGTTGTCGACCTGGAGTCCCAGACCCCTGAGCAGCTGAGCCTCTTCAGAAGTCATAGGGACCTGTAACAGGCTGGTCAAGGTCCTTTGTGGTCATTTTCTCAAAGCATTTAGCAACCGCCGTTAATCCATTTGCAATTTATCAGATCATTACTAGGTATGTTGCTCTGCGACCAATCACTAAGATGTAGAGGGCCTGATTTAGAGGTGGTGGACACTAACCACACTCAATGCCGGTTTGCACAGTTTGGTGATTATTTGCTACTGTGCATGTGGTGAAATACCCTGGAAACTCCTACAGTGCATGTGTTACCCTGAGTGTACGCACAAATGCACTATTGCGTACAGGAGAGCTGGTATCTGAACTAGAGAAGCAAAGGGTATTCATCGGCAGTGACTGGTACGTGGCCTAAGGAGAACGCATAAAAATACCTTGCATGGGTGTTATGGGAGTGTCGCGGGTGTGTCACAGCAAACAACCTGCATTCTCTGACACAGTGCCGCTTCCACAGATGGACACACTGCGTCTGCCCTAAGGATGCAAGTTTGATGGTGGACTCGATGATGCATCTGATGGACTGTCTGGAATCTCCAGCAGTGCTGTTGCGTACAGGGACAAAGAAAATGGATGTCTCAGTGCTTGCACATTGCGGCACACGCTAGTGTCCAAGGGAAAGATAAACTAGAATCTGCATATTATCACACCCGATAAACCGGCAAAGGGTGCTAATGAGGAAACAGCAGCGTCCATTTTTGAATCAGGCCAATATTGTGTGGCCAGTATATAGCCCCTAGGAGAATTGAGATTTTTGTAATGGTTCACAGCCTTACATTATAACTGTGAATAAAAAAACGACAATAGAGATTTTGCAGCTGTAGTTTTAGCTTTTACCGCGATGATTTCTGTATGATAGGTCGACAAATATGAAGGGAAATGTAATAGGGTGTGAGAATCAAGAAGTGAAAGATTTTGTGAGAGTTCTCCTGTTTTTTAAAGTGGCAATCATTTACATGGCAAAGCCAGGTTGATTTTGCCATGTAAATAATTGGCACTTTAAAAAAACAGGCGAACTCTCACAAAATCTCTCACGTCTTTCTACTGTATGTAACTGTATTTTCAATGCATATTACCTTTAGAAATAAAGAGAATAAAAAAACAAAATCTCTTACGTCTTGAGTCTTACATTCCCCTCCCCATTGGTCGACATGGTCAGAAGGGCGACATGGCAATGGTTGACACAAGTTTTTAGAATTTTATCAACTTTTCATACTTAATGAACTATGATTGGGAATGGTAACCTGGCGTTGTGAGGCACCTTGCCTGAAGCATGGCGAGCGAAGCGGTACACTAATCTGGGTTTCATGTGCTGAAACCTACAATTTGACACCTAAAAAACATTAAAAAGTTGTGTCAACCTTGCCATTTGTCAACAATTTCTGTGTCGATATTTTGATTGTGTAGACCATTTGGGGTCGACCTAGACACTGTCGACCTTTTTAACCACACCCTACCCAGATAGCTGTAGACTTTTATTTTCTATTTGACTGCCAGTGACATTTCATGACCCTACCCAATTACATGTTTTTAAATTATATTTTTCAAACTACAGAATACCTGGTACCAAGGCAATAATGGCATTGTAAGCAACAAAATGTGAGGATAGACAAGAAAATAAAGGATTACCTGCTTCAATTTCATATTACCTTACATTAATCTGCATCTCGGCTGAATTGCCACAGAAGTAAAAGGGGATTTTCGTTTGACCTATTGCTTATTTAATTTATTCTTCCTCTGGAATAGTGCAATGTATTATCATATTTGGTCTGATTACATGTTTTAGTCTAAAATATAAGAACTATTTACCACACAAATAAGTAAAATTTAAAGTAGATTGGCAATTGACATATTCAATAGAAAGTAGTCATCCAGCTGTCAATGTATCATCTTTTTATAGCAGTATAATCACTTAGATATTACATATTCTCATTTAAGTATCTACATTTTGAGTCAAAGGAAATATGGAGTAACCACCACCAGTGTAACCCATCGACTCCATACAAAGCAGCCATTACGTCGACCTTTGCCAATATTTAGCCTACCAATTGGCTAAGGACTAGTGACATCTTTGAGGCAAAAAAAATCCCCAAGCTTCCGCAATGTCACTAGTTTATAACGACTTGGTAAACTGAATTCTATCAAATATTGGTTCAGTCCATAAAATAGTTGCCTCCACTTCGTTGAAGTGATAGGCACACGTTAAGGCCATTGCATTAGTTATTATCACAGCAATTAGACAGTTTATAATTAGAAGCTAGAACATAATCTTCACTGACTTTTTTTTTTTCTTTCAAAGTACAGTAAACAAAAGGGTTGCTTCTTCTAGAACTATATATCATGACTATTACACTGTGGTATTAACTCACTGCATATAACTACCAACATTAAACTACACAGAACTTATCAAATGAATTAGGATGTATCTGAACTCTGGTGTCATTGACTTATGAATCCCAACTTCTACACACAGACATGCACACTTGCCAGAGATGTAAGAACTTCCATAAGATTGAGATGTGTTTTCTGATTTTACAAACTATTTTTACTTCCGTTGTCCAACCTCCCTTCACGCTATGGTACTCATAGCAAATTCAAGGTACCCTTTACTTCACAGATTTTTGCTTACGACTGTGTTAGATTAGTAGAGTTCACATAGGAGACCGTACTATTAGTTTGTACTGCTTAGCAAAGACACCGCCTGTCTGATTTGATTACCTCCTCAGAAGAATGCACTACATTTGGGACAAAGCCACTTTTTACCCCCTCCCAGCCTTCTTGGATATTTATATCCCCCTTTCTAACAAGCTCATATATATCGCGAGTCAGATCAGTGAAGGCTTTCTCTACATTGATGGCATCTCGGGCTGAGGTTTCAATATATCTCATGCCATAAGCAGTAGCCAGTTTCTCAGCTTCGTGTCTTGTCACTTGCCGTTGTGTGTCCAGGTCACATTTGTGACCCACCAGAACAAAAACGATGTGATAGGGTTGTACGTGGGCCTTAGCTTCTTCTAACCATTCATGAACATTTTGGAAGGAGCGACGGTTGGAGATATCAAATAGCAGGAGCCCTCCAACAGAGTTTCTGTAGTAGGCACGTGTGATAGACCTGAAATTAGATAGAAAACGTATTTAAGTAAAAGCAAAATACAGGAACGTGAAACAGCAATAAACACATTTTGGGGGAGATTTATCAAATCTGGAGAGATAGAAAGTGCAGAGAGATAAAGGACCAGCCAATCCGCTTCTAACTCTAATTTTACAGGATGCAGCATTTTGGCTGGTCCTTTATATCTCTCCAAGTTTTGATAAATCGCCTCCTTTGTAAGATCAGTTTTCTTATCTCACATTTAAAATGCATAGTAGTGGCTATGGACCATAACTATGTTATTACATAAAATGGAAGAAAAATGTTAAGTGGAAGGTGAAGAAATATACTTTAAGTAAGTCTATAACAGCTTTCCCAGATTATAGAACTGTATCCTTCTATATAACTAGCTAACTCTATAGTTGACCTGCAACAACTCGGAGTGGCCAAGCATAGTACTCCTCTGTCTCACTGTCTAGATGGAGGTTCCATGCATCATACATGTACCACCAGAACATTATACCAAAGCTTTTTTATCTTTAAGAGAAGGATTTCTGAGAAAGATAAAAAAGGAGCAGTACCAGGGGGAGGAGGATGCAAAGAGGGGTTGGGATTAATAAGAGAGGGGTTCAGGCCGAGCAATGGCGGAGACTGATGTGACCCTGCATATGTTGGGTCTATTAAATTACTAGAATGTTTTAATTTGTGGTAATTTGGTGACTACTGTAGCATCTCATTATCTTTAACATCTCATCTTTAACATCTCATTGAAGAAATTAAATTTCCCAATGTCACCAATGCAACCCCAGGAGTAAGTGCTAGATACCTGAGTTGAGTAGAGGCAGAGGGCGGTTTGGATTGAAGCTAAGGAAAGGAGCCGAGCAGACACTATACAATATTAGGTTTCAACAATACTGTAGTATGGATTATTATATGATTTTATATTATCTACTATCGTGTGTGCGTAGCGTATACAAATAGCAGGGATCTATGATCTGCAAACTTAATTTGGTCTAGTGAATTGGATTATTCTTATGATTTTTAGCTTCTTTTAGTTTCCGCAGCGCCATACAGTATATGGACAATACAGTATAAGCACCAGAGGAACTGACATAACAATAGTATAGTAACTGTAATCTGCCATATAGGGAAAATATAAGCACCAGAGGAACTGACATAACAATAATACAGTAACTGTAATCTGCCATATAGGGAAGATATAAACTCCAGAGGAACTGACATAACAATAATACAGTAACAAACTCCAGAGGAAATTACATAACAATAGTATAGTAACTGTAATCTGCCATATAGGGAAGATATAAGCACCAGAGGAACTGACATAACATTAGTACAGTAACTGTAAATTGCCATATAGGGAAGATATAAGCACCAGAGGTACTGACATAACAATAGCACAGTAACTGTAAGGTGCCATATAGGGAAGATATAAGCACCAGAGGAAATTACATAACAATAATACAGTAACTGTAAGCTGCCATATAGGGAAGATATAAGCACCAGAGGAACTGACATAACAATAATACAGTAACTGTAAATTGCCATATAGGGAAGATATAAGCACCAGAGGAACTTACATAACAATAGTATAGTAACTGTAATCTGTCATATAGGGAAGATATAAGCACCAGAGGAACTGACATAACAATAGTATAGTAACTGTAATCTGTCATATAGGGAAGATATAAGCACCAGAGGAACTGACATAACAATAGTACAGTAACTGTTTTCTGCCATATAGGGAAGATATAAGCATCAGAGGAACTGACATAACAATAGCACAGTAACTGTAATCTGCCGTATAGGGAAGATATAAGCACCAGAGGAACTGACATAACAATAGTATAGTAACTGTAATCTGCCATATAGGGAAGATATAAGCACCAGAGGAACTGACATAACATTAGTACAGTAACTGTAAATTGCCATATAGGTAAGATATAAGCACCAGAGGAACTGACATAACAATAGTACAGTAACTGTAATCTGCCATATAGGGAAGATATAAGCATCAGAGGAACTGACATAACAATAGCACAGTAACTGTAAATTGCCATATAGGTAAGATATAACTATAAGCACCAGAGGAACTGACATAACAATAGCACAGTAACTGTAATCTGCCATATAGGGAAGATATAAGCACCAGAGGAACTGACATAACAATAGTATAGTAACTGTAATCTGCCATATAGGGAAAATACAAGCACCAAAGGAACTGACATAACAATAATACAGTAACTGTAAGCTGCCATATAGGGAAGATATAAGCACCAGAGGAAATTACATAACAATAATAAGAATTTACTTACCGATAATTCTATTTCTCATAGTCCGTAGTGGATGCTGGGAACTCCGTAAGGACCATGGGGAATAGCGGCTCCGCAGGAGACTGGGCACAAAAAGTAAAAGCTTTAGACTAGCTGGTGTGCACTGGCTCCTCCCCCTATGACCCTCCTCCAAGCCTCAGTTAAGATACTGTGCCCGGACGAGCGTACATAATAAGGAAGGATCTTGAATCCCGGGTAAGACTCATACCAGCCACACCAATCACACCGTACAACTCGTGATCTGAACCCAGTTAACAGTATGATAACCGTAGGAGCCTCTGAAAAGATGGCTTCCAACAATAAACAACCCGATTTGTTTGTAACAATAACTATATACAAGTATTGCAGACAATCCGCACTTGGGATGGGCGCCCAGCATCCACTACGGACTATGAGAAATAGAATTATCGGTAAGTAAATTCTTATTTTCTCTGACGTCCTAGTGGATGCTGGGAACTCCGTAAGGACCATGGGGATTATACCAAAGCTCCCAAACGGGCGGGAGAGTGCGGATGACTCTGCAGCACCGAATGAGAGAACTCCAGGTCCTCCTCAGCCAGGGTATCAAATTTGTAGAATTTAGCAAACGTGTTTGCCCCTGACCAAGTAGCTGCTCGGCAAAGTTGTAAAGCCGAGACCCCTCGGGCAGCCGCCCAAGATGAGCCCACCTTCCTTGTGGAATGGGCTTTTACAGATTTTGGCTGTGGCAGGCCTGCCACAGAATGTGCAAGTTGAATTGTACTACAAATCCAACGAGCAATCGTCTGCTTAGAAGCAGGAGCACCCAGCTTGTTGGGTGCATACAGTATAAACAGCGAGTCAGATTTTCTGACTCCAGCCGTCCTGGAAACATATATTTTCAGGGCCCTGACTACGTCCAGCAACTTGGAGTCCTCCAAGTCCCTAGTAGCCACAGGTACCACAATAGGTTGATTCATGTGAAACGCTGAAACCACCTTAGGGAGAAATTGAGGACGAGTCCTCAATTCCGCCCTATCCGAATGAAATATCAGGTAAGGGCTTTTATAGGATAAAGCCGCCAATTCTGATACGCGCCTGGCTGAAGCCAGGGCCAACAGCATTACCACTTTCCATGTGAGATATTTCAAATCCACTGTGGCAAGTGGTTCAAACCAATGTGATTTTAGGAACCCTAAAACTACATTGAGATCCCAAGGTGCCACTGGAGGCACAAAAGGAGGCTGTATATGCAGTACCCCTTTGACAAACGTCTCAACTTCAGGCACTGAAGCCAGTTCTTTCTGGAAGAAGATCGACAGGGCCGAAATTTGAACCTTAATGGATCCTAATTTTAGGCCCATAGACAATCCTGCTTGCAGGAAATGTAGGAAACGACCCAGTTGAAATTCCTCCGTAGGGGCCTTCTTGGCCTCACACCACGCAACATATTTTCGCCAAATGCGATGATAATGTTTTGCAGTTACATCCTTCCTGGCCTTGATCAGGGTAGGGATGACTTCATCTGGAATGCCTTTTTCCTTCAGGATCCGGCGTTCAACCGCCATGCCGTCAAACGCAGCCGCGGTAAGTCTTGGAACAGACAAGGTCCCTGCTGGAGCAGGTCCTTCCTTAGAGGTAGAGGCCACGGGTCCTCCGTGAGCATCTCTTGCAGCTCCGGGTACCAAGTTCTTCTTGGCCAATCCGGAGCCACGAGTATCGTTCTTACTCCTCTCCTTCTTATGATTCTCAGTACTTTTGGTATGAGAGGAAGAGGAGGGAACACATATACCGACTGGAACACCCACGGAGTTACCAGAGCGTCCACCGCTATTGCCTGAGGGTCCCTTGACCTGGCGCAATATCTGTCCAGTTTCTTGTTGAGACGGGACGCCATCATGTCCACCTTTGGTTTTTCCCAACGGTTTACAATCACTTGGAAGACTTCTGGATGAAGTCCCCACTCCCCCGGGTGGAGGTCGTGTCTGCTGAGGAAGTCTGCTTCCCAGTTGTCCACTCCCGGAATGAACACTGCTGACAGTGCTATCACATGATTTTCCGCCCAGCGGAGAATACTTGCAGCTTCTGCCATTGCCCTCCTGCTTCTTGTGCCGCCCTGTCTGTTTACGTGGGCGACAGCCGTGATGTTGTCCGACTGGATCAATACCGGTTGACCCTGAAGCAGAGGCCTTGCTTGACTTAGGGCATTGTAAATGGCCCTTAGCTCTAGGATATTTATGTGAAGAGACGTTTCCATGCTTGACCACAAGCCCTGGAAATTTCTTCCCTGTGTGACTGCTCCCCAGCCTCTCAGGCTGGCATCCGTGGTTACCAGCATCCAATCCTGAATGCCGAATCTGCGGCCCTCTAGAAGATGAGCCTTCTGTAACCACCACAGGAGAGATACCCTTGTCCTTGGAGATAGGGTTATCCGCTGATGCATCTGAAGATGCGATCCGGACCATTTGTCCAGCAGATCCCACTGAAAAGTTCTTGCATGGAATCTTCCGAATGGAATAGCTTCGTAAGAAGCCACCATTTTTCCCAGGACTCTCGTGCACTGATGCACTGACACTTGTCCTGGTTTTAGGAGGTTCCTGACTAGCTCGGATAACTCCCTGGCCTTCTCCTCCGGGAGAAACACCTTTTTCTGGACTGTGTCCAGAATCATCCCTAGGAACAGTAGACGTGTTGTCGGAATCAGCTGTGATTTTGGGATATTTAGAATCCACCCGTGCTGACGTAGCACTACCTGAGATAGTGCTACTCCGACCTCTAACTGTTCCCTGGACCATGCCCTTATCAGGAGATCGTCCAAGTAAGGGATAATTAATACGCCTTTTCTTCGAAGAAGAATCATCACTTCGGCCATTACCTTGGTAAAGACCCGTGGTGCCGTGGACAATCCAAACGGCAGCGTCTGAAACTGATAATGACAGTTTTGTATCACAAACCTGAGGTACCCTTGGTGAGAAGGGTAGATTGGGACATGGAGATAAGCATCCTTGATGTCTAGAGATACCATATAGTCCCCTTCTTCCAGGTTCGCTATCACTGCTCTGAGTGACTCCATCTTGAATTTGAACCTTTTTACGTAAGTGTTCAAAGATTTTAGATTTAAAATTGGTCTCACTGAGCCGTCCGCCTTCGGTACCACAAACAGCGTGGAATAATACCCCTTTCCCTGTTGTAGGAGGAGTACCTTGATTATCACCTGCTGGGAATACAGCTTGTGAATAGCATCCAATACTGCCTCCCTGTCGGAGGGAGACGTTGGTAGAGCAGACTTCAGGAACCGGCGAGGGGGAGACGTCTCGAATTCCAATTTGTACCCCTGTGATACTACCTGCAGGATCCAGGGGTCCACTTGCGAGTGAGCCCACTGCGCGCTGAAATTCTTGAGACGGCCCCCCACCGTGCCCGAGTCTGCTTGCAGAGCCCCAGCGTCATGCTGAGGACTTGGCAGAAGCGGGGGAGGGCTTCTGCTCCTGGGAAGAGGCTGCATGGTGCAGTCTTTTTCCCCTTCCTCTGCCCCGGGGCAGGAACGAGCGGCCTTTTTCCCTCTTGCCCTTATAGGGACGAAAGGACTGGGTTTGAAAAGACGGTGTCTTTTTCTGCTGAGAGGTGACCTGGGGTAAAAAGGTGGATTTTCCAGCCGTTGCTGTGGCCACCAGGTCCGATAGACCGACCCCAAATAACTCCTCCCCTTTATACGGCAATACTTCCATATGTCGTTTGGAATCCGCATCACCTGACCACTGTCGCGTCCATAACGTTCTTCTGGCAGAAATGGACATCGCACTTACTCTAGATGCCAGGGTGCAAATATCCCTCTGTGCATCTCGCATATATAGTAATGCATCCTTTAAATGCTCTATAGTTAATAATATACTGTCCCTATCCAGGGTATCAATATTTTCAGTCAGGGAATCCGACCAAGCCACTCCAGCGCTGCACATCCAGGCTGAGGCGATCGCTGGTCGCAGTATAACACCGGTATGTGTGTATATACCTTTTAAGATATTTTCCAGCCTTCTATCAGCTGGTTCCTTGAGAGCGGCCGTATCAGGAGACGGTAACGCCACTTGTTTCGATAAGCGTGTGAGCGCCTTATCTACCCTAGGGGGTGTTTCCCAACGTGCCCTAACCTCTGGCGGGAAAGGGTATAGTGCCAATAATTTTTATCGGGGGAAACCCACGCTTTATCACACACCTCATTTAATTCATCTGACTCAGGAAAAACCACTGGTAGTTTTTTCACACCCCACATAATACCCTTTTTTGTGGTACTTGTAGTGTCAGAAATGTTCAATGCCTCCTTCATTGCCGTGATCATGTAACGTGTGGCCCTACTGGACATTACGTTTGTCTCGTCACCGTCGACACTGGATTCAGTATCCGTGTCAGGGTCTGTGTCGACCATCTGAGGTAACGGGCGTTTTAACGCCCCTGACGGTGTCTGAGACGCCTGAACAGGCACTAATTGATTTGTCGGCTGTCTCATGTCGTCAACAGTTTTTTGCAAAGTGCTGACATTGTCACGTAATTCTTTAATTACTACCATCCAGTCAGGTGTCGACTCCCTAGGGGGTGACATCACTAACACAGGCAATTGCTCTGCTTCCACATCATTTTCCTCCTCATACATGTCGACACAATCGTACCGACACCCAGCACACACACAGGGAATGCTCTGATAGAGGACAGGACCCCACTAGCCCTTTGGGGAGACAGAGGGAGAGTTTGCCAGCACACACCAGAGCGCTATATATATACACAGGGATAACCTTATATAAGTGTTACTCCCTGTTATAGCTGCTGTATTATATATTAGCTGCCAATAGTGCCCCCCTCTCTGTTTTACCCTGTTTCTGTAGTGCAGGACTGCAGGGGAGAGTCAGGGAGCCGTCCTTCCAGCGAAGCTGTGAAAGAAAATGGCGCTTGTGTGCTGACGGCGGCCTTTTCTCCCGCTTTTTTCAGGAAACTGGCAGGGGATAAATGCATCCATATAGCCCAGGAGCTATATGTGATGCATTTTATTTAGCCATATAAGGTTTTTATATCATTTTTATTGCGTCTCAGGGCGCTCCCCCCCAGCGCCCTGCACCCTCAGTGACCGGAGTGTGAAGTGTGCTGAGAGCAATGGCGCACAGCTGCAGTGCTGTGCGCTACCTTATTTGAAGACAGGAACGTCTTCTGCCGCCGCTTTCTCCGGACCTCTTCGCTCTTCTGGCTCTGTAAGGGGGCCGGCGGCGCGGCTCCGGGACCCATCCAGGCTGAACCTGTGATCGTCCCTCTGGAGCTAATGTCCAGTAGCCAAGAAGCCCAATCCACTCTGCAGTCAGGTGAGTTCGCTTCTTCTCCCCTTAGTCCCACGATGCAGTGAGCCTGTTGCCAGCAGGACTCACTGAAAATAAAAAACCTATTTAAACTTTTACTTCTAAGCAGCTCAGGAGAGCCACCTAGCTTGCACCCTTCTCGTTCGGGCACAAAAATCTAACTGAGGCTTGGAGGAGGGTCATAGGGGGAGGAGCCAGTGCACACCAGCTAGTCTAAAGCTTTTACTTTTTGTGCCCAGTCTCCTGCGGAGCCGCTATTCCCCATGGTCCTTACGGAGTTCCCAGCATCCACTAGGACGTCAGAGAAAATACAGTAACTGTAAAATGCCATATAGGGAAGATATAAGCACCAGAGGAACTGACATAACAATAATACAGTAACTGTAAACTGCCATATAGGGAAGATATAAACTCCAGAGGAAATTACATAACAATAGTATAGTAACTGTAATCTGTCATATAGGGAAGATATAAGCACCAGAGGAACCGACATAACAATAGTATAGTAACTGTAATCTGCCATATAGGGAAAATACAAGCACCAGAGGAACTGACATAACAATAATACAGTAACTGTAAGCTGCCATATAGGGACGATATAAGCACCAGAGGAAATTACATAACAATAATACAGTAACTGTAAGATGCCATATAGGGAAGATATAAGCACCAGAGGAACTGACATAACAAACTGCCATATAGGGAAGATATAAACTCGAGAGGAAATTACATAACAATAGTATAGTAACTGTAATCTGTCATATAGGGAAGATATAAGCACCAGAGGAACTGACATAACAATAGTATAGTAACTGTAATCTGTCATATAGGGAAGATATAAGCACCAGAGGAACTGACATAATAATAGTACAGTAACTGTAATCTGCCATATAGGGAAGATATAAGCACCAGAGGAACTGACATAACAATAGTATAGTAACTGTAATCTGCCATATAGGGAAGATATAAGCACCAGAGGAACTGACATAACAATAGCACAGTAACTGTAATCTGCCATATAGGGAAGATATAAGCACCAGAGGAAATTACATAACAATAGTATAGTAACTAATCTGCCATATAGGGAAGATATAAGCACCAGAGGAACTGACATAACAATAGTATAGTAACTGTAATCTGCCATATAGGGAAGATATAAGCACCAGAGGAACTGACATAACAATAGCACAGTAACTGTAAACTGCCATATAGGGAAGATATAACCACCAGAGGAACTGACATAACAATAGTACAATAGCACAGTAACTGTAAATTGTAATATAGGGAAGATATAACCACCAGAGGAACTGACATAACAATAGTACAATAGCACAGTAACTGTAAATTGTAATATAGGGAAGATATAAGCACCAGAGGAACTGACATAACAATAGTATAGTAACTGTAAACTGCCATATAGGGAAAATACAAGCACCAGAGGAACTGACATAACAATAATACAGTAACTGTAATCTGCCATATAGGGAAGATATAAGCACCAGAGGAAATTACATAACAATAGTATAGTAACTAATCTGCCATATAGGGAAGATATAAGCACCAGAGAAACTGACATAACAATAGTATAGTAACTGTAATCTGCCATATAGGGAAGATATAAGCACCAGAGAAACTGACATAACAATAGCACAGTAACTGTAAGCTGCCATACAGAGAAGATATAAGCACCAGAGGAACTGACATAACAATAGCACAGTAACTGTAATCTGCCATATAGGGAAGATATAAGCACCAGAGGAACTGACATAACAATAGTATAGTAACTGTAATCTGCCATATAGGGAAGATATAAGCACCAGAGAAACTGACATAACAATAGCACAGTAACTGTAAGGTGCCATATACGGAAGATATAAGCATCAGAGGAACTGACATAACAATAGTATAGTAACTGTAATCTGTCATATAGGGAAGATATAAGCACCAGAGGAACTGACATAACAATAGTATAGTAACTGTAATCTGCCATATAGGGAAGATATAAGCACCAGAGGAAATTACATAACAATAGCACAGTAACTGTAAATTGTAATATAGGGAAGATATAACCACCAGAGGAACTGACATAACAATAGTACAATAGCACAGTAACTGTAAGCGGACATATCTTTGGAACAATACTGTGTAAAAAAATTAGGAAGTATATCCCTTCCCCCTCCTTTTCCTTACTTTATTCCTCACTCCCCCTATAATTATTCTATTATTCTCACCCAGAAACCACGATTGTATTCATTGTATAGACAGAAGGCAAGTGGATACTGTATTGATGCTATAGGATGATGTACCGATGCCTTCACTTATACAGATCCCTAGGGTCTGAGGCAACCCAATACTCTGCTACCATAGGCAAAAGTGTACTTAATCCTAATTTTACTCGTAGTTGCTTTTGTGTCTGAACGTGATGTAATCTTTATATTTTCCTGAATAAAAACAGAATATACAAAAAAATAAAAATAAAAATGCAGAATTAGGAGGGGGCGTGGCCTGAACGTTAACCTGGAGAGTTGTGCTGTGGCCGAGCTCCAGCTAATTGGGGGTTAAACACGCTTATTGCTGCTGGCCCCTGCAGCTAATCAGCCCTACTCAGCTCTACCAAAGACTGTGGCCAGTAACCTGTGCTCAGGGACACCATCGGGTGGCCCCTCCGGCGTGTTTTGCGGTTGAGGCCTACCACTTGTCCGGAAGCCGGGGCCTCGATTTTGGAGCCTTCCCGGCGCCGAGCTCCGGGACCGGAGCGCGGCCGAAACGGGACCCGCGGCTGCCCACCTTCTCGCCTGGGAGCCCCCTCATACCTCCTCCAGCCTGCCTTAGACCCTTGGGCACAATTGGGGCAGGGAAGACCCACTGCCTGTCCCCTGGAACCGCAGATGCTGTGTGAGATCTTCAGCCTGTGTATGTGACGGCGGCCATCTTGGATCCCACAACTAAAATGTAAGTGGAACTGTTATACATCCACTCCTGGTGTGCAGCTCACGATCCCCATCTCCTCCACATACCTCTCCCCTCACCCCCCCAGAGTGACTGTGAACTTGCCCTGCTAAGGCCCTACACGACTGAGCGTACACCCTGCGGGCTGTCATCGGGAAACGGCTACACAGGCGGCCGCGACCTTTGGCCGGGTCGCGCACAGTTCGGCCGAGTCGTGGATCCTGGACCCCCGTCCTACAACTATCTGCTGCGACCCCCAGCGGACCCCAGCCACCCTGAATCCCTCTATTACCTCCTGAGGACCTCCCCCAAAGCCGCGACCTATTTGAAAAGCCTAGCTGAGGCACATTATATGAACTGCCTCCCTTGCTACTCTGCGGCGGTCATCTTCCTAACGGCCGCTGGTGCCAACGCGGCCTTCTCACCGAGGCTATGTGAACGCCAAAAGTGGAACGTGACCAACTGGGTTCTATACGCTGCCACACTGCTGACTCCAATGCTTACAGGCGCTCGCCTGACGTATACTATGCTATAATATGACCAAGCCACGCAGAGGGGATAGCGGGTTATACTTCTAATTGGGATATGTCCTAACGTTTTCTTCCTCGAGGCCCTGTTCTGGACTCTGCTCTCTTCACTCAGACAAATGACAAGACGGCGCCGCTCTGGTAACGCATCAAAAGCCAAGTCCGCAACCACACAAGCTGCAGCCTTTCATACTCTATTTGGCACCCCCGTTCCTGACCCACCACCTCCACCCCTCTCACTGACTCCTTATCGTCAACCATCATGGAGGATACCGAGGCCCCGCCCTCTCCAAAACATCGCCAAACTGGGTCTGTCAGTAAAGACTCTGCCGATATGGCGGCGGTCCTCATACAGCTACGCTCTCTTCCGACTCGCCAAGACATCCAACAAGATTTGTCCAACATGGAAAAAAGAATTCATGACTCCCTACAAGCGAGTCTCTCCACCATCCAGTCTGATCTCACGCAAGTAGCAAACAGAGTGGTCGACCTGGAAGATCACAGAGATGAGACGGACTCTAAACTCGCCGACCTCCACGATCTTGTATCTCGATACTCACGTACCACCACTGAAATGAGACGTAGACTGGACGATATAGATAACAGAGGTAGGCGGAATAACTTGAGGGTCAAAGGTCTACCCGAAGATGTGCAGCCCCAGGGCTTGGTTGCGGCGCTGACTACAATATTCAACGGCCTTCTTGGTGCCGACCCCAGCTCTCAAATAGTGTTTGACAGAGCACATCGGGCACTACGACCGAGAGGAGCGCCCACGGAGCGACCTAGAGATGTCATCTGCCGACTACATTACTTTCAAGTGAAAGAGACTATTCTACAAAAATCCAGACAGGCCTCGACCATAGATTTTAAAGGCCACCACATACAGATTTTCCAGGACCTTTCCTGGGTGACCCTACAACAGAGGCGTCTTCTCCACCCCCTTACGGAAGCTCTTCGAAAAAAGGATATTAGATTCCGCTGGGGCTTTCCTTTAAGCGTCCAAGTCACCCGAGATGGGAACCGATATGTTCTCGAGGACTATGAAGGTGTCCCGTTATTCTGCAACGCATTGGGTCTACCGTTAATCTCACTGCCAAATTGGACGGACCCCCTGCAGCTTCCCACTACGGCACTTCCTCGCAGGGAACCTTGGAAAAGAGTGGGCGCCTCCAGACAACGCAATCGGACTGGCAGAACTGATGAAACATCTGAGATTTCATGACCGCGTTTATCATCCTACATTGTGATATCCTTTTTTAGGTTACCTCACTGAAGGCTCACATAGATCTTTTTACTGGTTATTGAATATATGAGCTTCAACTGCCCAGAGATTGCCTACTAGTGTCTTAATGTTAGAAGCTAATTACGTACCTAACCTGGGAGGCTTCTTGTGGGCTGAGTGGGATTGGGTGGCGAGATGGGAGGAGGTGGTTGATTGGTTTCCCTCCGCCCATTTCCTTCCTGATCATGATGTATCCCTTTAAAATACCCTTTTACTTAACTATCTAAAATTGTTGAACCCGGTATCACCCTTTGGACCCCCCTCTCTGCTGTACATTTCTTAGACCATGGGATGCGCAATTTATACCCATGGCTATCAATGCAGAGACTGCTATTATATGTTGTTGTCTATATTTCTTTTTTGGTTTCTCCATTTCTTTTTCTATGTTAAAATAGCTATGTCTTCCTTTCTTTCCTCATGTGTTTACCCACCTACCCCCCCCCCCCTCCCGTGCCACTACCAATTCCAGGTTATTTATGGTGCGGCAATCTGTCGGAATCGTAGTCAAGGCATATCGTTCAGCCAGTTGATCCATGCTTTCTTTTCTATATGGCTAGCTTAAAAATTGTTTCATACAATGTGAAAGGTTTAAATATCCCAGAAAAGAGATCAGGCTTACTACACACCTTACATACTGATGGAGCAGAGGTTGTTTTCTTACAAGAAACACATTTCAAGCAGGGGGCCTCCCCGGGTATTCGCTCTCGTCATTTTCCCAATGGTTACTTTAACGATTATTCTGGAGCGAAGGCTAGGGGTGTTGCCATTCTTTTTGCCAAGCATCTGAGACCGCTAGATGTTTCCGAAATGTTGATAGGTGATGGGAGGGGGATTCTGGTTAGAGCTTCCATAGCCCATCAGACATTCACCTTTGTGAATCTCTACCTTCCTAACCGAGGACAAACTCGGTTTCTTAGGGAATCATTAGAACTAATAGAGCAAAACCTGATGGGTACCTTGGTAGTGGGAGGAGATCTTAATTGGGTCCTTGAACCCCGCTTGGATTCCTCCTCTGGGTCCCCACGGAATACTCTTAGAGAGTCCAGACGATTTAGAGCTGTTCTGCATGATTTCCAACTGGTTGACGCTTGGCGTCTTCTGCACCCTTCAGATAGAGACTTTACTTTTTACTCACCCCCACATAACTCATATTCACGAATAGATTGCCTCTGCGTGAGCCATGCCCATCTGGATCTTTTGATTGATGCAACTATCGGCCAAATAACAATATCAGACCATGCCCCAATTACACTCACACTTTCTCTCCGCCACCCCCCCCCCAAACACTGGCGCTGGCGGTTCAATGAACAACTCCTTCGAGACCCTGTTTGCCGAGCCCAAATTGAGACAGCAATAGACGACTACATCTCTTTGAATACGACTGATGATGTATCCCCGGTTACATTATTGGAGGCACATAAATGTGTGATTAGAGGCCAGTGCATACAACTAGGCTCGCGCCTGAAAAAACAGAAGGTTGAGTGTAGAAACGCCTTACTAGAGAAAATAAAAAAACTGGAACTGACTCATAAGTCCACGTTGGCGTCAAACACATTTGCTGAACTCCAAACAGCGAGGCAAGCTCTTGCTACTTTACTCAGCGACGGAACCCGCAGGGCGTTCCGTAAATGTCGACATAAATATCATAGATGGGGAAACAAACCCGGTAGACTTCTGGCTCGTGCTCTTAGAGCTCAGAGATCTCTAACGTACATACCTAAACTCACGGGTGCTGACGGGGTATCCCGGAACACTGATACAGAGATAGCGGAGATTTTCCATAACTATTACTCAGCCTTATACAACCTGACCTCTACGCGGACATTAACTGCACGCAAAGAGCACAAATATAACATACAGCAGTTTTTGGAGGAAGTCACTTTCCCGACTCTTCCAACGGACATTGCTCGGGCCCTAGATGACCCTTTTACTGGGGAAGAATTGCAGGCTGCTCTAAAGTCGTCTCCTAACGGTAAAAGCCCAGGGCCGGATGGTTTCCCAGTCACATATTATAAGGCCTTTCAAGATAAACTCGGTCCCCTTCTCCTGCAGGCCTGCAATGCCATATCATCGGCGTCTCCTTTATCGAGCCAGTCCTTGAGTGCCCATATTACTGTCATCCCAAAGGACTCTAAAGACCCGACGCGCCCTTCCAGTTATAGGCCGATATCGCTATTAAATGTAGATGTTAAATTATTTGCAAAACCCATGGCTAATCGCCTTAAGCCATTACTGCCAGATATACTACACCCTGACCAGGTCGGCTTTGTTATGGGCAGAGAGGCAAGAGATAATACAATTAGAGTCATTGATCTGATAGCGCACGCGCAGATAACCGATACTCCCCTCATGCTCCTTTCAACAGACGCAGAAAAGGCCTTTGATCGGGTAGATTGGGATTTTATGGAGGTAATGCTTCGGCGCTTGGGTTTGGGAGATGTTTTCCTGCAGAGGATTCTCTCATTATATAGAGCCCCGTCTGCTCGGGTTAGGGTGAATGGCGTCCTTTCTGAACCCATATCAATCTCCAACGGCACACGCCAGGGTTGCCCGCTATCACCCCTAATTTTTGTTCTATGCATGGAGGCCATGGCTCGTGCGATTAGATGCAACCCTAACATTGCGGGCCTGCAGGTGGGCAAAACTGACCATCGTCTGGCCCTCTTTGCAGATGACTTATTGGCGGTCATAACAAATCCTTTGATTTCACTACCCAACCTTATGAAAGAGTTCGCGCGGTTCGGAGACATGTCGAACTTTAAAATTAATTATTCGAAATCCATGGCAATGAATGTCACGCTCCCACCTGCCACGGCATCCCTCTTGTCGCAATCATTCCAATTCACATGGCAAAAATCCCATATCACATATTTAGGAATTCAAATCCCATCGGCACTCAACACTATAGCTACTATTAATCATACCCCTCTACTTCGCAAACTGAGACAGGAGATGAGGCACTGGCTCACGCAGAGGTTCTCATGGCTAGGCCGTATAAATATAGTGAAGATGAACGTTCTCCCCAGGTTGCTATACCTTTTTCAAACCGTCCCTTTGAAACTTCCCCCTCAATTCTTAGCTGAAGCTCACAAGGCGATAAGCCATTTCATTTGGGGCGGTCGGAAGCCTAGGTTCAAGCATAGCCATCTATCTAGGCTGAAATCTCAAGGCGGACAACAATTACCTATGATTACTACATACTACCATGCCACACTATTACATAGAGTTGTGGACTGGTCCCGCCCCACTTCCCATAGGAAGCAGTGGGTTGACCTGGAGTCTTCTTCCACCAATCTTAACCTACAGGCAGTGCCCTGGTCCCCTAGAGTTGGTCGCTCATCACATCCCACTGTGGGGCCCACCTTAGCTTTATGGCGGACGCTTCGCTACAAGATGGGAATCTCATCTAAACGAACATCCCTTATGCCTATTTTCGACAACCCGATATTTCCCCCGGGAAGGTCTATTAAGATTGCTTCTAGATGGGAGGAGGCGGGTGTAACTAGGGTAATTCACTTGCTTGCACATGGCAAACTCAAAACGTTCTCTGAAATACAGAAAACGGGCGATATACCAGCTAAAGATTATTGGTTCTACCTTCAGGTACACCACTTTGTTACCTCACAGCGAGAGACGATAGACCTTTATAAGGCTCTCACTCCCTTTGAATCCATGTGCAGTCAAGAGATGGCCCCCTCACATGTAGTGTCGGGTACCTACAAGATTCTTCAACAGGGTTCCTTTCCTACGGCCCCTTCTTTTTGTGATGCCTGGGATAAAGATTTAATGCATCGGGGACTCAAGATCCAATGGGACACACACTGCAGGGTTATGGCACAATGCTCCACTAGCCTAGACGTTGTGGAAACACAATACAAATTACTGACGAGATGGTATAGATGCCCGTCTCTTCTACATAAATTTTACCCCTCAGTTTCCCCTCTGTGCTGGCGATGTAGTAGGGATACTGGTACACTGATCCACATATGGTGGGACTGCCCGTCAATTGCCCCATTTTGGAATACAATTATGGATCTATCAACAAAGATTTTGGGAGGCCCAGTTCCACCGGGCCCGGACTTTTGGCTATTATCACATTCAGATATACCCCTGTCCCGCTACAAGAAGTCCCTCCTTAAGCACTTAAATAACGCGGCAAGAGCTGTACTCCCGGTGCACTGGAGATCCACCAACCCACTGACAATATGGGAGTGGTTCCAACGCATTGATTTTTACATGCATATGGAAGATGTTTATTCTGCCGCCTTAGACAAACACTCAGACTATATAGCTACCTGGTGTCTTTGGATTGACTTTAAAACCACTAAGACCTATGCTGACTATGCACCCTGATACACACTAATGATGGAGGTTGTTGGGGCCTCCGCAGTGCCCTCTAAATGTTTTACGTTCGTGGCCTATATACTCTCCCCCCCCCATCTCTCTTCTCCCTTTTCCCTTCTTCCCCTTGTCCTCCTCTCTTTTGTTTGTTTCCAAATGTTTACTACCTCACACTTTGTTTAAATACTGTGTTACTAAGCGATATTGTTACGGGGTTGCTCTTTATTTCAGATTCTGTGACTTCTGCTGAATGCTATGCAGTTTGAGATAATATATATGAATCTGTTAATCGTTCCTTTTCGCAACCATTTATTGAGGTTTTATAACTACAGTTGATAAGATATGAGACTGTTGTCTACGTTCTACTTTTGATATGTTTGTTGACATATTTGGAACATGTTCTATATTGTAAAATGAAAATAAAGAATTAAAAAAAAAAAAAAATGCAGTTACAGCCCAAAAAAAAAATTAAAAAAAAAATTAGGAAGTGAATATGACACGGAGAAAGATAAGGGTCCGATGACGTAACTTGATGTATCTTGATGGAAAGTGTAGATGAGTCAGGGAGAGATTAAGGGAAATCATCACTCAGTCAGATTGTACCCAGTGATGGGCGAGCACACGGGGATAGAGTGGTTGAAATACTGGGAGACAGGAGACCAGGAGCATTGCAAGCCAGGATAGTGCTAGGGGATCAACCTGAGGAAAGAGGGCCCTGGCTATGAAGACTTACATGCTAAAGCTGGGTACACACAGAAACAACCAGCAATCAGTCCGTCTTAACTGCCGCTTTCCCTTGAACCCAAAACAAGTGAACTTGAGTGTACACACACTGCAATCTTGCTAACGACCAAATGATATATCACATCATTTGGTCGCATGCTATTTATCATCGCTCCTGTACACACTAGAGCAACCTTCATGGCAGCCTGTTCTAAGGAGTGGCATGAAGGTGACATCAAATCTGTCTGACATATCGTTTGTTGTCCGGTTTGCCGTACACACTGCATGACAGCCACCAAATCGCTATCGATAGCTCTAGGTTTGATGTGCGGCACATCAAACCTGACGATGTCACATGCCACCGCATAAGCGTACATACTGAGCGTACACACTGAGTGATATAAGAGATTTATTGTTACGAAATGGCAAATCGGTCTGATGTCGTTCTAGTGTGTACCTTGCTTAAAGGAGGGCTGAAGTTTGCATTTAAAGGCAGTTTAATTGTCTAGAAAATAAAAGTACTGTTAACACTCCGAAATACAATTAGGGAGATTAAAAGATAATAGGATTTTAATTACCTACCGGTAAATCCTTTTCTCGTAGTCCGTAGAGGATGCTGGGGTCCATATTAGTACCATGTGGTATAGACGGGTCCACCAGGAGCCATTGGCACTTTAAGAGTTTAACAGTGTGAGCTGGCTCCTCCCTTCATGCCCCTCCTACCAGACTCAGTCTAGAAACTGTGCCTGAGGAGACGACATACTTCGAGACAAGGAAATACACAGATAGTGGCGAGATTCATAACAGCTCACACAACAAGGCAAATCCGGCCAACATGCTGGAAAACTCAGCAACAGCTGAAACAGTACTGAAACAGTAAAAAACGCAGAACTTACCTAGGAACCAGGCAGTACTGAACCAAATAACTATTGCAAATAAAGAAGCGCTGGGCGGGCGCCCAGCATCTTCTACGGACTACGAGAAAAGGAATTACCGGTAGGTAATTAAAATCCTATTTTCTCTTACGTCCTAGAGGATGCTGGGGTCCATATTAGTACCATGGGGATATACCAAAGCTCCCAGAACGGGATGGAGAGCGCGCAGGCTCCTGCAGAACTGCTTGACCAAACTTGAGGTCATCAGAGGCCAAAGTATCGAACTTGTAAAACTTAGCAAACGTGTTCGAGCCAGACCAAGAAGTTGCTTGGCAAAGATGTACAGCCGAGACACCCCGGGCAGCCACCCAGGAAGAACCCACCTTACGAGTAGAGTGGCCCTTAACAGATTTTGGACACAGCAATCCTGCCGTAGAATGTGCATGCTGGATGGTGAACCTGATCCAGCGTGAAATCGACTGCTTAGAAGCAGGACACCCAATTTTCTTGGGATCATAGAGGACAAACAGAGAGTCCAATTTTCTGTGCGAGGCCGTCCTCTTCACATAAATCTTCAAAGCCCTCACAACATCCAAGGCCTTTGAAGCAATTGTAGAGTCAGTAGCCACTGGCACCACAATAGGTTGATTGATATGAAAAGCCGACACAACCTTAGGAAGGAACTACGGACGAGTCCTGAGTTCCGCCCTATCTTCATGGAAGACCAGATAGGGACTTTTACAAGACAAAGCTCCCAATTCCGACATACGTCGAGCAGAAGCCAAGGACAACAAAGTTAACGCCTTCCACGTGAGAAACTTGATTTCAGCCTCCTCCGATTGCAGGAACTGCAACACCACATCAAGATCCCAGGGTGCCGTTGGCGCCACAAAGGGAGGCTGGATGTGCAGAACCCCTTTCAAAAAGGTCTGAACTTCAGGGAGGACAGCCAATTGTTTCTGGAAGAAAATGGATAAAGCTGAGATCTGGACCTTGATGGAGCCGATATCCACACCTGCTTGCAGGAAAAGGAGAAAACGTCCAAGATGAAATTCCACCGCAGGAAATTTCTTGGATTCACACCAAGACACATATTTTTTCCAAATTCGATGGTAATGTTTAGACGTTACCCCCTTCCTATCCTGTATCAGGGTAGGAATAACCTCGCTCGGAATACACTTTCGAGCCCAGATCTGGTGCTCAACCGCCATGCCGTCAAACGTAGCAGTGGTAAGTCTTGATAAGCGAACGGCTCCTGCAGTAGAAGATCCTCCCGAAGAGGTAGGGGCCTTGGATCTTCCAGCAGTAGATCCAGCAGATCCGCGTACCAAGCCCTCCTTGGCCATTCTGGAGCAATGAGGATTGCCAGAACTTTTGTTCTTTTTACAAGTTGTAGAACTTTTGGAATTAGAGGAAGTGGAGGGAACACATACACTGACGTGAACACCCACAGTGTTACCAGTGCGTCCACTGCCACTGCCTGTGGGTCCCTCGACCTGGAACAGTACCTCCGCAGCTTCTTGTTGAGGCGGGAGGCCATCATGTCTATGTGAGGAACCCCCCACCAACCGGTTACCTCCTCGAACACCTCCGGGTGGAGGCCCCACTCTCCTGGATGGAGATTGTGTCTGCTGAGGAAGTCCGCTTCCCAGTTGTCTACCTCCGGAATGAAGATTGCTGATATCGCTACAGTGTGCCTTTCTGCCCAGAGAAGGATTCTTGACACCTCTGACATTGCAGCCCTGCTCTTCGTTCCGCCTTGTCGGTTTATGTAGGCCGCTGTGGTCACGTTGTCCAACTGAACCTGAACAGCCCAATCCTGTAGAAGGTGTGCTGCTTGAAGAAGGCCATTGTATACGGCTCTTAGCTCCAGTATGTTTATCGGAAGAAGGCACTCCCCCCTTGACCATCGTCCTTGGAAGGTTTCCCCCTGAGCGGCTGCTCCCCAACCTCTTAGACTTGCATCCGTGGTTAGAAAAATCCAGTCCTGAACTCCGAACCTTCGGTCCTCCAGAAGGTGTGATAGTTGTAGCCACCAGAGGAGCGAAATCCTGGCTTTCGGCGACAGACGTATCCTCTGGTGCATGTGTAGGTGAGATCCCGACCATTGGTCCAAGAGATCCAGTTGAAAGGATCGAGCATGAAACCTTCCGTACTGGAGCCTCGTAGGAGGCGACCATCTTCCCCAGAAGGCGGATTCACTGATGAACCGATACCCGGGCAGGCTTCAAGACATCCCGGACCATTGTTTGAATCACCAACGCTTTCTCCACTGGTAGAAACACCCTCTGTACCTCCGTGTCGAGGATCATCCCCAGGAAAGACAGCCTCCTTGTCGGCTCCAGATGAGACTTTGGAAGGTGCAGGATCCAACCGTGGTACTTGAGCAGATGCATCGTGAGAGCAATGGATCTTAACAACTTCTCCCTGGACGATGCCTTGATCAGCAGATCGTCCAGATATGGAATTATGTTCACCCCCTGCTTGCAGAGGAGAACCATCATCTCTGCCATCACCTTGGTGAAGACCCTCGGTACCATGGAATGACCGAACGGCAGTGCCTGAAACTGATAGTGATCGTCTAACAGTGCAAACCTGAGATAAGCCTGATGCGGCGACCAAATGGGAATATGGAGGTACGCATCCTTGATGTCCAGGGACACCAGGAACTCCCCCTCCGACAGTCCTTAGATGACTGCTCTCAGAGACTCCATTTTGAATTTGAAGTCCCTGAGATAGGGGTTCAAAGATTTCAAGTTCAGAATTGGCCTTACGGATGGGCTTCGGTACCACAAAAAGGTTCGAATAGTAACCTTTGTTCAACTGATGAGGTGGAACTGGAACAATGACCTCGGACACTATCAATTTTCGGATAGCGTCCAGTAGAATAGCTCTGTCTGCCGGCAAGCCTGATTTGAAGAATCGGTGAGGTGGGAGAGTTTGAAACTCCAGCCTGTACCCCCGGGACACTATCCCGAATCCAGGGGTCCAGGCCAGACGACATCCAGACGTGGCTGAAATGCCGGAGTCTTGCTCCCACCTGACCTACCTCCAGGCTTTGCGGTCCACCGTCATGCTGAGGACTTTGAGGTACCAGAAGCAGGCTTCTGGTCCTGGGAAACTACGGGAGCAGGCTTTTTGGATTTGGCACGACCACCTCTAAAGAAGGTGTGAGAGGGCTTGTTCTTTCTAGGCCTAGCGGGACGAAATGACTGTGACGTGCTGGGAGTAAAGGCTTCTTCGTAGCCGGTGCAGCTGAGAGGCGAAAAGGAGACTTACCCGCGGTAGCCGTGGCAATCCACGCATCCAGCGCCTCCCCAAACAGAGCCTCACCTGTATAGGGTAGGCTCTCCACACTTTTCTTGGATTCCACGTCTGCAGACCATTGGCGCAGCCAGAGACCCCTGTGAGCCGAGACGGACATGGAGAAGATCCCCGCAGCCATGGAACCCAGATCCTTCATGGATTCTACCAGGAACCCTGCTGAATCCTGTATGTTACGTAAAAATAAATCAACGTCACCTTTGTCCATCGTAGTCAAGTCCTACTGCAGAGTGATTGACCACTTTGCTATAGCTTTTGAAATCCATGCACAGGCAATAGTAGGCCGCAGTATAGCCCCTGAAGCCGTGTATATGGATTTGAGCGTAGCATCCACTTTGCGATCTGCCGGGTCTTTCAACGCGGTAGATCCCAAGACTGGTAAGACCACCTGTTTTGACAGCCTAGAGATAGAGTCGTCAACAATAGGCGGGGACTCCCATTTTTTTCTATCATCTTCCAGGAAGGGAAAAGCAACCAGAACCCTTTTAGGGATCTGGAATTTTTTCCCTGGGTTTTCCCAGGCTTTTTCAAATATAGCATTTAATTCCTTAGATGCCGGGAAGGTGAGAGGGGCTTTCTTACTGTCTGTGAAAAAGGCCTCCTAAACCTGCTCAGGAGGTGTGTCAGAAATATGTAACACATCCCGCATGGCCTCAATCATCAACTGCACCCCCTTAGCAAGTGATGCCGTCCCCCTCGACACATCCCCATCACTGTCTGCTGTGTCAGAATCGGTATTCGTGTCATCCTGCATAATTTGGGCAAGAGCACGTTTGTGAGAATGTACCGCAGGGGGCCCCGAGGGAGAAGTATCGGACCATACTGCCATAGAGGACTGCAATACCTGAGTTGCATGCTCAGTCCTTGCAACCCTTTCAGAAATCTGAGAAATAGCACCTCTAACAGAGGCTAACCACTCCGGTTCTCTAGCTGGGATCTGCGCTACAACAGTGCAATCCTGATTACTTGGGATGGGATCTTCCAGAGAAGATAAATCCTCTGCAGCATATGAGACAGAGGGTATATTCAATTGAAGTCGAAAGCTGCCGTCTGTCGAAAAGACGGCAGTTTTTGACTTTCTAAGGTCGAATCGTGATTCGACCTATTCAATCAAACCCTAAATTTTTTGACAAGTCGAGGAATTCGACTTGTCGAAAAGCACATGGATCGGCGGAATAGCTGCCGATCCACGTGCTTGTGTAGAAAACGGGGCCAAAACCGACAGGTTTTTGCCCCCTTTTTGGCCATCTCAGTCCGACATAAAAAAATGTCGGACTGAGAAGTGGGACTCAGAGGAGGAGAGGCGGGGGAGCCGCAGGGAGACTGGGAACAGCCGCAGGGCATACAGGGGAGAGAAGCGCTACAGCACAGCGCTGCAGCAGGAAGTCTGACAGCCGCGCCGCTCACGGCAGCGTGCACCCGGCTCCAGCAAGTGAGGTCACGCTTGCTGGAGCCGGGTGGACACTGCCGTGAGGTTGGACGGCTGTGAGACGTCCTTCTGATCTCCTCCGTCTGCCCGCAGCTGTCTCTGCGTCTCCCCCCCCCCCCCCCCTCCTCTGGGTCCCTCATCTCAATTCGACTTTTTAAAAGTCGAATTGAGATGAGACTGAATAGGGGTTGTCGGATCCATTTCAACAAATGCATGTCAGAATGGATCCGACCCTAATTGAATATACCCCAGAGTCTCTAGACATGTTTGTTTGTACACCCCACATACACACAGGGTACAGGGCAGGTACAGGTACAGATTTTCCCCCGCAAGAATGGCAGAGAGACACAGAGATTGGAGCCAACCCACACACAGTGCTATATAGGTATAGGGAGACCCTTAACCAGCGCTGACTGTGTCCCTTAATAGGTGACACAGTCTTTACACAGCCTCCCCTCCCTTCTACAACCCCCTGGTACCGTACAGATAGCTGGAGGTGCTCTGGAGGGACTGCTCTTCCACTGGCAGCGTGTCTGCTGGCAGGAAAATTAGGCCGAATGCTGCTGGGTCCGCTCTGAGGAGAAGCTCCGCCCCCTTAATGGCACTGTCTTCCCGCTCTTCCAAGATTATACTTGCCTGAGGATTTTGTGCTGGCTGAGATCCGCAGACCCCGACAGGCTTTCTGGTCAGTGTAGGGTTAAGGCGCCGGCTCAGGGCGCCCCTCACAGCGCCGTACCAAGTACGGCTGAGCCCCTGGAGCGCAACCTGTAGCCGCCATCTTCCCATCGGCTCCCTGCTTGTTAGGGAGCCGATGACTCACTCGCCACACTTCAGTTCTGTAAGGTTGTGGCGGCATGCTGCTGGGGTGAGCGTTCCCCTGCGGCGGGGAGTGATCTATCCCCTCTGGAGCTCAGTGTCCAGTCAGCGGAGACAGTGGCTCAGACCCCGCAGGGCGGACACTGCTCCCCCCCTTAGTCCCTCGATGAAGGGAGGCTGTTGCCAGCAGCCTCCCTGTAAAATAACAAACTCTAAAAGAAGCTCTGTAGAGCTCCCCTAGCTGTGACCGGCTCCTCCAAGCACGTTTTCTAAACTGAGTCTGGTAGGAGGGGCATAGATGGAGGAGCCAGCCCACACTGTAAAACTCTTAAAGTGTCAATGGCTCCTGGTGGACCCGTCTATACCCCATGGTACTAATATGGACCCCAGCATCCTCTAGGACGTAAGAGAAAATTTGGAATAATGCTGAGAGATAATACGCAGTTGTTCTAGTTGTACTTAGGATATCCAATTTTTGATTGATGTGGTACAACAAGTCCAAGAATAGACTGTCTGGGCATGCAGATTACTTCATTTCCACAGCCTCTGGGGAGGATGTCTAGCGCACACTGTCCAGAAGTAGTCATCTTGTCATGAACATTCTGTTTTCATTAGAGCATGCCTCCCAACTGTCCTGAATACAGCGGGACAGTCCTGCTAATTGGAGACTGTCCCGCTGTCCATCCCGCAGGTCGCAATGTCCCGCGGGCGGGGCAGATGCCGCCTGCGTACAGCATCTATCAGTGCAGGGAGGGTTTGCCGGGGTCTGCCCAGCTGCTCAGGGAACCCCCCCAAAATGATGAAAAAGGAAGTTGCTGCACTAGGCCACGCCCTCCATCTGGAGCCATGCCCACTCCTTCTGATGCCACATCCCTTTTCCGGCTGCACCTCCAGCGCGGCAAATCCCGAATCACCTGCGCTGAAAGTTGGGAGGTATGCATTAGAGTGCGTCCACACTAATGAGTGATACACTGCAGGCCTGTGTCACTGTTGTGTCCTCTCAGGCAGAGAGAGTTCACTAATTATACCCCTTTCAGACCGCTAGCTTATAACCCGGGTTACTGTGTGGTCTGAAAGGGCCCAGGGGAAATATCCCGGGTTGAGCGACCAAGTATTTCAACCCTGGTCGCTGTGTGGTGTGAAGGGGTTGCCTGGTCGATGCAACCTGTTTCCCGTTCACACATTATGGACGGGTGGGGATTGCAGATCTTCTGATCTCCAAGCACCGCCTCCGCATGCGTCACCGCTAACATCATGAACCCGGTCTGGGGACGCCGCTGTAAAAGGGACCGAGGCGGGTCACACCCATCAAATGTGGTGTGAAAGTGGTATTAGTGAGCGACTTTCTCAGACTGATGTTTATATATCTGGGTATATGTGGAACTAAAAAATTACTAGGACCTGGTAATGAAATCTGTAATTGGAATCTTTACCTTTAACCAGGTTGAATTCTACATTAGTACGAGTGATAAAACTTGTTGCGTATGTTAAGTGGTGCTCCAGCCAATCAGTTCCCAACTGTCATTTTTCAAACACATGACAGTAAGGAGCTGATTGGCTGTAGCACCATTTATCATACACAACGAGTTTTATCATTCACAGAGAGTTTTATAACTCATTAATAAATGAGCCCCTTGATGAGGGAAATTAATTAAGGTTAAATTTAGCTGAAAGTCATTATAATTAGCAATCATCAATCTGTGCTAATTGCTTCCACGGAGAAAGGAAATTTCTTAGGGTAGTATAAAGAGGGTATACATTCACCAAAATACCTTCCCTTTTTCAGGGGATGTCAAATTTGTTGTCACTACCTCTGGTATCACAAGGTTTGCTTGAATAACATCCTCTGTGGGTATTGAGAACCTCTAAATTCCTGCATTGGGATCCCTGCTCGAACCCTTTGCAGAAATAGCCTCCTGACAGCGTCATGACTTTTACTCTTGAGGTTGGAAAAGGATTATCTAGTCTTATAATGGGATTTTACTTTGTTAGTGATTTAGTTCTTAACAAATTACCTTCAAGTAAATTAGTCAAGTCCAAAGATTGGACAACCATCTGTACCTGCAATTTGTAATATAACTGAGAATTGTTCAATTACTGGAGTCGCTCTATAAAGGGCCTTTAATAGAGCACATTTAGAGGCTATAAGAGACTCCAGTGAACAGGCTGATTCTCATTTCCTTTCTGCTTTGTCTAAACCAAACATTGATGAACCAACTGCATCTGCTTTGTGGAACAGTACTTTTCACTGAACACCTAGCGCAGTCTAATACCCCTTTCACACCGCACAAGAGGTATGTTCCGATTTCCCGGGTCACCTGACCCGATATTTCAACCCGGGAATAAAACTGGGTTATTACCGGGTCGATGCGACCCAGGACCCGTTCACACTATAGGGAGATGCGCTAGAGGTACATGCGGTGCTTGGAGATAATCTGATCTCCAGGCGCCAACTCCGCACACATCACCGTACAGGTAACCAACCAACCCGGCAATTTGGTGGCACCAGTCTGAAAAGGGTCTCAAGCGCACCTGGGAAGGACAAGTCCCGGGTGCGACTTGCTTTAGCGATGTGAAAGCAGTATAGGTCAGGTGCGAATAAAGCAGACACAGCTGGTTAATCAATTCATGAGAGCATGGTCTGGGCACCTTGATAAATATATATAGGAAATACAGCTAGTGCATGCATAATTATGTACCAGATTAATAACAGCAATGCACAGTAGAAAATACACCATAATGCTGTTCACTATAAGGTAACATATGTATAATGTATAATTTAAGTGCACAGTCTGGAACCTGATCATTGGAGGGGATGTGGCCCACGGGGGGGTGGGGGGGGGGGGGTGGAAGGGGGGTTGTGCTCCTGTGGACCAGCCAACTCTGATTAGGACTATGCATAAACCATTAATTTTTCTAATTATTGTGGAACTGAATGCTAGTTTGGCACACTTATATACTGCTCAGGCCTCCTTAATTGCTCAGTGTATGCTGTATCATGTTGATGACGGAGATTTGACTACTAGGGCCTTTCTACCAGTATCTCACTCACTTAGAAAATGCAGCTGTATTCATTATTTCCTTGGACTCACAATTTACTATAGGTAGGGAGACGAGGATTCTTCTGTATGTGGGAGGACCAGTAATGAGTCTTTATCCATATTTCATATCTCCATCTGATACCAGCTGCGGGCTTTAGTACTTTGCTGGCAATACCAGAGAATAATACTGTTAATTTGCCTGAGCAGACATCCATGTGGTAATTATCCACATTTTTTTTCTTTATAAATATCCTCTGAAGGAGCTGCTTTCATTTCATGACCTGGAAAATGTAAACTGTGTCTTGAAGACAAAGTTTGAGAACCACTGTGTTAGAGAGAGACAATGTGTACCAGGACGATATGGTAGCCCATAGGCAGACATACAGTATTGTTACCGCGGTACACATTAGAACCTCAGGTACCCAAAGCATGAAGACGTCAGGCACCCAAAGCATAATCTGTGATAAGCATCTTATCGGGAGCTTATCCCAGATCCCATGTATTATCGCATGATCATGGGTTCTTTTTCGGCTCATAAAATTGCCAATAATTGGATAGCGTGATAATGACCATCAGTCAAAACTCAGGCCGTTTTTATCATCTGAAAAAGGATTGCACCTAATAGGATTCCGGCCTTTGTGTGATCACCCTTATGTGTTGAACTGTCTTCACTTCCACTTGACTCACCTGCACTTGCCTGCTGAGGTACAAAGTGGGATGTATAATGTATCGCATTTTTAATGCGATATATCCTGCCACTTAATGTATGCATAAAAAACACAAAAGGACAGCTCTTCTGTTTATAATCCTGGATCCCTCTCGGGGGAAGTTTGCAGTAAAATAAGCCACGCCATTTATAGAAGGAGTTGCCAATAGGGAGCAAGCTCCAGAAAATGTTGCATTCCGGAGCTTGATGCATACGGGCACGTTGCAGCCCCACAGCACTGTATTGGGACTGCAGTGCTGCTGGGTGGATGTCTCACTCCTTAACCCTTGTTGGTGTCCTACCATATTTGTCAGTTTATTACTTTGTAGTCCTGTTTGAGAAAGAGCGCTATATAAATTATTATTATTATTATTGCTCCAAAGATATGTAATCCTACAGTTACAGGACCATTGATGCGTCAGTTTCTCTGTTACTTGTATATTCCCTGCAGGAGGCGGATTGGCCCTAGGGCCTAGTAAGAATATCCCCGGTAGGCTGGCGTGTCTGTGGGGTCTGTTTGTGTGTTGTCATGTGTACCCCACATGACAGGCAGCCCACCGCACTTAGGGGCTAATTCAGACCTGATCGCTAGGCTGCGTTTTCTCACAGCCTGCGCTCAGGTCCGAACTGCGCGTGCGTATGCACCGCAATGCGCAGGCGCGACAGACCACAGCAACGGGGATCGTTGCATAGCGACGGGATAATGCGAATAAAGCGATCGCATGGTGACTGATCAGAAGAGAGAGCGTTTGTGGGTGGCAACTGACTGTTTTCAGGGAGTGCCTGGAGAAACGCAGGCGTGTCCAAGCGTTGGAAGGGAGGTGTCTGACGTCAATTCCGGTCCTGGACAGGCTGAAGTGATCGCAGCGGCTAAGTAAGTCCTGGGCTGCGCAGAGACTGCACAAAATCAGTTTGTACAGCTCTGCTACACATCCCAGCGATCAGGTGTGAATTAGGCTCTCAGTACACTGCATGGTCCCCATTCATTCTGTTATTCCATCTCTGCAGTACAGCAACTCTGCCATACCAGTGATGCTGCCATGGCTACATGGTAAGTTATACCTCTTGTGCTGCCCATGTCGGGCCATTTCTACAAAATTTTACAAGGCCACTTTTAGTTCCCAATCTGCCCCCGGACTCAGACACAACTGCAGCAAAAGACGTAAGGAAGGCTGCAACTTCGTACAATAAGGCTCCATGAGGAGAGATCCCACCTCCTCAACAGACCTAGCCCCGTGGTTGCTTTATACTGGTCAATGGGGGTCATTCTGAGTTGATCCCTCGCTGCCGATTTTCGCAGCGCAGCGATCAGGTGAAAAAACTGCATTTATGTGCATGCGTATGCCTCGCAATGCGCATGCGCGACGTATGGGTACAAAGCCCTTTGTGGTTGTGCTCAGTTTCTAGCTAAGTTTTTCTTCGCACTGACGGCCACAAGAAGATTGACAGGAAGGGGGCGTTCCTGGGTGTCAACTGACCGTTTTAAGGCAGTGTTTGGAAAAACGCAGGCGTGTCTGAAAAAACGCAGGCGTGGCTGGGCTTTCGGTGGGCAGGTGTATGATGTCAAATCCGGACAGGAATAGGCTGAAGTGATCGCAAGCGCTGAGTAGGTTCAGAGCTACTCTGAAACTGCACAAACTGTTTTTGCAGAGCTCGGCTGCACATGCGTTCACACTTTTGCTAAGCTAAAATATACTCCCCAGTGGGCGGCATAGCGCTTGCACGGCTGCTAAAACTAGCTAGCGAGCGATCAACTCGGAATGACCCCCATTATCCCAAATAATACAAAACAATCCCAAGAGTACAATATCCCAACATTGCCTACAACCAACAAATTGACAATAAAGAATTAAAACAATCATAGTAACATAATGTAGTTAATGAGGTTTAAAAGAGTCACAATGCCCATCGGGTTCAACCTGTATTCTTTATTAAGAGGTGCACATTATAATGCACCAGCCGAAATAATGATTTCGTACCTATTGACAACTACAGTATATTTCATATCACTCCCATATACATAATGCAAATATATTAAATGCTATAGCCTTGGATACCTTTTTCAGCTAGAAAACTGTCCAATCCGTTTTTAAATGCATTTACAGAGTCCACCATTATTATCTTCTCCGGCAGGGATTTCCAAATCCTTATTGCCCTCACTGTGAAGAACCCTTTCCTACGTTTTGTACGGAATTCTCTCTCCTCTAGCCTCAGTGAGTGCCCACATGTCCTATACAGAGTTCTACTAATAAAAAATCCCCTGCTCTGTATTGACCCTTTACATATTTGAAGATATTAATAATGTCTCCCCTTAGTCTCCTCGTTTCATGGGAATACATATTTAACCTAGTAAGCCTTTCCTCATACTCCAGTGTCTCTAACCCTTCAATCAGTTTATCTTTTTTATAATATGGTGCCCAAAATTGTACACAATATTCCAGATGCGGACGTACCAATAATTTATACAGAGGCAGGATTACATCCTTGTCCCTTGTCTCAATACCCCGTTTTATGCACGCAAGGACTTTACTTGCCTTCTTTGCTGCATTTTGACATTGGGGGTCATTTCGACCCATTCGCACTCAGCAGTTCTTCGCTGCGGTGCGAACAGGTCGGAACTGCGGCTGCGTGGTTACCGCATTGTGCACTCGCGTCGTTGCCCATTGATGCCAGTCGCCGGGCAACGATGCCAGGACCGAAGAAAGCGATCGCAGGCCCGATAGCAAGAAGATTAACAGCGGGAAGGAGGTTTGGGGCGTCTACTCACCGTTTTCCGGGTGTGGTAAGACAAACGCAGGCGTGTCCATGCATTTGGAGGGCAGATGGCTGACGTCATAGCCAGGACCTTCATCGCTGGATCAGTCGCACTGGGTAAGTAGCTGCAGGGCTGGTCTTGTTCTGCACAAAACTTTTTTAGCATAGCAGGGCTGCAAAAGCGATCGCAGCCCTGCTATGCTAATATACACTCCCCCATAGGCGGCGTCAAGTTGATCGCACGAGCAGCAAAAAGTTGCTACTTGCGATAAACTCGGAATGACCCCCATTGTGTACTGTTATTAAGCACATTATCTATGAGCACCCCCAAATCTTTCCACTAATGCTACCCCCTATATTTTCCCCATTAAGTGTGTAGGATGCAAGTTTGTTTTTAATACCAAAGTGCATAACTTTGCATTTTTCAATATAGAACCTCATTCCCCATTTAGATGCCCAGGTTTCAAGTTTAAGTAAGTCATTCTGTAGAGACTCCACATCGATTTCTGAATGAATTACCTTACACAGTTTAGTATCATCTGCAAAGATTGACACTATGCTTCCCAGGCCTATTCCTAGATCATTAATAAATATACCGAACAGTACCGGCCCAAGTACGGACCCATGTCATATTCCGCTGATTACTGGTGCCCAGCTGGAGAACATCCCATTGACCACTTCTCGTTGTAACGTTATCCAGGCAATTACCTATCCATGTACAAATAGTATTTCCTAGTCCAATTTTCCTAAATTTGATGATCAGTCTCCTGTGAGGCACTGTATCGAAGGCTTTTGCAAAATCTAAAAAGACCACATCCACTGCTTTGCCCTGGTTGAGATTATCGCTCACTTCCTCGTAGAAGCTAATTAAGCTAGTTTCACACGATCTGTCCCTCACAAACCCATACTGACTCTTGCTAATAAACTTAGTATTCCGCAGATAATCCTCTATGCTATCCCTCAAAATTTCTTCCAATATTTTACCCACTATAGAGGTTATACTAACTGGTCTATAGTTCCTAGGATGATTTTTAGATCCTTTTTTAAATAATGGCACTATCTCAGCTATACGCCAAACCCTCTGTACCATACCTGATCTACTTGAACAATAGAAAATCAAGTATAAGGGTTTTGCTAGCTGTGCCCTAAGCTCCATAATAACCCTCGGGTGAAAACCATCTGGGCCCGGTGATTTATTAATCTTTATGTTGCTTAGTCTCTCCAGTACTACTTCCTCACTTAAACAAGCATCTAGCCAAGAGTCATTACCTTCACACCCTATAAAATAAATCACAGGTCAAAATGTTTCTCTGCACTACTACATTAGGCCCATAACAATTTATTATTAATGTGACTATGGTGTCTATTTACTAAGCCTTGGATGGAGATAAAGTCGCTGGAGATGAAGTACCAGCCAATCAGCTCCTAACTGCCATGCCACAGGCTGTGTTTGAAAAATGACAGTTAGGAGCTGATTGGCTGGTACTTTATCTCCAGCGACTTTATCTCCATCCAAGCCTTAGTAAACAGTTCCCTATATTACAAAGTACCAATAAGGACATCAATTACAGGCATTTAAACATATATTGACTTAACTTACTTTATAAATATTACAACAAATAGCCCAGAAACCATATAAAGCCTCCTGGTGGTCAACATGAGTCTAGAAACCACATGGACATCAGGAGGTTCATACGTAGCCTGTCGGTTTTGAAGTAATTACTCTTTATAGGCTATTTACTAGATATTATGACTATATGTAGCAGAGAGCATCAATTCACACAACAAAACAATCGTTTACTGGATGGAAATGTAATCATTTATGAAATCTAAAACTAGATGACACAAAAAATTGTACTAGCCTAGCTTTTATTTTAATCTATTCTGTTTTCTTTAAATATTTATAAATCATGTAACTCTCAACAAAAAAAATAAATAGGATTTTAGGGGGTCATTCCGAGTTGTCGCTCGCTAGCTATTTTTAGCAGCCGTGCAAACACTATGCCACCGCCCACTGGGGAGTGTATTTTAGCTTAGCAGAAGTGCGAACGCATGTGCAGGCGAGCTCTGCAAAAACAGTTTGTGCAGTTTCAGAGTAGCTCTGAACCTACTCAGCGCTTGCGATCACTTCAGCCTATTCCTGTCCGGATTTGACATCATACACCCGCCCACCGAACGCCCAGCCACGCCTGCGTTTTTCCAAACACTCCCTGAAAACGGTCAGTTGACACCCAGAAAAAAACCCTTCCTGTCAATCTTGCGGCCGTCAGTGCGAAGAAAAACTTTGCTAGAACCTGTGCACAACTACAACGGGCTTTGTACCAGTACGTCGCGCGTGCGCATTGCGGCCCATACGCATGCACAGAAATACAGATTTTTCACCTGATCTTTGCGCTGCGAAAATCGGCAGCGAGCGATCAACTTGGAATTACCCCCTTAATTACCTAACAGTAAAACTTTTTCTCGTAGTCCGTAGAGGATGCTGGGGTCCATATTAGTACCATGGGGAGCCATTGGCACTTTAAGAGATTAACAGTGTAGGCTGGCTCTTCCCTCTATGCCCCTCCTACCAGACTCAGTCTAAAAACTGTGCCCGAGGAGACAACATACTTCGAGAGAAGGAAATACACAGATAGTGGTCAAGAACTACAGGAAACGTTTGACCTCTGTAATTGCCAACCAAGGTTATATTACAAAGTATTGAGTTAAACTTTTTGATTGTCCAAATATTTATTTTCCACAAGAATATACAAGTAAATTGTTTAAAAATCATACAATGTGATTTCCTGTCTTTTTTTTTCAGATTCTGTCTCTCACAGTTGAAGTGTACCTATGATGGAAATTACAGACCTCTCTCATCTTTTTAAGTGGGTCAACTTGCACAATCGGTGGCTGTCCAAATACTTTTTTGCCCGTGTGTGTGTGTGTGTGTGTGTATGTATGTATGTATGTATGTATGTATGTATGTGTGTGTGTGTGTGTGTATATATATAAGGTTGTGTCTTTACATAGCACTGTTTTTTGTGAAATATACTTCTAGGGTACTTGCAGAATTTGCGAGTGGTGGGCCAGATGCAAAAACATACTTTGGGCCCCCTCCTCTGACCCACCCCAAATTCACATGCCACATACCAGTGGGAGAGATAGAGGATGACAGGGAGAAGTAGTGGCTAGCAGAGATAGGCAGAACCAAGTCTCCTACTTAGCTCCTATAACACAGCTGGTTAACACCTGCCATAAAGCTGTTCCAGCATCCCTGCACAGCTACTAGTTTGCAGTATACACTCGCCATAGCTTAATGAAACCCCAATCCGCTCCAGCTCTGCTCCATCACCAGTTTACATGTAACAGTGGGTATGGCTATAGCTATACCTGCTATCTACCAATAAACCAACACCACTGTTTAAGTAACTGGGCTGTTCATAGTTTGAGTCATCCACTGGTGAGTGCCTATATAACTCTCCAATTTCAAAACCTGCTAACATATTGGCCCTCATTCCGAGTTGTTCGCTCGCAATGCGATTTTAGCAGTATTGCACACGCTAAGCCGCCGCCTACTGGGAGTGAATCTTAGCTTCTTAAAATTGCAAACGAAAGATTCGCAATATTGCGATTACACATCTCGTAGCAGTTTCAGAGTAGCTTCAGACTTACTCGGCATCTGCGATCAGTTCAGTGCTGATCGTTCCTGGTTTGACGTCACAAACACACCCAGCGTTCGCCCAGACACTCCTCCGTTTCTCCAGCCACTCCCGCGTTTTTTCCGGAAACGGTAGCGTTTTTTCCCACACGCCCATAAAACGGCCTGTTTCCGCCCAGTAACACCCATTTCCTGTCAATCACACTACGATCGCCTGAGCGAAGAAAAAGCCGTGAGTAAAAATCCAAACTTCATAGCAAATTTACTTGGCGCAGTCGCAGTGCGGACATTGCGCATGCGCACTAAGCGGAAAAACGCTGCAATGCGAAGAAATTTTCCGAGCGAACGACTCGGAATGACCTCCATAATTTTCCAACAGTAGGAACACAGCGGCCACTGCTCTGTCTGTGAGAGGTGGCCCCACTCCCTGTGCTTTCCTCAGTTCGGCACTCAGTCAAGCAGGCTCTGACAGAACCAATTACACCAGCCGTGACCTGCCTTTAATTCACAGACAGCTGTGATTCAGGAACAATTCACAGCTCTGTGAATTAGAAGCATTACGCGTCTGCGGTCATCAGCGCTGACAGGCAGCAGCACCCTCTATCAGTCCGGCTCAGATGGCAAACTGATGCAGCTGCACACACACAGGGTCAGCCCTGCCTTTCTAAGATAAGGGGCAGGTTCCTCAGGCAGTGAGGCCCACCCTGCTCCCTTCGCTGAGCCAGTCTACTGACTTTGCTGAAAATGGTCATTGCTGGCCAGGTAGTTCCAATGGTAGTTTTGCCTCTGTTCTAGGGACTGTTTCTGGACAATGGAGATGAATGAAAAGCAAAAACAAAAATTTTGTCTGTTCGTTCTAGTATCATGCAAAAACTACTGAATAAATGTATTATATAGCTTAGTGTCCCATAGAATCTGAGGTATGTATGATCTCAATGTTACATTAGGGAGAGGTGCAATAAAGAAAAAAAACTGACTCTTGAGAGATATTCAAGCTCTATTTTGCATGGCAATCTAACTACAGTATATATCAATCACTAATCAGACGGGTTATCTTGACTCATGATGTTTCAGTTTACATGTCAATCCAGTAGATGGCGCACCAAGACAAATACTACATCTCTGGTTGCGCAGCATGCGAGTTGATATATATCAGAGTCCCTGTTCATGTTGCTTGCATCCTTTCGGTGTAAAGACATTTTTTGACCAATGTGTAGAATATAACATATACATCCCAAGACTACTGTCTTTGTAATATTAGTTCAGCTGAGAAATAACAGACAGCCAGACGACTGAAGCCGCGATCAAACGCTATTACATATATTCTTCAATACAATATTTGAAGAATTTTTCACCACAAAGTAGTACTAAGAGAATCTACACATTGCAGGAGTACAAGGACCCTTACCTGAACCTCTCTTGCCCAGCAGTGTCCCAGATCTGCAACTTGATCCGCTTGCCTGGTTCAATTTCCACCAACCGTGAAAAGAAATCCACTCCCACTGTTGGGTCGGACACTTGGGCAAACCGGCCTTCTGTGAATCTTCGGATCAGACATGATTTCCCCACCGTGGAGTCTCCAATCACGATGAGCCGGAACTGGTACAACCAGATTGCTTCCATTATTCCAGATTAATTTAAAGCTGCCCTTATGATGCTATAGCCTTCAAAGTTACCAACTTGATTTGGTTCTTGTAGAATCCACTGGTTTCTATTTCTATTCCAAGAGATCTCTTATTGCTTCTTAAGACGCCAAATTGTCACCTAGTAGTAGTTATTCAAAGTTCATTCTACAGCCCTGTGCATACTACAGACGCAGAAGTAGGATATAGTCTTTCTTGTAGCACTTAGCGGATGACTATTGTAGCCCCAGCACAGTGCAAAATGTATTCCAAATGTCTCTGGAGTCTCAGAAAAGACCTCTTATCAACAGTGCAATACAAATATCTTTCATCTGCAACTGTTTTCTTTGATGTATCTATTTCCTGGGATTAACTAGTAATGAACAGAAACGACAATGTCATTGTCCCATGGAACAGGTGCCAAAGCTACTTGTTATGTTCCAAAAGCTTTCCTACCATAATAAACCTGGCTCAGATTGTTGATCCAAAAAAACATGTTGAGTGCAGTAGCAATGGTAACCTGCAGGGGGCGATGTGCACACACAGAATGGTCTGGAGGGGAACAGGGGCTGACACTAGACTGTGTGCAGCAGCAGGAGGAGGTGTGTGCTAGGTGCACTGGGAACAGCCATGTGCAGAATTAGGAAGGGAGGTCTCTGCTTCCTGGTCACAGGCACGGGAGGCAGGGAGAGAGGGGGTGGTATCCTAAGGTCAGACAGACTCCATTTTGCATCAGCTGCTTATTCTATATGGGTATATCGGGGCGTGCTGGCCTGTTATGCACGGGCCTTGTGTACGGGCACGCAGCCTAATGCAGTCAGTAGGGATGAGTAGCTGGACTGAGCGGTGTGAAACAGCGACAAGGGGAGGCAGGATTGCACGGACAATGCCGGGCCCTGTGCAAAAGGCTGCTGTACCGGTCACTGCAAGGCCAGGCCGGGTCTCTCCTCCACACAATGCTAGGCCTGGCCCACACACCCTATGCACAATGCAGACACCCTGTCCAGCCTTAGATGCAGAGCCTGGCCTCGGGTGCAGGGCTAGATCAGGCACCTACCTCCTCCCTATACTGGGTAATACAGCTCAGGATGCTCCATCAGCCCCCGTTATGCAGCCTCAGCATTAGGCAGTGCCCGCAGGCATGGGCTACACAGCCCCTTCCTTCCCCTGTGAAGGAGGACGGACAGTCAGAGGTGGTGCAAACAGCCGCAAAAGGGGGCCTGCAGGCTGCACAGAGCCCGGGAGACAATGGGATGCAGGGACGGGGAGGCCCCGGCTGCTGTAAGATGGAGATGTGCTGCTGCTGGGCTCACACAGCGCTGGTGATGAAATGGCAGCAACATCAGCACCAAACACTCTGACTCATCATTGGCATCAGCAACCGCCGTAATCACCAGCCTACTAGGGCCAGGCCAGCCCCTACCATATTCATCAGAAGAGCAGCGAGCACTCCGTGCTGACGTCACTTCACCTTCCCATCAATTGCTACAGCACCCCTCCCCCTCAAGGTTTATACAAGCAGTCTATTGCTCACTGACCCAACTGTTATTTTCTTCATGCATAGAAATAAAATGACCATATGCAGAATATTAATCAGTGTCATTTTGGGGGAGATCTACCAAACCCTTTAAAGAACACAAGCACAGAAATTTCCCATATCAACCAATCAGTTTCTAAATCATAGGTAGAATCTGATTGGTGGAAAAAAGAGGGGGTGTTGGGAACAGCACTGAAAAATAAATTACCTTATATGTATTTTTAAACCAACATAGGGCTGTATCAATGCTCAATTGTGCAAAGCACTTGGTTGGCGATGCTCCCAGATATTTAGTCCAAAAGACTATGCAAAAGAAGAGAGTTTTTCTACAATAAATGTAAAAAAAGAAAGAGAAGACTATATCTTTTCTGGGGCACTCTTTATGAAATAGTTGTTTAATTTAAAACAAATTTTTATTAATTAATTTTAAAATACTAGGTTTAATGCGACATCATTTCATAAAACAGGCTGAATTGCTAAATAATGAGCGAAAATATTGGTATGTATATCCGGTTGTCCCTTATATCAATTAGCCTACCAATAGGTCTATTAGGGATCTAGTCACTCTATTCCCCACTACCAAACGTATCTCAAATCGAGCAATATATTATTAATGTTGGAGTTTGTATGTACTCCTTTTTTGTGGTCTGTTCATCAAATCCATGAGACAGATCATATGATTGTCATCTCACAATTATATGTGTGAGTGAGACTGCTACACTTCTCAGAAACAATCTTGGCCCCCACCACTATTGCTTAAGGAACCGCATTCATCTCTTTGCATAGTTGCACTAGGTACAGCCCCATTTATTTTAGATCCAATTTGCTTATACTTCGAATATCCACAACCTGCTGTCAATAGTGCTATAGAAGTCTTCAATCATATACATTAGCTGAATAATGCTTAGAAAAATTGATGTAACTCCATGATACATTAATTGTACAGTCTTTTTTTGTAAAGCAGCAAAGAGTATATATGTGCACAGACAGCTGTGAAATGAATTTTACTTCATGATATATTTCTTAAACTTAATCCAAAACAACGATTACCTTCTAAACGTCAGAGAAATGTATATGTATACACACAGGTGGTTTCAGTAGGTGAAACAATAACACTTTAAGGCTAGTGATCCATGTCACAATCAATACAGCATATTTGAAAATTCATATTTTTCATTTGCCTTAAATACGGCTGTTAATTCATGGAGAAAAAAATCATGCACTGCTCAAAAAAATAAAGGGAACACTAACATAACACATCCTAGATCTGAATGAATGAAATATTCTTATTAAATACTTTGTTCTTTACATAGTTGAATGAGCTGACAACAAAGCCACACAAAAATTATCAATGGAAATCAAATTTATTAACCCATGGAGGTCTGGATTTGGATTCACACTCAAAATTAAAGTGGAAAAACACACTACAGGCTGATCCAACTTTGATGTAATGTCCTTAAAACAAGTCAAAATGAGGCTCAGTAGTGTGTGTGTGGCCTCCACGTGCCTGTATGACCTCCCTACAATGCCTGGGCATGCTCCTGATGAGATGGCGGATGGTCTCCTGAGGGATCTCCTCCCAGACCTGGACTAAAGCATCCGCCAACTCCTGGACAGTCTGTGGTGCAACGTGGCGTTGGTGGATGGAGCGAGACATGATGTCCCAGATGTGCTCAATTGGATTCAGGTCTGGGGAACGGGCGAGCCAGTCCATAGCATCAATGCCTTCGTCTTGCAGGAACTGTTGACACACTCCAGCCACATGAGGTCTAGCATTGATTTGCATTAGGAGGAACCCAGGGCCAACCGCACCAGCATAGGGTCTCACAAGGGGTCTGAGGATCTCATCTCGGTACCTAATGGCAGTCAGGCTACCTCTGACGAGCAGGGCTGTGCGGCACCTCAAAGAAATGCCACCCTACACCATAACTGACCCACTGCCAAACCGGTCATGCTGGAGGATGTTGCAGGCAGCAGAACGTTCTCCTTGGCGTCTCCAGACTCTGTCACGTCTGTCACATGTGCTCAGTGAGAACCTGCTTTCATCTGTGAAGAGCACAGGGCGCCAGTGGCGAATTTGCCAATCTTGGTGTTCTCTGGCAAATGCTATTTCATAAAGAGTGCCCCAGAAAAGATATAGTCTTCTCTTTCTTTTTTCACATTTATTGTAGAAAAACTCTCTTCTTTTGCAGAATCTGATTGGTTGCTATGAGCAGGGACTGTGCTAGGGTGTTCCGCGCCCTCCTGCAAACTATAAATTAGCGCCCTCCTATACTTTACTAAGGGTCAGCTCGCGGCTAAGGTGCATGCCGACAAAAAGGGGTGTGGTCTCACAAGGAAGGGGCATGGTCACACTATAGTACCCCCATTTCAAAGTATGCTACACAGTAGAACAATCTTATTCACATTACACTGCACGTAGTACCCTTGATTCATATTACACCACATAGTAGTGCTCCTGATTCACATTATGCTACACAGTATCACCCCTTATATAAGTTACACGACACACACAATGTCCACAGTAGTAGCGCTGCTTATACACATAATGCCCACAGTAGTAGCATCCGTTATACGTAATGCCCACAGTAGTGCCTCTTACACAAATAATGCCCACAGTAGTAGCGCTCCTAATACATAATGACCACAGTAGCACCGCTTGCACACATAATGCCCACAGCAGTAGCGCCACTTGCACACATAATGCCCACAGCAGTAATGCCGCTAATGCACATAATGCCCACTGGCAGTAGCTCCGCTTACCCACATAATGCCCACAGATTTAGCACTGCTTGCACACATAATGCCCACACCAGTAGCACCACTTAAACACAATGCCCACAGCGGTAACGCCGCTAATGCACATAATGCCCACTGGCAGTACCGCCGCTTACCCACATAATGCCCACACCTTTAGTGCCGCTTGCGCACATAATGCCCACAGCAGTAACACCGCTAATGCACCCTTAAGCACATAATGCCCACAGCAGAAGCGTTGCCTACACACAAAATGCCCACAGCAGCAGCGTCGCCTACACACATAATGCCCATAGCAGTCCCGCCTTCACACACAATGCCCACAGCAGCAGTGCCAGCTACACACACAATGCCCACAGCAGCAGCGTCGCCTACACACATAATGCACACAGCAGCAGCGCCGACTATACACAAAATGCACACAGTACTGGTGCCACTTATACACAAAATGCACACAGTACTGGTGCCAGTTATACACATACATCAGTGTAAGCCTACACATACACACACAGTCTCGTCCCCCCTCTCACTGTCCCTCCAGGTAACAGCGGATCATCATCCTGTTACATGCAGGCCTGGTCCCATCCATGTAGCTCCGCCCACAGGTCTGTGTAGCCTCGCCCCTTTAAGTCAGTGTAGCTCCGCCCCCTGATGTCGTGTGGCTCTGCCCACTTTTAAGGCCGTAATTGTCCTCATTGTGAGGGCGCAGCGGCAGCCGACGGCAACAACAAACAGCGAGGATGTAGAGCAGGGAGAGCGTCTTTCCATCCTGGCGCCTACCTGCTCTGCATCCCTTTGCTGAGCGGATTGTGCCGGCACTGGCTATGAGCAACTTCTCTGCTTGATCTAATTATAAAGTTTGAAACATCTCTCCATTTATTTTTATTGTAGTGTTGCATATCACAACCTGGGTCTCGCCTGTGCTGAGCAATACGCTTTGTGTCATGTTTTGTAATAAATATAAAAATGGGCAAGTTTGGAATGTATTCCTTGTCTGCAATATGTCTGGGGTTAGGAATGTATATGTATTCCTTATCTGCAGTATGTCTGGGTTAGGAATGTATGCAGGAGCGTCGACAGCTCTGCCAGGCCCCAGTACAGGGAGGTGTGGCCAGACACCCTCCTTAAAAAATACAAAAATTATATTTTACATGCAGATGCTCACGCCCCACAGGGGGGTGCTGCTGCATACCCTCCAACATTTTACACATTAAAACCAGTACAAATTAGGAAAGGGTGTGTGGTCATGGCTAAAGGGGGCATGGCCACGCCCCCTTTCCTATACTTTCAATGGAGATTTGTAGAGTCAAAATCAGTACAAAGCCCTTTTTGGCAGGTACAGACCATAAAAAAAGGTACTGTACCGACCAAAAAGGTACAGTTGGAGGGTATGCTGGTGCATACTTCCCAACATGACCCTCTCCAGTAGAGACAGAGGGGTCTATTCATGAAGCAGTGAAAAGAGTGGAGAAGTGAGCCAGTGGAGAAGTTGCCCATGACAGCCAATCAGCTGCTTTGTATCATTTTATAGTATGCAAATTCTAAATGTTACGTCAATACTGATTGGTTGTCATGGGCAACTTCTCCACTGGCTCACTTCTCCACTCTTTCCACTGCTTCATGAATAGACCCCAAAATGCTCTGCACGTGGACTCCCCACTGAGGGGTCTATTCATGAAGCAGTGGAAAGATTGGAGAAATGAGCCTCTGGAGAACTTGCCCATTGCAGCCAAACAGCTGTTCCATATAATTGTATAGTATGTAAATTATAAATGTTACTTCAATGCTGATTGGTTGCCATGGGCAACCACTGGCTCACTTCTCCATCCTTTTCAATGCTTCATGAATAGACCCCTTAATCTATGATTGCCTTCTCCTGTGGTGATACGCCTTGCCTGTCCATTAACCTGTTCAAAACAGGTGCCGGCAATCATTAATTAAGAGAAAAGTTCAGAAGCAGAGCATTTTGGCACTCCTGGAGAGGGTCATGTTGGGAGGTATGTCAGTGTACAATCCAGTAGGCGGCGCAGGTGGTGGGGTGTGCAGTGTGTTTACTTGTCCTACGCATGGAGAGAGACTGTGTGTAATGGTTAGTAGGAGGTGTGTAACGGTTATTTTCCCCACCAACCTGGATCAACTTTATTAAACAATACCCTCTCTGTTCCCTAATGTAATACTTACAAGTGAAAAAAACAAAAGCTTTATTATACAATTCCCGAGGATCTACTTATTGTTAAAACTTGGAATCTGATCTCTTTATAGTGCAGTGTGTGTAATCACCCTCCTCACAGGGTAACTGTTACAAAGACAAAAAGCAACATGTAGACATCAGTAGTTTTTAGCAGGCATTATGGGAAAAAACCTGCAGACCCTCCAGCATAACCCCTTCCATCAGGGACAAAATGCTCTGCTCCTGGCCTTAACACCTCATTTATGATTGTGGTCACCCGTGTTGAACGAGTTAATAAGAAAGGTGTTTCAGCACATGTAATCATGCATTAAGAGGGAAGTACAGGAGCAGAACATTGTTGTACCTGATGGAAAGTGTCATGTTGGAGGGCCTGCCACTGCAGTTGGCATGCAGTTATCTGCCTGTCACTATACCGACGCCGGGATCCTGAGTACTTAACAGCCCGCCGGTCAGCATGCCGACCAACAGGGACTATTCCCACTCGTGGGTGTCCACCATACTTGCCTACCTGACTCTCTCCATGAGGGAGAAAATGCTCTCTTCCTGGACTTTCCTGGTAGTGTATGATTGCCAACACCTGTGGTGAGCTAGTTAATTGATAAGAAAGGTGTTTCACCTCAGGTGATGGCAATCATACATTACCAGGAAAGTCCAGGAACAGAGCATTTTCTCCCTCATGGAGAGGGTCAGGTAGGCAAGTATGGTGTCCACAGACCCGTAGAGCGGGAATAGAAACTGTGGCGAGTGCAGCGAGCCACCGAGCTTGCTGCATGGCGAGCGAAGCGAGCCTGCAAGGGGCTTTGTTGCGCTCGCCCCCGCCAAACCCAACCCACTGCAGTCATGTATTATTTAGTGGTCTATTTAATAAGAAGTGATAACACATTTCTCCAGCATTTTTATCACTGCTTCTCCCAACTAAAGGTGGGTACACACGGAATGATGTGTCACTGAACGACACATCGTGATCAGAGGGGGGCCGCCATCGGCAAGTGCATACACACTTGCCGATGCTGGTAACGATGAATGACGGGGGAGCGGGAGGCCATGCTGCATTCGGCAGCATGGACTCCCTAACGATAGCCCCAGATCTTCTTACATGTAGCTTACAACCTATATTCCCTACCACATGTACACACATTCACGCTAGGGTTAATTTTGTTCGGAGCCAATTAACCTACCAGTATATTTTTGGACTGTGGGAGGAAACCGGAGTACCTGGAGGAAACCCACGCAAGTACACGGAGAATATACAAACTCCGCACAGTTAGAGCCATGATGGGAATCGGATCCATGACCTCAGTTTGTGTCCAAATCCAAATTCCTGCAGTTTGCTGTAAGTGTGTGTGTATCATAATATTAATAATAATAATAATAATAATAATAATAAAAAGGAGATTTATGGTAAGAATGTACCTTTTTTTAAAATCTCTTTCTGCGAGGTACACTGGGTTCCACAGGGATAACATTGGGGTGTAGAGTTGGATCTTGATCCGAGGCACCAACAGGCTAAAAGCTTTGACTGTTCCCAAGATGCATAGCGCCGCCTCCTATATAACCCCACCTCCGTGCACAGGAGCTCAGTTTTGTTAACCAGTCCAATACAGTAGCAGGTAAAAGAGACGACAACCATTAGAAGCCACATATACCACATTCACGCAACAGGAGAGGGTACCAGCGGCTAATGCCATACAAACCCAAAGAAGCTAAGTGCATCAGGGTGGGCGCCCTGTGGAACCCAGTGTACCTCGCAGAAAGAGATTTAACAAAGGTAAGTTCTTACCATAAATCTCCTTTTTGCAGCGGGGTAGACTGGGGTTCCACAGGGAGAACATCGGGGTTGTCCTAAAGCAGTTCCTCATGGGAGGGGACGCACAAGAACCCGGCATCCAAAGGAGACTTCCTGGGAAGCGGAAGTATCGAAGTCATAGAACCTTATGAACGTGTTCACTGAGGACCACGTAGCCGCCTTGCACAATTGTTCAAGGGCCGCACCACGGCGGGCCTCCCAAGAAGGTCCAACAGACTGAGTAGAATGGGCTTTGACGGTAGCAGGAGCTGGAAGGCCAGCCTGTACATAAGCATGTGCAATCACCATTCTAATCCATCTGGCCAAGGTCTGCTTATTAGCAGGCCAGCCACGTTTGTGAAAGCCTGAAAAGGACAAAGAGGGAATCAGATATCCTAAGAGAAGCTGTTCTCTTCACATAAATACAGAGAGCCTGTACCACATCCAAAGACCGCTCTTTGGAGGATAAACCTGGAGAGGTGAATGCCGGAACCACAATTTCCTGGTTAAGGTGGAAAGATGACACCACCTTAGGCAAATAACCCGGACGAGTTCTAAAAACCACCCGGTCATGGTGAAAAATCAGAAAGGGTGACCGACAGGACAAGGCACCCAAGTCTGAAACCCGTCTAGCAGAGGCAATAGCCATCAAGAACAGGACCTTAAGAGTAAGCCACTTAAGGTCCACAGACTCAAGAAGTTCAAACGGAGACTCTTGTAAGACGTCCAGAACAACCAACAAATCCCAAGAAGTCACAGGCGAAACATAGGGAGGTTGAATCTGTAAAACACCCTGAGTGAATGTATGAACATCAGGTAGAGTCGCAATATTTCTCTGAAACCATATCGACAAGGCAGAAATATGAACCTTGAGGGAGGCAGACGAAGGCCTAAGTCCAGGCCCTGTTGCAGGAAAGCCAAAAGATTGGCAATACTGAACTTGAATGCATCATAATTCTTAGCAGCACACCATGGGAATAGAAACTGTGGCGAGCTTGCTGCGTGGCGAGCGAGCCTGCAAGGGGCTTTGTTGCGCTCGCCTCCCGCCAAACCCAACCCACTGCAGTTATGTATTATTTAGTGGTCTATTTAATAAGAAGTGATAACACATTTCTCCAGCATTTTAGATGGAGAGAAAGCCATCACTACTTCTCCCAACTAAAGGTGGGTACACACGGAATGATGTGCCACTAAACGACACATCGTGATCAGAGGGGGGCCGCCATCGGTAAGTGCATACACACTTGCCGATGCTGGTATCGATGAATGACGGGGGAGCGGGAGGCCATGCTGCATTCGGCAGCATGGACTCGCTAATGATAGCCCCAGATCTTCTTACATGTTCAAAAGATCTGAGGCTGACGCTAGCGACCCGCGGGTGTATGCATCGTTATCGTTCATACACATGGAACAATGTAAACAATGTGTCGTTACGATCGTTCGGGAACGCCCACATTGTGAGTATAATGGTTCCATGTGTACCGACCTTAGGAGGTAAACTGTGAGGAAATTACTGATTTCTCATTCTGTACCTCCCTTTGTGTCACTTCCCACCCTTCTGGGACACATGGGCGGGGGCTATCAGTTCGATGGTACCTGCTGTAACATTCTCCACTATTACTTGCCGCTGTATGGCAGCAGTATCTGGATGGTAGGTCGACAGTCAATAGGTCGATCATTTATTGGTTGACATGGATATGGTCGAGATGGGAAAAAGGTAGACACGGGACAGGTCGACACATTAAAAGGTAAACACGGCTTTTTTTACAATTTTTCTTATTTGTAAGTTTTTTATACTTTACCATCCACATGGGCTACGATTGTGAATAGTAACATGCTTGTGAGCTATGCAAGGGGCCGCAGTGCACGAATTGGGGTTCCTGGTCGTGTTACGCAAAAAATTACACCAAAAACATAAAATAATCTTATGTCGACCTTTTCATGTGTCAACCTGTCCCGTGCTGACCTTTTCACTGTGTCAACCTTTTTTCCATGTCCATGTAGACCAATAGTAATCGACCTATTGACTGTCGACCTTATCCAGGTCGACCTATTAATCCATAACCATGGCAGCAGAGCGGCACATTGTCAGAGAGAGAGATAGAGAGATCAGAGACTGCAGCTCCGCGGCAGCAGCTCCCCTCCCCAGTCCAGAACATGCTGCTGTATGCTTGGGGAGATTCTGGGGAGTATCACCAGGACTGCCATCAGAAACCGTGGGGCCCGGGACAGACGATATAGGCAGGTCCTCTCCCCCCAAAAACAGAAAAATCAACTGTACATTGTTCTAATTCTAATATATATATATATATATATTTTTTTTTTTTTACAAGGCCTACTCCTTCAGGGTTACAGAGGGTCAATTCACGATGATTGCCTGCTGAGTGTACCACATGACATGTCCAACAGTTAAAGAACACAGGGGTTTCCTTATCTCTTGAATCATCCACCTAAACAACATTGGACATTTTTACAAAATGAAACAAACACTATATTAATAAAAATGTAACCATTGTAAATCATTGGGTGAGATTTATCAAAGCTTGGAGAGAGATAAAGAGGAGATAGCTAAAGTACCATCCAATAAGCTTCTTACTGTCATATCACAAGCTGTGTTTAAAAAATGTTAGGAGCTTTATCTCACTCCACTTTATTTGTCTTCAAGCTTTGATAAATCTCAACATTTTGGCCCTCATTCCGAGTTGTTCGCTCGCAAGCGGATTGTAGCAGATTTGCTCACGCTAAGCCGCCGCCTACTGGGAGTGAATCTTAGCATCTTAAAAATGCGAACGATGTATTCACAATATTGCGATTACACACCTCGTAGCAGTTTCTGAGTAGCTCCAGACTTACTCGGCATCTGCGATCATTTCAGTGCTTGTCGTTCCTGGTTTGACGTCACAAACACACCCAGCGTTCGCCCAGACACTCCTCCGTTTCTCCGGCCACTCCTGCGTTTTTTCCGGAAACGGTAGCGTTTTTATCCACACGCCCATAAAACGGCCTGTTTCCGCCCAGTAACACCCATTTCCTGTCAATCACATTACGATCGCCAGACCGATGAAAAAGCCGTGAGTAAAAATCCTAAGTGCATAGCAAATTTACTTGGCGCAGTCGCAGTGCGAACATTGCGCATGCGCACTAAGCGGAAAATCGCTGCGATGCGAAGATTTTTACCGAGCGAACAACTCGGAATGAGGGCCTATGTTCTTTACATGATTATATTCTGCAATTTTTTTTGTAGAGGCGCAGAGTAAATATAAACTTATAGGTTGGGGTAGGACTAGGAGTAACCTTGAAAAGAATGGGAGAGTTATGATATTGTGGACAAGGCAGCAGTGGCAAGGATAGGAATAAATGGAAGTGATATAAATCACTAACTTGTGAGAGGAAGAGACAGAAGGGGAGATGTATCACAGCGTGGAGAGAGATAAAGCACTTTAACTTTTTCCAAGCTTTGATACGTCTCCCAAAAGTTAAAGTTACGCAAAAACTACAGAGCCCGATAATTTGTAAATATGTTGGACATGGGAGAAAGATTGGAGATGTTTAAAAGGGAAATAATATGCAAAGAAATATATAGAAAAAAATATTCACAGTCCACAATAAAAGAGAATGGCTGTTACCTACTAGCTTTAGTTGGATATATGCAGGGCCGTAACTAGGTGTGTGTGGAGTGTACCACCACACAAAGCGATGCAGGGCAGGGGGCGCTGTTGGCGGCCCTTGTGAATAATCTGTTTAAATTACTTTCACTTGTAGCTTCCCCCCTTTGAAGACCAGCATCTCCTGATTGCCTACCCCCACCCCTTCCCGTTGCTAATACATATACAACATTCATGAACTTAACATCTCTTTATTATACAGTCACACTGTCCTTTATTACATTTCAAGATGCTGACATACCCGGGATTCAAACCCATTGCCTGTGGCATTGCAGTCAGACACTCTATTCATTGAGCTACCTGCCCTTACATACAGTAGAGGCTAAAAAAAATTCTAAACTAGAGAATTCTAACCATTTGAAGCTTTCCTTGTACTTTGTGAAAAAATGGGTGTTTGGAATGAAACAGGTTATAGGTTTGAATCCTGGGTATGGCAGTATATTGAAATGTGTTCCTTAATAAAGTGTATTGTAACTGAATAACAGCGCAATCTCAAGATAAGTGCATGAATGTGGTATAAAGATGATTTGTTATTTATTACCAGTCACTTATATAGCGCACACATATTCCGCAGCGCTTTACAGAGAATAGTTGCCCATTCACATCAGTCCCTGCCCCAGTGAAGCTTACAACCTATATTCCCTACCACACGTACATGCACACACATTCACGCTAGGGTTAATTTTGTTCGGAGACAATTAACCTACCAGTATATTTTTGGATTGTGGGAGGAAACCGGAGTACCTGAAGGAAACCCACGCAAGTACGCGGAGAATATACAAACTCCGCACAGTTAGGGCCATGATGGGAATCGAATCCATGACCTCAGTTTGTGTCCAAATCCAAATTCCTGCAGTTTGCTGTAAGTGTGTGTGTATAATAATAATAGTAATAATAATAATAATAATAATAATAATAATAAAAAAAAGGAGATTTATGGTAAGAATTTACCTTTTTTTAAATCTCTTTCTGCGAGGTACACTGGGTTCCACAGGGATAACATTGGGGTGTAGAGTTGGATCTTGATCCGAGGCACCAACAGGAAGCTGTGACTGTTCCCAAGATGCACAGCGCCGCCTCTTATATAACCCCGCCTCTGTGCACAGGAGCTCAGTTTTGTTAACCAGTCCAATGCAGTAGCAGGTAAAAGAGACAACAACCATTAGAAGCCACATATACCACATTCACGCAACAGAAGAGGGTACCAGCGGCTAATGCCATACAAACCCAAAGAAGCTAAGTGCGTCAGGGTGGGTGCCCTGTGGAACCCAGTGTACCTCGCAGAAAGAGATTTAACAAAGGTATGTTCTTACCATAAATCTCCTTTTCTCTATCGTCCTAAGTGGATGCTGGGGTTCCTGAAAGGACCATGGGGAATAGCGGCTCCGCAGGAGACAGGGCACAAAAGTAAAGCTTTTACAGGTCAGGTGGTGTGTACTGGCTCCTCCCCCCATGACCCTCCTCCAGACTCCAGTTAGATTTTTGTGCCCGGCCGAGAAGGGTGCAATTCTAGGTGGCTCTCATAAAGAGCTGCTTAGAGAGTTTAGCTTAGGTTTTTTATTTTACAGTGATTCCTGCTGGCAACAGGATCACTGCAACGAGGGACAGAGGGGAGAAGAAGTGAACTCACCTGCGTGCAGGATGGATTGGCTTCTTGGCTACTGGACATGAAGCTCCAGAGGGACGATCACAGGTACAGCCTGGATGGTCACCGGAGCCACGCCGCCGGCCCCCTCACAGATGCTGAAGCAAGAAGAGGTCCAGAATCGGCGGCTGAAGACTCCTGCAGTCTTCTTAAGGTAGCGCACAGCACTGCAGCTGTGCGCCATTTTCCTCTCAGCACACTTCACACGGCAGTCACTGAGGGTGCAGGGCGCTGGGGGGGGGGCGCCCTGGGAGGCAAATGAAAACCTTTAAAAAGGCTAAAAATACCTCACATATAGCCCCAGAGGCTATATGGAGATATTTACCCCTGCCTAAATGTACTAAATAGCGGGAGACGAGCCCGCCGAAAAAGGGGCGGGGCCTATCTCCTCAGCACACGGCGCCATTTTCTGTCACAGCTCCGCTGGTCAGGAAGGCTCCCAGGTCTCTCCCCTGCACTGCACTACAGAAACAGGGTATAACAGAGAGGGGGGGCAAAATAAATGGCAATATATTAATATAAAAGCAGCTATAAGGGAGCACTTAATCATAAGGCTATCCCTGTCATATATAGCGCTTTTTGGTGTGTGCTGGCAGACTCTCCCTCTGTCTCCCCAAAGGGCTAGTGGGTCCTGTCTTCGTATAGAGCATTCCCTGTGTGTCTGCTGTGTGTCGGTACGTGTGTGTCGACATGTATGAGGACGTTATTGGTGTGGAGGCGGAGCAATTGCCAAATATGAGGATGTCACCTCCTAGGGGGTCGACACCAGAATGGATGCCTTTATTTGTGGAATTACGGGATAGCGTCAACTCGCTTAAGCAGTCGTTTGCCGACATGAGGCGGCCGGACACTCAATTAGTGCCTGTCCAGGCGCCTCAAACACCGTCAGGGGCTGTAAAACGCCCCTTGCCTCAGTCGGTCGACACAGACCCAGACACAGGCACTGATTCCGGTGGTGAAGGTGACGAATCAACCGTATTTTCCAGTAGGGCCACACGTTATATGATTTTGGCAATAAAGGAGATGTTACATTTAGCTGATACTACAGGTACCACTAAACAGGGTATTATGTGGGGTGTGAAAAAACTACCAGTAGTTTTTACCGAATCAGAAGAATTAAATGACGTGTGTGATGAAGCGTGGGGTGCCCCGATAAAAAACTGCTAATTTCAAAGAAGTTATTGGCTTTATACCCTTTCCCGCCAGAGGTTAGGGAGCGCTGGGAAACACCTCCTAGGGTGGACAAAGCGCTAACACGCTTATCAAAACAAGTGGCGTTACCCTCTCCTGAGACGGCCGCACTTAAAGATCCATCAGATAGGAGGATGGAAAATATCCAAAAAGGTATATACACACATGCAGGTGTTATACTACGACCAGCTATTGCGACTGCCTGGATGTGCAGTGCTGGGGTAGTTTGGTCAGAGTCCCTGATCGAAAATATTAATACCCTGGACAGGGACAATATTTTACTGTCGTTAGAACAAATAAAGGATGCATTTCTTTATATGCGTGATGCACAGAGAGATATCTGCACACTGGCATCACGGGTAAGTGCTATGTCCATTTCGGCCAGAAGAGCTTTATGGACACGACAGTGGACAGGCGATGCGTAGAGGAGTTATTTGGGGTCGGTCTATCGGATTTGGTGGCCACGGCTACGGCCGGGAAATCCACCTTTCTACCTCAAGTCACTCCCCAACAGAAAAAGGCACCGACCTTTCAACCGCAGCCCTTTCGTTCCTTTAAAAATAAGAGAGCAAAGGGCTATTCATATCTGCCACGAGGCAGAGGACGAGGGAAGAGACAGCAACAGGCAGCTCCTTCCCAGGAACAGAAGCCCTCCCCGGCTTCTACAAAAGCCTCAGCATGACGCTGGGGCTTCGCAAGCGGACTCGGGGGCGGTAGGCGGTCGTCTCAAGAATTACAGCGCGCAGTGGGCTCACTCGCAGGTAAATCCCTGGATCCTGCAGATAATATCTCAGGGGTACAGGTTGAAATTAGAGACAGAGCCACCTCGCCGTTTCCTGAAGTCTGCTTTACCAACGTCCCCCTCAGAAAGGGAGACGGTTTTGGAAGCCATTCACAAGCTGTATTCTCAGCAGGTGATAGTCAAGGTACCTCTTCTACAACAAGGGAAGGGGTATTATTCCACTCTTTTTGTGGTACCGAAGCCGGATGGCTCGGTAAGGCCTATTCTAAATCTGAAGTCCTTGAACCTGTACATAAAGAAGTTCAAGTTCAAGATGGAGTCACTCAGAGCAGTGATAGCGAACCTGGAAGAAGGGGACTTTATGGTATCCTTGGACATCAAGGATGCGTATCGCCACGTTCCAATTACCCCTCACACCAGGGGTACCTCAGGTTCGTTGTACAAAACTGTCACTATCAGTTTCAGACGCTGCCGTTTGGTTTGTCCACGGCACCTCGGGTCTTTACAAAGGTAATGGCCGAGATAATATTTCTTCTTCGAAGAAAAGGCGTATTAATTATCCCATACTTGGACGATCTCCTAATAAGGGCAAGGTCCAGAGAACAGCTAGAGATGGGTTTAGCACTATCTCAAGAGGTGCTAAAGCAGCACGGATGGATTCTGAATATTCCAAAATCCCAATTAATGCCGACAACTCGTCTGCTGTTCCTGGGGATGATTCTGGACACAGTTCAGAAAAAGGTTTTTCTTCCCGAAGAAAAAGCCAAGGAGTTATCTGACCTGGTCAGGAACCTCCTAAAACCAGGAAAGGTGTCTGTACATCAATGCACAAGAGTCCTGGGAAAAAAAATGGTAGCTTCTTACGAAGCAATCCCTTTCGGCAGATTCCATGCAAAGGGATCTGTTGGTCAAATGGTCAGGGTCGCATCTTCAGATGCACCTGCGGATAACCCTGTCGCCGAGGACAAGGGTATCCCTTCTGTGGTGGTTGCAGGAGGCTCATCTATTGGAGGGCCGCAGATTCGGCATGCAGGATTGGATCCTGGTGACCACGGATGCCAGCCTGAGAGGCTGGGGAGCAGTCACACAGGGAAGAAATTTCCAGGGAGTGTGGTCGAGCCTGAAAAAGTCTCTTCACATAAGCATTCTGGAACTAAGAGCAATCTACAATGCTCTAAGCCAGGCGGAACCTCTGCTTCAAGGAAGACCGGTGTTGATCCAGTCGGACAACATCACGGCAGTCGCCCATGTAAACAGACAGGGCGGCACAAGAAGCAGGAGGGCAATGGCAGAAGCTGCCAGGATCCTTCGCTGGGCGGAGAATCACGTGATAGCACTGTCAGCAGTATTCATCCCGGGCGTGGACAACTGGGAAGCAGACTTCCTCAGCAGACACGACCTTCACCCGGGAGAGTGGGGACTTCATCCAGAAGTTTTCCACATGCTATTAAACCGTTGGGTAAAACCAATGGTGGACATGATGGCGTCTCGCCTCAACAAAACACTGGACAGGTATTGCGCCAGGTCAAGAGATCCGCAGGCAATAGCTGTGGACGCGCTGGTAACACCTTGGGTGTACCAGTCGGTATATGTGTTTCCTCCTCTGCCTCTCATACCAAAGGTATTGAGGATTATACGGCAAAGAGGAGTAAGACTAGTGGCTCCGGATTGGCCAAGAAGGACTTGGTACCCGGAACTTCAAGAGATGGTCACGGACGATCCGTGGCCTCTACTTCTGAGAAGGGACCTGCTTCAGCAGGGTCCTTGTCTTTTTCAAGACTTACCGCGGCTGCGTTTGACGGCATGGCGTTTGAATGCCAGATCCTAAAAGGAAAAGGCATTCCAGAAGAAGTCATTCCTACCTTGATAAAGGCAAGGAAGGAAGTCACCGCGAAGCATTATCGCCGTATTTGGCGAAAATATGTTGCGTGGTGCGAGCAGCGGAGTGCTCCGATGGAGGAATTTCAACTGGGTCGTTTTCCTACATTTCCTGCAATCAGGATTGTCTATGGGTCTCAAATTGGGATCTATTAAGGTTCAAATTTCGGCCCTATCAATATTCTTCCAAAAAGAATTGGCCTCAGTCCCTGAGGTCCAGATTTTTATCAAAGGAGTACTGCATATACAGCCTCCTGTGGTGCCTAAGGTGGCACTGTGGGATCTAAATGTAGTTTTAGATTTCCTCAAATCCAATTGGTTTGAACCACTAAAGAATGTGGATTTGAAATATCTCACATGGAAAGTGACTATGTTACTGGCCCTGGCTTCGGCCGGGAGAGTATCTGAACTGGCGGCTTTGTTTTATAAAAGCCCTTATTTAATTTTCCATTCGACATAGGGCAGAGCTGCGGACGCGTCCGCATTTTCTACCTAAGGTGGTATCAGCGTTTCACCTGAACCAGCCTATTGTAGTGCCTGCGGCTACAGACGACTTGAAGGACTCCAAGTTGTTGGACGTTGTCAGAGCCTTAAAAATATACATTTAAAGGACGGCTGGAGTCAGAAAATCTGACTCGCTGTTTATACTGTATGCACCCAACAAGTTGGGTGCACCTGCTTCTAAGCAGTCGATTGCTCGTTGGATTTGTAACAAAATTCAACTTGTACATTCTGTGGCAGGCCTGCCACAGCCTAAATCTGTTAAGGCCCATTCCGCAAGGAAGGTGGGCTCATCTTGGGCGGCTGCCCGAGGGGTCTCGGCATTACAACTCTGCCGAGCAGCTACGTGGTCAGGGGAGAACACGTTTGTAAATTTTTACAAATTTGATACCCTGGCAAAGGAGGACCTGGAGTTCTCTCATTCGGTGCTGCAGAGTCATCCGCACTCTCCCGCCCGTTTGGGAGCTTTGGTATAATCCCCATGGTCCTTTCAGGAACCCCAGCATCCACTTAGGACGATAGAGAAAATAAGAATTTACTTACCGATAATTCTATTTCTCGGAGTCCGTAGTGGATGCTGGGCGCCCATCCCAAGTGCGGATTATCTGCAATACTTGTACATAGTTATTGTTAACTAATTCGGGTTATTGTTTAGGAAGCCATCTTTCAGAGGCTCCTCTGTTATCATACTGTTAACTGGGTTTAGATCACAAGTTGTACGGTGTGATTGGTGTGGCTGGTATGAGTCTTACCCGGGATTCAAAATCCTCCCTTATTGTGTACGCTCGTCCGGGCACAGTACCTAACTGGAGTCTGGAGGAGGGTCATGGGGGGAGGAGCCAGTACACACCACCTGACCTGTAAAAGCTTTACTTTTGTGCCCTGTCTCCTGCGGAGCCGCTATTCCCCATGGTCCTTTCAGGAACCCCAGCATCCACTACGGACTCCGAGAAATAGAATTATCGGTAAGTAAATTCTTATTTTCTGCAGCGGGGTACACTGGGGTTCTACAGGGATAACATCAGGGATGTCCTAAAGCAGTTCCTCATGGGAGGGGACGCACAAGAACCCGGCGTCCAAGGGAGACATCCTCGGAGGCGGAAGTATCGAAGGCATAGAACCTTACGAACGTGTTCACTGAGGACCACGTAGCCGCCTTGCACAATTGTTCAAGGGCCGCACCATGGCGAGCCGCCCAAGAAGGTTTAGGGAGCGCGGTCCAGCCAATACAGGTGTGGCCAGACCGTTGGGGGGGGGGGGGGGGGCGCGGCGGCTACGGCCAGTGGCAGCAACAATCAACTCCCGGCCAGCTGCAGGAGCTGTGCTGGCCGGGAGTTACTCCACAAATACAAAAGCAATGCTGCTGTGCGATGCTTATGTATTTGTGCGGGGGCGGACTGACATGCGGGGCGTCCCCCCGCATGTCTGGGAAGATGATCATAGCTGTGCTAAATTTAGCACAGCTACGATCAACTCGGAATGACCCCCTATGTGAGTCCTGATCCGGTGCGGCAGGCTGTCCCACTTGGAGAGTATCAACCTCTGCAGGGGGCGGGAATGAAATTGAGCGTACTCTACCATGTCGAAAGCCGTCACCATGAGGCCTAGTACTTGCATTGCCAAGTGTATCGACACACGTGGGCAACAGAGGAAGCATTTTATCTTGTCCTGAAGTTTCAGGATCTTCTCCAGAGACAAAAACAACCACTGGTTGTGGGTGTCCAATAGTGCTCCCAGGTGCACCATGCTCTGAGCAGGGACCAGGGAAGATTTCTTCCAGTTGATGAGCCACCCGTGGGCTTGCAGGAATTGGACCATCAGTTCCAGATAACAGAGGAGAACCTCTGGAGAGTTCGCCAGGATCAACAAGTCGTCCAGATATGGCAGGATCCTGATATCCTGACGACGGAGTAGAGCTGGCATGACCGCCATGACCTTGGTGAAAATTCTTGGAGCCGTGGTCAGACCGAAAGGTAAGGCCTGGAATTGATAATGTAGGTTGCGACACTGCAATAGGTATATGTAGGTAAGCATCCTGTGTATCCAGGGATGCCATATAGTCCTTGGGCTCCAAAGCCAGAACAATAGAGCGAAGTATTTCCATACGGAATTTGGAAACTTTCACATATTTGTTCAAAGACTTGAGGTTGAGAATAGGCCGAGAGGACCCATTCGGTTTCGGGACTAGGAACAGCGTGGAATAGTACCCCCTGACTCTCTGAGCCAGAGGCACCGGTACTATCACACCTGTATCCAGGAGAGATTGTACCATCAAATGTAGAGTTTTTGCTTTTACCTGATCCAAAGGGATGTTTGTTGAGCAAAACTGACGAGGGGGACGTTTCTTGAAAGAGATGGCATATCCGTGAGTGACGACTTCCCTTACCCAGGCGTCCGAAGTGGTCTGTAACCACGCCTGAGCAAACCGTGGAAGTCAGCCTCCCAACCTGGGATTCCCCAGGGGGAGGCCCGCCCCGTCATGCAGCAGGCTTGTCTGTTTTGGAAGCAGGCTAATGGGCAGCCCAGGAACGTTTATGTTTGGACTTAGAGGTTTTGGAAGAGCGAGCCTGTTTCGGGTATGCCTAACCCTTTGCTTTACCTGGAGGTCGAAAGGAACGAAAGGAAGTACACTTAGCCTTCGGAGCAGAAGGAGAAGTACTAGGCAGACATGCAGTCTTAGCTGAAGCCAAGTCAGCAACAATCTTGTCGAGATCTTCCCCAAAAAGAATGTATCCCTTAAAAGGGATCACCACCAAGGTCTTTTTAGAGTTCAGATCTATGGACCAGGACCGCAACCAGAGGATCCAGCGAGCCAGAATAGACGTAGTGGACGCTTTGGCCGCCAGGATACCAGCATCAGATGCTGCCTCCTGAATATATAATGAGAGGCTTTAATAATGTATGAAAGACACTGTCTAGCATAATCAGGAAAATCAGACGGTAGTTTCCGCTTCAACTTCCTGAACCCAGGCCTCTATAGCCTTAGCAGCCCAAGAGGCCGCAATAGTGGGCCTATGTACAGCTCCAGCAAGAGTGTAAATGGACTTCAAGCAATCCTTCACACGCTTATCCATCGGTTCCTTCAGTGAGGTGACGGTAGTGACAGGCAGAGCATAGGACACCACCAGATGTGCGACTTGTGAATCCACCGGCGGAGGTGTTTCCCAATTTTACTTAACTCTGCAGTGAGGGGATAATGAGCTAGCATCTTTTTAGACAGGGAGAATTTCTTTCCTGGATTTTCCCAGGATTCCTGACGAATGTCAACCAAGTGGTCAGAATGAAGTAAAACTAATTTAGTAACCTTCTGATGTTTAAACTTATCTGGTTTCTTAGAGGTAGCTGGAGGCTCTTCGTCATCATTGATTTGAAGAATCAGCTTGATAGCCTCCAAGATGTCAGGAACATCCACTTGTGTCAGAAATTCCCCATCAGAATCATCTGCATCAGTGTCTAAAGGGTCAGTGTAAGCGCCATCTTCATCGGATGAGGTATCCGAAACATGTGTGGATTGTGAGGAAGTAATGGCCCGTTTAGATGACCCCTTGGTCTTAGACGGGCGAGAGTCAGGATTTTGCTTAGCCTGAGACTGATTTAATTTCTGTAACTGCGAGGACAGTGTATCTGCCCATGACGGATTAACTGCAGGGACAATAGGGGGTGCAAGTCTAGTTACTAGCGTAGTCAGTAAATTAGAGAAAGCAGCCCAAGGTGGGTCTTGATTTGCCCCATTGCTACAGACTCACCATGGGGTATAGAACCCCCAGTACCTGAACCCTCAGCTGCTATGTTTTCCTCTGAGTTATCCGTGGCGTCAGCACTGCATGGTGCAGGATCAGCCATAGATCGACCACCCTGTTTAGCAGACATTATATGTAAGCGTAACCTTAGGGTGTAACAGTACAATATAAGCGGACAAATTACCTGACAAAAACTCCCCTGTATAGTGTGACTGCAAAGCAGAGCACAGACAGAGGATTTAAGAGGTATGTGGTGACTGTAAAACACAAAGAAAAATACCAAAGTAGTATATCCTGTGAAACACTATATTATATGAGGACCCTGACGCACTTAGCCCCCCTCAGGGCACAGAATATAGGGATAGCAATATGTGTGAGATACACGAAATAGAGATCACACAGCAGCTATTGGCACACACTCAGTCACATATACAATGCAGAAATTATTCCAAACAATAAAACTGCACTGGACTAGCAATACTAAGTACAAACTGTACCACTAAGTAAAGCTAAATAGGTATATAGATATAACAATGCACAGTAAAGACTGGATGTATATCACAGGATACATGTACTAAATATCCCTGTAGTTATTAGTGATGAGCGGGTTCGGTTCCTCGGAATCCGAACCCCCCCGAACTTCACCCATTTTACACGGGTCCGAGGCATACTCGGATTCTCCCGTATGGCTCGGTTAACCCGAGTGCGCCCGAACGTCATCATCCCGCTGTCGGATTCTCGCGAGTTTCGGATTCTATATAAGGAGCCGCGCGTCGCCGCCATTTTTCACTAGTGCATTGGAAATGATAGTGAGAGGACGTGGCTGGCGTCCTCTCACTTTGTTTCAGGGGGCTGCAGTGCAAATATCTTTATTCTGGTGACCAGCAGTATTGTAGGAGGAGTACAGTGCAGAGTTTTGCTGACCAGTGACCACCAGTATTATACGTTGTCTGCCTGAAAAACGCTCCATATCTGTGCTCAGTGTGCTGCATATATCTGTGCTCACACTGCTTTATTGTGGGGACTAGGGACCAGCAGTATTATATAGGAGAAGTACAGTGCAGAGTTTTGCTGACCAGTGACCACCAGTATTATACGTTGTCTGCCTGAAAAACGCTCCATATCTGTGCTCAGTGTGCTGCATATATCTGTGCTCACACTGCTTTATTGTGGGGACTGGGGACCAGCAGTATTATATAGGAGGAGTACAGTGCAGAGTTTTGCTGACCAGTGACCACCAGTATTATACGTTCTCTGCCTGAAAAACACTCCATATCTGTGCTGCATTGTAGTATATAGTAGGAGTACAGTGCATAATTTTGCTGACCACCAGTATATAATATATAGGAGTACGGTACAGAAGGCCACTGCTCTACCTACCTCTGTGTCGTCAAGTATACTATCAATCCATACCTGTGGTGCATTTCAGTTTTGCACAGTTTGCTGACCACCAGTATATAATATATAGCAGTACGGTACAGTAGGCCACTGCTCTACCTACCTCTGTGTCGTCAAGTATACTATCCATCCATACCTGTGGTGCATTTCAGTTTTGCACAGTTTGCTGACCACCAGTATATAATATATAGCAGTACGGTACAGTAGGCCACTGCTCTACCTACCTCTGTGTCGTCAAGTATACTATCCATCCATACCTGTGGTGCATTTCAGTTTTGCACAGTTTGCTGACCACCAGTATATAATATATAGCAGTACGGTACAGTAGGCCACTGCTCTACCTACCTCTGTGTCGTCAAGTATACTATCCATCCATACCTGTGGTGCATTTCAGTTTTGCACAGTTTGCTGACCACCAGTATATAATATATAGCAGTACGGTACAGTAGGCCACTGCTCTACCTACCTCTGTGTCGTCAAGTATACTATCCATCCATACCTGTGGTGTATTTCAGTTGTGCGCAGTATATATAGTAGTAGGCCATTGCTATTGATACTGGCATATAATTCCACACATTAAAAAATGGAGAACAAAAATGTGGAGGGTAAAATAGGGAAAGATCAAGATCCACTTCCACTTCGTGCTGAATCTGCTGCCACTAGTCATGGCCGAGACGATGAAATGCCATCAACGTCGTCTGTCAAGGCCGATGCCCAATGTCATAGTAGAGAGCATGTAAAATCCAAAACACAAAAGTTCAGTAAAATGACCCAAAAATCAAAATTAAAAGCGTCTGAGGAGAAGCGTAAACTTGCCAATATGCCATTTACGACACGGAGTGGCAAGGAACGGCTGAGGCCCTGGCCTATGTTCATGGCTAGTGGTTCAGCTTCACATGAGGATGGAAGCACTCATCCTCTCGCTAGAAAAATGAAAAGACTTAAGCTGGCAAAAGCACAGCAAAGAACTGTGCGTTCTTCTAAATCACAAATCCCCAAGGAGAGTCCAATTGTGTCGGCTGCGATGCCTGACCTTCCCAACACTGAACGGGAAGAGGTGGCGCCTTCCACCATTTGCACGCCCCCTGCAAGTGCTGGAAGGAGCACCCGCAGTCCAGTTCCTGATAGTCAAATTGAAGATGTCACTGTTGAAGTACACCAGGATGAGGATATGGGTGTTGCTGGCGCTGAGGAGGAAATTGACAAGGAGGATTCTGATGGTGAGGTGGTTTGTTTAAGTCAGGCACCCGGGGAGACACCTGTTGTCCGTGGGACGAATATGGCTATTGACATGCCTGGTCAAATTACAAAAAAAATCACCTCTTCGGTGTGGAATTATTTCAACACAAATGCGGACAACAGGTGTCAAGCCGTGTGTTGCCTTTGTCAAGCTGTAATAAGTAGGGGTAAGGATGTTAACCACCTCGGAACATCCTCCCTTATACGTCACCTGCAGCGCATTCATCATTAGTCAGTGACAAGTTCAAAAACTTTGGATGACAGCGGAAGCAGTCCACTGACCACTAAATCCCTTCCTCTTGTAACCAAGCTCCTGCAAACCACACCACCAACTCCCTCAGTGTCAATTTCCTCCTTACACAGGAAAGCCAATAGTCCTGCAGGCCATGTCACTGTCAAGTCTGACGAGTCCTCTCCTGCCTGGGATTCCTCCGATGCATCCTTAAGTGTAACGCCTACTGCTGCTGGCGCTGCTGTTGTTGCTGCTGGGAGTCGATCGTCATCCCAGAGGGGAAGTCGGAAGACCACTTGTACTACTTCCAGTAAGCAATTGACTGTCCAACAGTCCTTTGCGAGGAAGATGAAATATCACAGCAGTCATCCTGCTGCAAAGTGGATAACTCAGGCCTTGGCAGCCTGGGCGGTGAGAAACGTGTGTCCGGTATCCACCGTTAATTCACAGGCAACTAGAGACTTGATTGAGGTACTGTGTCCCCGGTACCAAATACCATCTAGGTTCCATTTCTCTGGGCAGGCGATACCGAAAATGTACACAGACCTCAGAAAAAGAGTCACCAGTGTCCTAAAAAATGCAGTTGTACCCAATGTCCACTTAACCACGGACATGTGGACAAGTGGAGCAGGGCAGACTCAGGACTATATGACTGTGACAGCCCACTGGGTAGATGTATTGCCTCCCGCAGCAAGAACATCAGCGGCGGCACCAGTAGCAGCATCTCGCAAACGCCAACTCGTTCCTAGGCAGGCTACGCTTTGTATCACCGCTTTCCAGAAGAGGCACACAGCTGACAACCTCTTACGGAAACTGAGGAACATCATTGCAGAATGGCTTACCCCAAATGGACTCTCCTGGGGATTTGTGACATCGGACAATGCCAGCAATATTGTGCGTGCATTACATCAGGGCAAATTCCAGCACGTCCCATGTTTTGCACATACATTGAATTTGGTGGTGCAAAAATATTAAAAAAACGACAGGGGCGTGCAAGAGATGCTGTCGGTGGCCCGAAGAATTTCGGGCCACTTTCGGCATTCAGCCACCACGTGCCGAAGACTGGAGCACCAGCAAACAGTCCTGAACCTGCCCTGCCATCATCTGAAGCAAGAGGTGGTAACGAGGTGGAATTCAACCCTCTATATGCTTCAGAGGATGGAGGAGCAGCAAAAGGCCATTCAACCCTATACATCTACCTACGATATAGGCAAAGGAGGGGGAATGCACCTGACTCAAGCGTAGTGGAGAATGATTTCAACGTTGTGCAAGGTTCTGCAACCCTTTGAACTTGCCACACGTGAAGTCAGTTCAGACACTGCCAGCCTGAGTCAGGTCATTCCCCTCATCAGGCTTTTGCAGAAGAAGCTGGAGACATTGAAGGAGGAGCTAAAACAGAGCGATTCCGCTAGGCATGTGGGACTTGTGGATGGAGCCCTTAATTCGCTTAACCAGGATTCACGGGTGGTCAATCTGTTGAAATCAGAGCTCTACATTTTGGCCACCGTGCTCGATCCTAGATTTAAAACCTACGTTGTATCTCTCTTTCCGGCAGACACAAGTCTGCAGAGGTTCAAAGACCTGCTGGTGAGAAAATTGTCAAGTCAAGCGGAACGTGACCCGTCAACAGCTCCTCCTTCACATTCTCCCGCAACTGGGGGTGCGAGGAAAAGGCTAAGAATTCCGAGCCCACCCGCTGGTGGTGATGCAGGGCAGTCTGGAGCGCGTGCTGACATCTGGTCCGGACTGAAGGACCTGCCAACGATTACTGACAGGTCGTCTACTGTCACTGCATATGATTCTCTCACCATTGAAAGAATGGTGGAGGATTATATGAGTGACCGCATCCAAGTAGGCACGTCACACAGTCCGTACGTATACTGGCAGGAAAAAGAGGCAATTTGGAAGATCTTGCAGAAACTGGCTTTATTTTACCTAAGTTGCCCACCCTCCAGTGTGTACTCCGAAAGAGTGTTCAGTGCAGCCGCTCACCTTGTCAGCAATCGGCGTACGAGGTTACTTCCAGAAAATGTGGAGAAGATGATGTTCATCAAAATGAATTATAATCAATTCCTCCGTGGAGACATTCACCAGCAATTGCCTCCAGAAAGTACACAGGGACCTGAGATGGTGGATTCCAGTGGGGACAAATGAATAATCTGTGAGGAGGGGGATGTACACAGTGAAAGGGGTGAGGAATCGGACGATGAGGAGGAGGTGGACATCTTGCCTCTGTAGAGCCAGTTTGTGCAAGGAGAGATTGATTGTTTCTTTTTTGGTGGGGGCCCAAACCAACCAGTCATTTCAGTCACAGTTGTGTGGCAGACCCTGTCGCTGAAATGATGGGTTTGTTAAAGTGTGCATGTCCTGTTTATACAACATAAGGGTGGGTGGGAGGGCCCAAGGACAATTCCATCTTGCGCCTCTTTTTTCTTTCATTTTTCTTTGCATCATGTGCTGTTTGGGGACTATTTTTTTGAAGTGCCATCCTGCCTGACACTGCAGTGCCACTCCTAGATGGGCCAGGTGTTTGTGTCGGCCACTTGTGTCGCTTAGCTTAGCCATCCAGCGACCTTGGTGCACCTCTTTTTTTCTTTGCATCATGTGCTGTTTGGGGACTATTTTTTAGAAGTGCCATCCTGTCTGACACTGCAGTGCCACTCCTAGATGGGCCAGGTGTTTGTGTCGGCCACTTGGGTCGCTTAGCTTAGTCACACAGCTACCTCATTGCGCCTCTTTTTTTCTTTGCATCATGTGCTGTTTGGGGACTATTTTTTTGAAGTGCCATCCTGTCTGACACTGCAGTGCCACTCCTAGATGGGCCAGGTGTTTGTGTCGGCCACTTGTGTCGCTTAGCTTAGCCATCCAGCGACCTTGGTGCACCTCTTTTTTCTTTGCATCATGTGCTGTTTGGGGACTATTTTTTTGAAGTGCCATCCTGTCTGACACTGCAGTGCCACTCCTAGATGGGCCAGGTGTTTGTGTCGGCCACTTGGGTCGCTTAGCTTAGTCACACAGCTACCTCATTGCGCCTCTTTTTTTCTTTGCATCATGTGCTGTTTGGGGACTATTTTTTTGAAGTGCCATCCTGTCTGACACTGCAGTGCCACTCCTAGATGGGCCAGGTGTTTGTGTCGGCCACTTGGGTCGCTTAGCTTAGTCATCCAGCGACCTCGGTGCAAATTTTAGGACTAAAAATAATATTGTGAGGTGTGAGGTGTTCAGAATAGACTGAAAATGAGTGGAAATTATGGTTATTGAGGTTAATAATACTATGGGATCAAAATGATCCCCAAATTCTATGATTTAAGCTGTTTTTGAGGGTTTTTTGTAAAAAAACACCCAAATCCAAAACACACCCGAATCCGACAAAAAATTTTCAGGGAGGTTTTGCCAAAACGCGTCCGAATCCAAAACACGGCCGCGGAACCGAATCCAAAACCAAAACACAAAACCCGAAAAATGTCCGGTGCACATCACTAGTAGTTATGCACTTGTTCTTAACTAACACTGTCTAAATGACATGTAGAATACTTAAGTGTCCTGTAAATGCACAGCGCTGATGATGCAGGTGGCTTTACAGAGGAGACATTGCCCAGCAGTCCCAGAATCAGCTCAGCATGTGTGTAATGGTGCCCAAACGCTGACAGGGAGTGAGGGAGACAGAGAGATGCAGCTCCAAGGTGGGAAAATTTGCAGTAAATGGCGCCTGGGCCTGGGGGAGGGGCTACAGGTCAGAGCCTTATCCCCTTGCTGGACTTCACCACCGGGTACTGCGGGGCCTATTAAACTGGATTATGAGGTAATCCGACCTGTGCCCCTTGCCCTGGTGGTCTAGTGGGGTCCCTGTACACCACAGCGTCCACGCCAGCGCGCGCGGCCAATCTCATAGAGACGCGGTTTTTATCGGAGCCCGCCTGTAATGCGGCCACGCGATCCTGGAGAGCAGCGGCAAGTGTGTGTGTGCCTGAATTGAAACCGGAGCCCTCCGCTGTAAGTACCAGGCAACTAGGTCACGGGAGTATACAGCGCCGCTGGGGGAGGTGAGGGAGCCGCAGCACGATATGTCAAACTGACATATAGCACTTTTAAGTGCCTGTGCTGCAGCCTTTGAAGTCTTCTTTCTTCTAAAAAAGCTCTTTTCAGGGCTGCCTAGCGCAGCCCTCCCTGTTATGAATCATAGTATCCCACGTCACTTTTCTGAGCTACATAATGCGGATCCCTCTCTCCTGAAGTTTGTGGGAATAGAACATTTTACAGTGCCTACTAATGGTGGAAATAGGGAAGAACAACTCCTTAGAAGAGAAACTTTCTGGATACTCTCTCTTAGGCCCTCATTCCGAGTTGTTCGCTCGTTATTTTTCATCGCATCGCAGCGATTTTCCGCAAACTGCGCATGCGCAATGTTCGCACTGCGGCTGCGCCAAGTAAATTTGCTAAGAAGTTTGGTATTTTACTCACGGCTTTATGAAGAAATTTCTTCGTTCTGGTGATCGGAGTGTGATTGACAGGAAGTGGGTGTTTCTGGGCGGAAACTGGACGTTTTCTGGGAGTGTGTGAAAAAACGCTGCCGTTTCTGGGAAAAACGCGGGAGTGGCTGGAGAAACGGGGGAGTGTCTGGGCGAACGCTGGGTGTGTTTGTGACGTCAAACCAGGAACGAAACTGACTGAACTGATCGCAGTGGCAGAGTAAGTGTCGAGCTACTCAGAAACTGCTTAGAAATTTCTATTCGCAATTTTGAGAATCTTTCGTTCGCAATTCTGCTAAGATTCACTCCCAGTAGGCGGCGGCTTAGCGTGTGCAATGCTGCTAAAAGCAGCTTGCGAGCGAACAACTCGGAATGAGGGCCTTAATACACTTATGCCCCATGGGCTTAATGAGAACTATGAGATCACCCCCTTTATTAGGGAGAGATGAGTGGGGGTCTCATACTATTCGTTCTGAGCTAATGTAGAATCCCTGTGTAACTCTTACATACTTGAGGATCGTTCTTTTCTCTGTGAAGATGGGGGGTCATTCCGAGTTGTTCGCTCGTTATTTTTTTCTCGCAACGGAGCGATTAGTCGCTAATGCGCATGCGCAATGTCCGCAGTGCGACTGCGCCAAGTAAATTTGCTATGCAGTTAGGTATTTTACTCACGGCATTACGAGGTTTTTTCTTCGTTCTGGTGATCGTAATGTGATTGACAGGAAGTGGGTGTTTCTGGCCGGAAACTGGCCGTTTTATGGTGTGTGCGAAAAAACGCTACCGTTTCTGGGAAAAACGCGGGAGTGGCTGGAGAAACGGAGGAGTGTCTGGCCGAACGCTGGGTGTGTTTGTGACGTCAAACCAGGAACGAAACTGACTGAACTGATCGCAGTTGCCGAGTAAGTGTGGAGCTACTCAGAAACTGCTAAGAAGTGTCTATTCGCAATTTTGCTAATCTTTCGTTCGCAATTTTGATAAGCTAAGATTCACTCCCAGTAGGCGGCGGCTTAGCGTGTGCAAAGCTGCTAAAAGCAGCTTGCGAGCGAACAACTGGGAATGAGGGCCATGGTTTTATAAATACATAGGGTACTGGAGGTTTTCTTATATGCAAGTCATTTTTTTAATATGCTCATGTCACTTTAAATAGTGCTTGTAGCATTTATGGTATGACATGGACTTTATAGTTAATGCTTTATGCATGTCATTTAGTATGTGTATTAATGCTCTGTATATCGGATGTACTACCGCTGAGATAATACTACATTGCTGTTTTCTAAACAAAATGTCTATATCGGTGCTTTTTAAACAAAATGCTTATATCGGTGTGCATGAATTAATTTTTTATTGCATTTTTAAATAAGTCTATTTGTATTCTGTATTTATGTATTGTGTTAAATTGTGTATGCTTATTAGCTTTGAAAATTGTCGCTGACGAGCCACCAGTTTTGTAGCTCTAGCGTAGGTTTTATGAAATTAGTCGTCTATTTACTGATTTCTTTTATCAGATTGTATTAATGATTGCTGTCTAGCACTTTTAAGTGAGGCTGCTGCTGCTGAGAATTAGAGCGGCTGATGGTAATTAACAATTAATGGTACCATTATTGATATGTGACTGCTATATAAAGCTCGTGCTGACTTCTGGTAAGCCAACCTCCTGACGAAGTGATTACGAAATGCATTGAGGTGGGGCTTACCAGGCGATTCCTGTTCCACATGAGCTGTCAACCCCGACTTCACCCGGTACAGGTGTCCTGACGGATCGGTCGCTGAAGCTGGTGCGGTGCGTGGTCCCAGATCCAGGTGCAGCGGGCTGCAGCTTTTGCCTTGTGGTTTTACTTTTCATGTGATACACAGCCCACAGAGTGGGCCATCAAGGTACGGGTCCACTGCTATTCATTTGACCTATCCTGTGCATATATATAGTTTATGAATTAAATTGATTTGCACTATGAGCGCATTCTCCTTCTTTTGCTATTTCCAGATACTTTGCTCTTGAGAGTCAGAGCTATATGAGGAGAACTGCTGTGTTGTGAATATACTCCGGTGCTACAGCCCAGTGTTGTGCTTATACCTGTGGACTGAGACTAACTAATCACCAGCGCACCTGTACACACCTTTTTCTGTGGATATATATATATATATATATATATATATATATATATATATATATATATATCTCCTTCTCCGTGAGGCATGCACCTTATGTCCCTAATGGAAAAATGGTGGGGGCACCAAGTTTTTCTGGCACTCTGCACCAAAAAGTTTAGTTACGGCTCTGCCTGGCAATACTGTGCTCAAAGAAGTGAGCTCAGTGAGAATCGGACAATGTAATCTAGCAATGGTTAGTAGGAAATTTAAGTTAGGCAGAGCGTTATTGGTAGCTGGAGAGTCAGTATGAATTTGGAAGGTGCTCATGGACAATGCTAGTGACTGATTTCATACAAATAAACTCACTGTATATTTGTGGTGTGCCACAATGAGTAACCTCACAATTTTAAGTGAGATATATATATATATATATATATATATATATATATATATATATATATATATATATATATATATATATATATAACACAACAGTGCTGGCACTACAATTATGTACATACTGTATGACATTACACCTCTGCCACCAATGTACATATAATACTACACAGAAAGCCCCACCCCCTTCACATATAAAACGGCACACTTGGGTTTAAATTTTTTGTAAGTACTTAAGTTCTCAATGAGTTGGATGTAACTGTCAACATTTTAAAAAGTAATTAGCAGCTCTTCCAACACACCCATGAGGTGGCTGCGTAATGTTTATTTTTATTTTTATGGGGTATCGCCAGTAGCCCTAATCCCCAGCTTTCCTTTCTGTTTAGTTATATGAGTTATACTTTTCTGTGCAGGGTAAATACTAGCTGCATTGTGAATGTAACCCACAAATGGTAGACAGCTTTATTTTATACTGCTATTTACATTTCAGTTTGAACACACCCGACCCAAAGCTAAATCTGTCTGAACATATTACATCTGCCCCACCTGCAATGCAACATGGTTTAGCCCAGTTGCTTGATTTTTTTTTAGTGCCGGCTGCAAGAAAGTAGTGACTGTAATATTGTGCAGTATGTTCAGTAAGTCTAAATCACAGATTTATGAAAAGACTAATTTATCAAATGTGTTATTATTTATTGTTCAGAAAACAAACAATGTTTCAAGCTGGAATATATATATATTTATATATATATATATATATATATATATATATATATATATATATATATATATATATATATATATATATATATTGATCTTAAAGTAAAGAGAGCTTACCCCTATATACTTTTGATGTTTAGACTGGGTCCTCTGCTTTTGCTTCTGTTTGGTTCCCTTCAGATATGTCGACAAAAATGCCTAGCTCTTCCTCTTCCCAATGATGGTCCATCTTTTTCTCTTTCCGATGATGGTTGAGCACTTTCTCTTCCTGATGATGGTGCCGTTCTTCCTGGTGATGGGCCAGCTCTTCCTCTTTCAGATGATGGTCCAGCTGTTTCTATGCCTGCTGATGGTCTACCATTGGATGGTCTGTGGCGTCCTGACCTCAGCCATGTCTAACTGATGTTATGGCTTGTTCCTCCATTTCCAAGCAGCTTGGCTAACTCCCTTTGGCTCATTACAGCTGGTGACAGTACCTACACAAATTGAAAAAAAAAAAAAGAAAGGGAAAGAAAAAGCACAGATGTGATTGTGCGCTGAGATCCAGTCACTGGTGAATCGCTGGCAGCAAATTCTTGTGAGCAAACATGATCTCTCTTGGGAGGCTCTTTCTCATGCATCAGCAACCGCTTCAACTCAAGAAATGTCAGTGATATTGCTGTGCACTGGAGTTTTCTGCCATGGAGAATTCAAAGGTGGCATGCGGGCGGCAGTTGGTGATGGCCGTGCTTCACATCACAGCGTCTTCCCACTGATATTACACAGTGATACATGTGGGAAATTACATGTTAGTGCTGAGGAGTCATTACACCAAAACAGGGTGGTTTGGGGCATCTACCAAAAACATCTAATTTCTGATATATATATATATATATATATATATATATATATATATATATTGCAGTTAATTTGCCACCTGTCTGAATTCTGGCTGTCAGGATACTGAAACAAGAATCCCGACAGCTGGCAGTGCCGACAGCCACAATCCCGGTGCTCAGGATCTATTCCCACTTGTGGGTGTCCACCCATAGAGTGGGAACACTACCTGTGGCAAACACAGTGAGCCACCGAGCCCGCAGCGTGGCAAGCACAGCGAATCCGCAAGGGGACTCTTTGCGCTCGCACCATTGCTGGCATACTGGCATCCAGGATGCCATTGTTGGTACATAAAATTTAATGAACAAGATAAAAGAACATTCTATAAATTAACAACAACTCACACATCATAGATTGTCTGGCTGGAATACTCTGCATTTTGAATACCCCACTTGCACCTTATCACCTGTATACACCTGGTCATCTGTGCGATAACTGTACCACTCAAGGCAGCTAGTTCCATGCCTCACACCTCGTAACATCAGCCCTTAGGGCATCATTAATTGCACTTTCCGTTGGACTACATAGTGCAGGTAATCATAGTTATTTATAATATATGTTCCTGGGGAAAGGACAAGTAAGCCTCCTTTACATTGGTCACACAAGCCGGCCACCACAGCTGCAACCTAGAGGCCAGGAATACTCCATTCTCTGAGATCCTGGTTTCTTCCCTCCCCTGTAACAGCTGTGACATGGAAAAAAGGGCAATCGCTGCTCCCTCCCTGCCCCTAAATGGCATCACTGTCAATCACCGATAGGCTGATGCCGCTAAGCGTCCGTCATCGCAGAACCGATTCGCACATGCACAGAACAGGTTTTGCACATGTGCAAAGTACTAGCAGTCCAGTAAAAATAATTAGCACTTTGCAACTCCATCCACATCTGAATGACCCCCAATATGTATGTATGTGTATGTATGTGTATGTGTATATATATATATATATATAT